>NC_090204.1:10202500-10802500 GCF_033026475.1 Channa argus
AAAAATAATAAAATAAAAAAAATAAAAAAAGACAAACCGTATTGACAGCGCTTGCTTTCTTCCAAACCACATCGAATAGGGATTGAGAGGCAAACTAAAACCATTGACCACTTAAGAGTCTTCACCTAAGGAGAGAACAACCTTAGCATCCATTCAAACCAGTTGTTTTTAAACTTTAGTAATTTGTCAGAGGAAGGAAGCAGGGCAGTGTCATGATATGCACTGTGTATGCCAGATTATGCTGTAAAAAGTTTTCCATGCAGTGACACAAATGATAGTGTTTAGCACCATGGCGGCTTCATAAGCACAACAGTAGTATTATTTTAATTATAACAATGCAACATCTACGCAAGAACTCCAGCCGTGAGTTGAAGAGGCAGCTGGGAAGGTTGCATTGGCCTGATAGAAAACGGTCCTGTGCTAAAATGGGAATCTCACATTGCACTGCATTTTGTACTTTGATGCCAAAGTTTATTTCAATTATATTAGACACTGACATTTTTAATATCTTGTTTGTTTTATTAAAAGGAAGGCTAATTTCTTGGGCTTTCAAATAGCATCTTAGGGAAGTTGAATCAGGAAGCAGATATACTGGGGAGGGAGATGGGGCTCTACAAGACTCATGAAGCCCTGGAGTAGGTCAAACTGCATGGCTAAGGCACAGAGCAAAACCACTGATCTACTGTACAAATCACCCGTAGTTCCACACAAGGATTTTATTAAACTAACACTAGCAGATTTGCTCTGAGCCTTGGCAAAAACCAAGTGGGCTAAAAGCTCTAATGCAAGTTTAAAACCTATGTCTAATTTGTAGCTTTGTTTTACTCTCTAGGTTATTCTTACAGCAGTACCCCAGTTTCTGGTTTTCTCTAGGCACCATGTCAGTAGTGCTATTTTTCCAGATTTCCCATCTGAGACAGTGTTCACATGGTATTTCCAGGCTTACACAAATTAACAGCACGCACACTCACACAGTGATGCTTAGTGAGTGGAAAGGGGTTGGTTGAGCTAAAGCCGAAGAAAGGCTTCAGAACAACAAACAAAAATTAAAAAAACAAACAAACAGTAAAAACACATCTCAACCATCAACAGCAAAAAGTCCAGTTGTTAACATTACATTACATGACTGTCACAGACTGAATTGGAGACACAGTGGAGAGTTGAAAGCAACACAATTAAGAGCAGCAGATGCAAGGCATCCAGAAACGGGAGTTCAGTACAGAGTCAGGAGTTCAGGGGATGAAAACCAGAAAGTAAAAAAGAAATTGCATTGCAGAGAAGACTGAGCATGTACACAGTGAGTGTGTAAAACTACATCAAGTTTTAGGTAGTGACCACAGAGGTCAGAGTGCAGAGGAACAACAGAGTGTGGGACACTGAAGTAGAAGGTAAGGGCAAAGAAATCTTGCGAATCTGAGGACTAATAAATAGGGCAATACTGAAGTGTCAGCCGTGATGTATCATAACATGATTATGTTGTGTTTCAGCGAAGGAAGGGGGTGGCATGGAAGGGTTTGAGAGGAACTCTGGAGCTGTCATACACAATCAGCATTTAGAGAAAGTTTGCTTGATCTCATCCAGCACATTCCCAAGCAGCGTCGGCTCATCGCATTTAGCGTCAATGGATACTGTTTGATCAGACTGGAAGAAAAAAAGGAAATAGAGAGAGACAAAATTAGCATATTGTGAATATTGAGTTTTTTTTTTTTTTTAAACTTAAATTAATTTGGCTATGAATCCGTTTACTGGTGAATACAGGATAAAAAGGTCACTGATTCACTTACAAATTTGACCAGCAGACAGACGTGATGGCCCTGGATAGACCTGCTGTACATGGAGGCGCAGGAGTCAATCCTCTCAACAACTACCAAAATAAAGATAGGAAAAAAAAAACACAAAAAAGTTTAAGCCCACAGTATGCTGTTCATTATTATAGTTTGCTTTTCTTGTAAATGACAATTTACTACATGAATGAATAAACTTGCATGTTACATGTTAAGATCATATACTGAATTTGAAATACTTTTCTTTGATAATCATAAAATCTCGGTAAATAGCAACTGTATTCAAATCAACGGCTTTCTGCTTGTCCTTTTTAGTGATCACCAATTGTAGTGTGGTGCAATAATCCAGTCCGTTGACATTTCAGAACAAGTTTGTTACTTGCGGCAAATGAAGACTATGTGTACCAGAGAAATGGTGGTGGAAGCAGATCCTGGCAAGTAGGTGGTGGAAGGGCATGTTAACTCCCTCCAGTCTGACAGAGCTGGTCTTCAGGTCCCCTGACTCCAGAAGTTTTGCAAACGCATCACTGGCAGAACACCACAACAGAAACAAATTACTTTTCTTGTGCACTTTTCAGTTGTTCAGCCAAAAACACTTAAAAGCTAATAGCAGATTTTTATCAATTTTAGTGGGAGTATTCATGATCACCAGAGGACAAGTTTTTTTCAGCTATCTAATGACCTCTAGAGTCACAAAATTCAAATCACCAACCTGTAGCAAGGAGTAGTGATTAGGTAGGAGGTGCAGGTAAAGTGCAGTTTGAAATCCAGTTTTTCATGAGTGGAGGAATCCTCATTCTGTAGGAACACAACAAATATGGATAATCAGTAAAGTAGCATGACCCTTTTTTGGCTGCCAAACTCTAGACACATCTGGGTGAAGGGTTAGTTGCCAAAATTAAACCTGGAGCCAGTAAGGATTCCTTGTCCTAGAACATTTTTTTCATGACTTGCACTGGAAGCATTGTTTAATCGATCCAAAATTAATGTTTTTTCTTATGCTTACATGGCTTAATGGACAGAAAGTGTAACAGAGAAAGAGAAGCTGAGACCAAGCATTCTTTATTGCACCATGACATGTGGAGACTAAATAAAGTTGATCTTTTGTTTTTGGAACAAACTCCATCCTAATAAAAAATTTTGCTTCGCCCCACATAGACATAGTGAAGACTAATGATATATATTAATATGAAATTTCTACATTACAGGGTCAAAGTTTACTTTTACAATATCTTCAACGTCTGGGGAGAAAAGAATGCCGAGGTATTGTAAAACCTGCTTAGAATCCTGTGATGTAATAGTTTGCAAAAACATGTTTGGGCAGAAGTTTGTAAGTGCAAGCCTTATATTTAGTCCATTTAATATATTAGAGAGGTTGCCCACAGACTACAGGGTCAGAGGCTCTTGTCTCCCCGACCACATGTCAAAGTGTCCCTGGGCAGGACACTGAACCCCAAGCTGCCCATCCCAATTTCCAGCCATGCACTACCGTACCCAAGCCCCGTAAAATTGGGGAGGGCTGCGTCAAGAAGGGCATCCGGCAATAAAAAGAAAAAAAGAAAAAAAAGAAAAGAAAAAAAAGTGCCAAATTAATATGCAGACCAACAAGCTGCTTTCAATTATACTAATATTTATTCCTTCCTTCCTTCTTTCCTTCTTTTGTTTCTTTCCCCAAAATAAAGTTCCAATGATTTTTGTTGATTTGTTGTTGTAGTGTCAATTTCTGCTGCCAGGTTTACCACTTTTCCTTTGTGCACATTTTCTGACTGACCTTTACTATAAAGGCGAGCGTTCCCTTCAGTTTCTGTGGCATCACAATGCTCTGCACAGTGAAGACAAATCTTGCCTCATTGGACACTCCTGAAAGAGAACACCTTATGGTTATGCAAACAAAGTCACTTCCTACAGTAAAATTTCTGAAACCTCAGGGCAACTATTATAAAAGGTCTTTCTGCTAATAAATGCTTTAAATTTTTAATCTCTGATAACTTGGTATTTGATTATAATCTGTTGTCTAATCTATTCCAGGGCTCAAAATTAACTTTTTTTTTGTGAGTGTCCTGTAAGTGCCAAAAATCCTACTTTTAAATGTCCCAAATTAAGTGGGTTTTTTTACGTTTTATATACAAATAGTTTGATATCTTGTTTCAGTAGCTTGCATAATCTGTGACTCACCATCAGTGTTCTGCTAGTTAATACCTGTGCTTGTCTTAATAAAACAAATAAATAAATAACTAAATAAATACCTAATTAGCCAGCAACCATGTTGTCATACCGCATGTCATAAAATTGTTTTTTCTATTCTTTTGTCAACCCCATTTAGTATATCACTGAGAACTGGCTACAGTATATAATAAAATCTCCTTTCTTCACTACAGTATAACTGCAGCACAACATACACCCTTGAAAACCTAATCAACTCTTCTGAGTTTTAAACAGTTTTACCTTTATGAAGGAAATTTTCCTGCAGGACTGTTGGATTAGACTAACTTAGTTTGAGTGGAAGTTCATTTATCAATATCTACAACAGCAAAGTCTCTACAAAGACTCAGTAATATAAGCTTAATGAAATGGAAACTGGGTAAAGTTTAAAAAGAAAGAACATGAAATTAGTCACTAGCTCTGTTCCTCCTCTGTGTGCTGCTGATGTGACTATACTGACAGCTAAAGCTGCAACAGGGTTTGGTTTGGGACCATCTCATTGTCCTTCAGAACTCGTGGCATATACAAGTTCGGCACATAAAGCTGTAAGTTATGTCAAGCTGTATCTGCAGGTATGCTAAAACAACATATATACAAGCAATTAACCAACAAGCTTGTTGTGGTGAACACACGACTGTGGATACGAAAGTGTGGGCAGAGCTGAAATTTTTGCTCTTCTGCATGTTTATGATAATTTAACAAGTATTTTGATAATTTACTCTCATTGTTCTTTAATATAAAGTTTTTCTCACAAGTTCCTGAATGAGCATTGATGTTGTCTAGTCCAGTTGAGGAGTTAACACTAGTTTGACTTTACCTGAGCTGTCTGCTCCCTCTCTGCTGCAGCCAGTGACACTTGGCTGAGCTTCACCTCGCTCATACACAGAGAGAAGAAGCTGCTCCATAAATATATTATCACATTCGATTCCAGTGGCGTCTTTGAGAATTGATATCAAGTAAAGTCAGAATACAAATACTTATTTATTTTTCTCTGCTCTAGTTAACTTTTTACAACAAAATGCTCACACTGTTAGGCAATTTTCTTTTTTGTCCCAAATCCCAAATCTTTGTTCCACAGGTGCTATTTTACTGTACCCAAGTGTACTGTACACATAACGGGATGAACATAATCGCCTTCAATTAAGGTGTGCATCATGCATATAATCACTAACCGGGTGGAAGCTGGAAGGGCACAACGAGGCCATCATGTGGACCCGATCCCTCTGGCCTATGTAGCTTTGAGTTGAGAGAGTCAAGGACGTTGAACTCCATGGATTTGAGGAAGCTTTCACACTTGTTTTCAAATATAACAGACACCACCACCTGACTGCCATCCTGTAGGTTTCCCTGGATATCACACACCTTATGAGGGGGGGGAAAAATGTTACCAAAAATATCTAATCCTTCCTCTTTTTATTTTTAAAACGGACCAATGATCAAACAAGGTATACAATAGAGAAAGCAAATTTGAATAATCAATCCAACACCAAAGCACACATCACTGTTTCCAATAAACCGGTCTAAGTAAAGAGAAAGTCTCAAGGACAGAATCATTCTCAGAAGGTGATGCAACACTGCTGTGCTATGGAAACATTAACGTAGTCTGCCACAGAGCAGAGTCTGTAAAAAACAACACAAACACAGAGAAACACTGTCATTGAGAGAACAGACCAAATACCTCATCAGCATCCTCCATCATCTTCAAGGAGAGGAAGAGAAAAGGAGAGATCTGCATATGTACTTTTTTTATTTATTTATTTATTTTTTTTACAGCTACTTTTATTTTATATGCCTTTTCCATTACTAAGACTAGCCCAAATGTTAATTTTAGCATGGCTGGTTCCACATTTTTTTGCTAAGTGACTTAACACAACAACCAAGTTGATCAGGACAACATCACATGGTCAAGAGATTATAAACTACATTTCTTTTTAGGGACCACATTAAAGCGTGTGTTGTGATCTAGCAAACAAGCCCATTTATAGGGCAAACTTTTTATTGTCAGTCTATCAGAAAGTCAATGAGAAACTAATAGCATGATTAAATCAGGTAGATAAACATGCCATAACAGGACACATTCACATAAGGGTTTGCAATTTATGGCAGCATAACCTAGGAGGAAAAGTATGACGATAAAAAATTAATCTAGAGAACTAAAAGTAATTGTTAGTACAATGAGACCAAATGGTTGCAAAGGTATTATTAAGTGAAAAATGAATTAGTGGTTAATATTTCTCGTCTAGCAGCCTCCAAGTCACAAACACTCACCATCTTTATGTAGGAGTTCTCAGCCAACAAGCAGTAATTGGACATGGGCTGAAAGAAGAGAGGAGCTCACATTAGATCTGGCATTCTCTGTCACTCTGTATGCTAACTAGGCAACAGGAGCTGCCTTGTGTGTGTGTGTGTGTGTGTGTGTGTGTGTGTGTGTGTGTGTGTGTGTGTGTGTGTGTGTGTCTGCAGCAGTCAGTGGGAGCTACAATATTAAATAACAGTTAAATAGTTTATTTTGTTCTTTAATTGAAATATTGTTATTTCTAGCAAAGTTAACATAATGTGTTAGTTTCAACATTTGTGTATGTTTAAAGTATTTATTGTATAGCTAGTAAATACTGACGATGAGCACTGACCGGTAGAGGGTCTTCCTCCTCCATAGTGCCATTTTGCACAGACTCCTCTCCACCTCCATCACTGTGGTGGTGATGGTGATGATGCTTTTTCTTTTTTTTCTTATCTTTCTCTTCCTTGTCCTTTTTCTGCTTCTTCTTCTTGTGTTTGGATGATTTCTTAATATTAAAACATAACAATGAAGATTGAGACAATTTATAAGAAATTAGAAAAGATCTAAAGCTTAGTGGTAATGACTATTTCTCCAGAGACCATGTTAGAACTGGCAGGTGTCTAGCACATTATTGAAGAAAACTAAATGGTAAATGGTCTGCACTTATATAGTGCTTTTCTACCTATTGGCACTCAAAGCGCTTTACACTGTTTCCTATTCACACTCACAATTACACACACACTCATACATCGATGGGGTGTATGAGTATGCAGCTGACCAACATTCACCTGGAGCAACTAAGTTGGGGTTCAGTGTCTTCCTCAAGGACACTTCGACATGTGACTGGAGGAGGTGGGGATTGAACCAACAACTGTGTGATTGGTGGACAACCGCTCTACCTTCCTGTCGCCACAGTCGCCCATAGCTGTCAATGTTCTGTAACCTTTCAGGTTAATGCAAACTGTGGTCTTTTGCATTGCAGCCAAACTTTCTACTTTACAATTAACACATCATCAGTGGTGACTCACAGTCTCCTCCTTCTCAGTATCTTTAGGCTCATCAGGCTCAGAGTTTGGTGCCTTGCCAGAGATCAGCTTGGGGATTGGGGTTGCTTCTGCTGCTACTGTTGATGCATCCTATTCACACACGCATGCACGCACACACAAATCACCACACAAACACAGTGTCTTAGCAAAATCATCGGTATCAAGCAACACCTACAGTAATGTTTGCTACTTCTGTTTTGACAGAGGTAATTAAAGTTAGAATAGTCTTTGTCATTGATTAAAAAAATGTCATTAATCAGCTGCAACCTACTGAGAACTGACACCACAAACACAAAACAGATTTGTTATACCGAAAGTGACATGCAAAAATTCTAATAAGTTTTATGAGCCTGCTTTAGAATGCAACGTGTGTTATTTGCACAACACAAGTGATTATACAAACCAAACATACAAGCTGCCGCTTACAGTTTAATGAGCATAATAAACAGGATCACTTCAGTCTGACACATCACAAATGACAAACCTCACCTTCCAGCAGCACCCTTGAAGGCTTCATTATCAGCACATTATACTCAAGAAAAAAAACCATTTAATTGCCACATTGTTGGTAGCTGTATAGTGCATAAGTTTGTATGGGAAAAGAGCTCATGACAAACATACTGAACACTGGTCCATTCTCATACAATATTTTCATAGCTAGTTCTTTATACATGTTAAATCCTGCAGTCAACTAGGTACTGTAGTAGTCTTATTCTTTACTGCCTTGTTAGTGCACTCCTATGTTTATTTGTGTTTCCAACTGTTGATTGGTGAAATAGCTAGGGTCTATCTAATTGGCAATTCCCTTAATAAATAAATACATAAAAAAAAATAAAATAAAGACTGTTTTACCCCACATGTGACCATGGAGAACTTGTGTTTTTACACGGTGGCAATGGAAACTAAAGGAAATTACCCTATAATAGATTCCAGTGAATGTTAGGAGACTTCCACTAACTTGCCACCACCACCCAACACAACACTAACAACAACCACTTAAACCTCAAAACTGACAACACCCAAAGGGTGAAACAAAGGCTGAGGAAGAAAACTACTGCCACTATGAGACAAATACTGTTAACACAGAGATACATACACACATGCTAGAAAACAGGGAGGCTGGAGAATGTGAGAGGAGAGTATTATGTGACCTGTGAAAGAAAGGAAGTTGTATCAAAACGGTGATGTGTGGAAAATGGGGGGGAAAAAAAAGGTTAAATAAACAAACAAACAAACAAGAATTTGTCAACTGAGGAGATGAGGGTAAGGAGAGAGACAGAGACACAGAGAGAGAGAGAGAGACAGAGAGAGAGAGAGAGAGACACAGAGACAGAGACAGAGACAGAGAGAGACAGAGACAGAGACAGAGACAGAGAGAGAGAGAGAGAGAGAGAGAGAGAGAGAGAGAGAGAGAGAGAGGCGTCACTCAACCTGGGTGTTAGAGGGCACTGGAGCGTTTGAGAGCCAGAAATCCAGATCCGAAACCTAGAAGAGGGAGGGAGGGAGGGAGAGGAGTGCGAGGAGGTGAGAGGGGAGAGGCCAAACAGGTTCTGTATCTTACTACTATTCATGAAAAGAGATACAGAGATTACACTCTTCTGTTTCATGAATAAATCAAGTATTTGGCAAAAGTTTGCACAGTTGGCTACGAGGAAACTGATACTTGATCACTAAAACTGACTGAAAGGGAGACTGGGAAAAAGCAATGGAAGTGTTGAGCCAGTGAAAATTTTTAACGATAACAGTTTACATGTAATAACTTTGGCATAATTTACAATATGTATAGTGGCATTCTTCCGCCAGTTTAGATCATGAACTTCGTATCAACTTGATCAAGTTTTAGGGACAAATTAATTATTAGATGCAAACTGTCTTGCTAGGTAAGAAACTGCTTTATTCTATCCTTTTATAAAGGCATACCTCAGCACTGGTGGAAGTGGGTGGTGGGGCCACCTCGCTTGTTTCTTCTGATTGGACCACAGGCTCATCCTCCTGGCCCCCCATGAGATCCTCCTCCTTTTCTTCATGTTTGTGTTTTTTCTTCTTCTTTTCTTCTTTGCTCTTTTGGAAAAACAGGAGAATTAATTCAGACCCATGTCACAGAGAGGTTAAGAAAAACAATCACGAATCATGTCACAGTTGTGTTGTCCTCTTGCTCAATTAGCTTCATCTGATTGACTGGTTTTAAGGAAAGCGTTTCATAAGATGAACAGAATG
The DNA here is from genome assembly GCF_033026475.1 of Channa argus. Lineage (NCBI taxonomy): Eukaryota > Metazoa > Chordata > Actinopteri > Anabantiformes > Channidae > Channa > Channa argus. The sequence goes on from NC_090204.1 coordinate 10,212,031, forward strand.
AGGATAGTGTGGTTTTTATTTAGAAAGAAAATAAAAACCTTACCTTCCTATCCCTCTCTTTGTCCCTCTTCTTCTCCTTTTTTTCTTTGCTGCTCCTCTTCTTGGGCTCCTGCAGAGATGCTCTTTGTGCTTCTCTATCTTCTGTTGGGCTTTTTGGAGCCTCTGCTGCACGGTGTGACCTGACAGGCAGCTTCTCACTGTCTGCAAGAGGCCTGGACAACCAGTAACAGAGACACCTATTTTAACTTTGCTTGAATGACAACTTATCAAGTAATTGCGGTCAAATCAGAAATAGAACCATCATCTGAATATTATTTTTAAAAATTTCTTTTGAAAAAGGTGAACAAGGCTTGTAGTTGCAGCAATCCATCAAGCGCACAGATCTCATTCAAAGCAATGAATCAAGCCATTCCTCTGTCAAAGCATTCCCAAACAGCTAGATGCTACAATAATAAATTCCTCCATATTGAACTGATATGAGTTGTCAAAGTTTGCTTCACCAAGCCTGCCCCTGTAAGCAGAAGTATTCACATTGAAGCCCCCTAGTGGCTGTTATGTATAAAAAGTCACTTCCTCTGTCTTTATCCCCAACCATATGCAAGCAATAACCATACACAGAACAAATCAGAGTAACATTTACAAGGTATATTTTTGAAATTCTGTTTTTAAGACGGATTTATCACCAGTTTGTGTTTAGGTTTACTTTGCATTTTCAAAGTATAGGAATGCATAAGCAACCTGAAAATGTGTTCTCTTAGAACAAGTACAATACTGTCATGTTTCCTGGGATTTCCAACCTCCACATCGGTCTAAATTTTGAAAAGGCCAAAGTCAGCTGCAGAAAAAGAACGTTGTTCATAAAGTAGTAATACTGGCCTATAGCTGAAACACAGGCTGAAAGCCACACTGGACAAAGCACAAAATAGTTGTCAATAGTTGTGAATACAGTTCACATTAATTATTTTAACAGAAATTACGCCATTATGTTCATTTCTTATTAAATAAACACATAGCTAATTTGCATTCAGACCATGTAATTTTAAGTCGACTGAACGTACATAACTTTAATTATAATATACAATAATAATTATACAAACCCAAAGTCCACACTCACGAAATTAATTTGCCAGTCAAACACATTTGTTAAGCAATTAAACACACATTTTAACAAAAAGATATGCTAACATACCTGTAGGTTTCTTTGATTGTTTAGTTGACTTTGCTAGTAATGGTAGGGTGATTTCTGTTCTGCTAAGATACCGATATGGGACTATTTCTGTCCCTATGTAAATCTCTGCCCTTGTGCAGCAGTATCTAGGATTTGTCTTTGTTTGAGGCTTTAAACTAAAGACAAACCTTGAGATAGACAGCAGCAGCATTCCACAATACTAACAAAACAAAAGCTAACAGTCATCAAGGTGATAAACTCTATTTAAAAGTATTAAAGGGTCAGTACTACTGAGGATCATTTTCAGTAGAAGAAAGGCATGGCATACATATGTGCTATTGGCAGTGCCATTTAGCTGTTAATACAGTAATTTCCACATAATCTCCTCTTCTTTTGTCTTCATTTGTCAGTGTAAAACTTGAGTAATATACTTCACCTACGCCATTAATTACATTTTCACACATTTTATTTATAGATTAGGTCAAACTGCACATATGCTTGTTATTTATAACAGGGGCAGGCGAGGCGTATCCACTTTAAAAGATAGCGTTTGAGTATTTGGAGGCATGGCACCTCTACTGACCTCAAGTGGGGAGAAACTGGGAAATGTGAGTAAAAGAATTATAAGACTTAACTCCTGGGACAGGTTTACTAAAAGCATGTGGATGCAGATTATCTTCAAGAAAAACAAGCGCTAAAATGCTTTTAGGAGCCTACTTCAGGACAGGTGGTGAAAAATTAAGTCTTGAAAACATCAACAGCAGCCTAAAAATAAAATTGTGTTTTGTTCATAAAACTACGTAAAACTTATTAAATATAAGGATTTTTTTTAAACTGGAACCCCTCTTCTCTTAAGTGAAGAGGAAACAGAGCTGATGATATAGTCAAGCTTAAAGTAAGGTAAGGGATCCTATATAATTTAATGTACTATGACAATAACTACAATAAAACAGATATAAAAAAGTACAAGCTAATAGAGTAGAACAAGGACACAGGCACTTAAAAGTCCAAGGAATGGATAGTAAAAAGCTAATAGATGGAATAACTATGTTAGCGAAAAGAACATGACACCCATTAGGAGAGACACAAAGAGAGGTAGTCCATGTATAGTCGAAGCACACGTCCTTTGGCTGGGGTAGTACTCACCTTTGCCCAGCGGCTTCCATCAAGCTGCCGAAACAGACAGGCAGTAATGGGTGTGTGTAGGCATAGAAAGGGGAAAGCAGACAGCACAACGCCATAAGGAGTCAGAGGAGGAAATTGGCCAAGCCAGATCAGCTGTGACCCTGTGGCCAGGAAGCTCAAGAAATAAATAAGGAACAAAAATGAACAGTTTCAAACAATAAAGAAAAAAAAAAAACCCAAAATCCAGATTAAAAAGAACTACCTTAAGGGTTTGGGCTCAAAATTGTCACACATGTAAATGACAGGATTCTACAAATAAACATTATGTGGTAAAACAGAGATTTACAGAAAGGTCTGGACCTGTAAAAAGCAGAGATATGGTCTACATAGCATTGACTCACTTGTCCAGGTCAATGTCCAGGGCTTTGTGAGGGTCATTGGGGTCTTTGTCATCATCATCACTGGGTAAGGCATTCTGAATGAATGACATGGCGGAATAGCCGTTATCAAAATGACCTAGTGTTTTGCCTCAACAATACATTAATGACTTTCAGTCACAAAGTGGAGAAAAAAATTGTAAAGAAATTTTTTGGTATTTCATTTAGATTGAGACATAGTTTATCGCAGCAGGAATCCCTCACTCTTTACCTTTTGAGGTTAGGGTGATAACTAGGGAGGAGAACTAATTATTTTATAGTTAAATAGTTTGCACTTTTTTCAGGGTACCTCTGGCATCTCCTCTGTAACTATATCAACCATGTGCGCAGGTGTGATGTCTTCCTCGCTCTCTGGACCCGAATCGTGTTTCTTTCCGCGGCCACTGCGCTTTTCTTTCCTCTTCTTCTTCTCTTTCTTTTTCTTCTCTGCTCTCTCTTTCTGCCGTCGCTCCTCCTCCAGCTTGACATACTGGTCAGACATAGGCAGACCTGTGAAACAGGAGAAAGCCACAAAAGGTTTTAATAAAGGGAAAGGTAGTAAAACAAACAAATAATAATAAATACTAATAAAACAAACAATATTAAAGCAAAATTAAAAATAAGCATTAAGTAGGCCTGAACCATTACAGTATCTGCATTATGTTAAAGCACAAACGCAAGTACAGGAAAGTAAAAGGCAGAAAAGTACGCCATTCAAGTTGAAGAGTCATTAATGTGACATTAGCATCTTGTGGTAGTGCTGGGACAGTGTGTCACACCTGGGACTTTGAGAGGCACACTGAGGTCAATCTGCACGACTGGGATGTGCTCCACTCCAGGGGCATCTTGGTAAACCTGCACAAACAAAACATCCATTTAAAACAAAACATTAGTTTGTGTTGCACAGTCTAACTACATTTTTTTTATTAATCTCACTTTATTGCTTATAAAAGACAGGTTTTAAAAACACAGGAACAAACAAACATGTACTATTGCAGAGTGATAATGGGTGTTTAGCACACCTTCTGAGAGGATGGGGAAGCCTTGATATAGAATGGGTTGTTGGCTTGCTCCTGCTTCCTGGCTTCTCTCCTCTGGAAGTTGGAGGAAAAGAATGAGCATCATTTAAATCAATAAAGAACAGTCTGCTTATGTTATACCATGAAGTAGGAAACCAAATTTACTCAAAGCAAAAGTCTGAGAAATTCGAAATGGCTTGAATTGTTTTGGAGATCAGATATGCATGTTCAGTTACATAGATAGTAATGTCTGTATTTTATATTTTTATCTTGATTATTTCAAGTTACACGTAGCATTTGGGTGAAAGACTATATTTTGTCAGGGCAGACTTTGAAATCCCATCACAGCATACATATTTACACACATAATCTACAAAAAACTAAGATAAAAAAAAAATGTTTTTCACCAACATATCCAATTTATTCAAATTAATAATACAAAAAAAAAAAAAAATCTTCAGTTTAGCAAAGCTACAATCATCTACTAGCTTACCCTCGCCAGCTCCTTTTCGTCCACCTCTGTGTGACGGGGACGAGAATGTTTGGGTTCCTCCCTAGCAAAAATAGCCTTGGGCTGCTCATCCTCAGACTCGCTCTCAGATGGAGGCTCATTGATCCATGCATCCAAGTCCAGACTGCACAATCAAGATCAAGATTCAAAGGCAAATTATTTTTAGATTTCAATTAGAGTCTAACTATTTAACAATATATGTTCCCTGTGTACTCAGACAACTCACCCTTCAGGAACAGGCACTTTTTTCTGTGCCTTGGGGGCTACAGGGTTAAGTTCTCCAGCAAAGAGTTCACTGACTTCCTCCGCTACTTCTATATCTTTTTGCTGCAGTTTCTGGATATACTTGACAAGCTGCAGGATACAAGAGGCCTGTGGACATGAAAGATCAAATAGAGATTTACATTAGGTATTTATCAGATCTACATGAATTTGGTAACTTTGTGAGGCGTACAATGTCAAAGTTAAGATTTGTATAATAGTTTAAGCAAAAGAAAAAAGGTTCCTTTATATCTTACCCTTTCCTGAACCTCCAGGTTGGCGCTCTGGACAAACAGTGGCAGCCTGTCTATCATCAGCTGGATGGTTTCCTGTGCAGCTGTGCTGTCTGTGTTCCCCTCCTGGCTCTTTAGCACGGTGGCAAACAGCTTGGCTGCATTCTGCACATATACTGCCTGAATGTGGCCTGGTAACGTGGCAACCTTTGGCCGCAGCATGGCCTCCAGCGTTTGCATGGGGTTCTCAAGATGTCTGTAGAAAAGGAGAAGGTGGAGTTCTGTGAATCTTGGTTTGCATGATAACAGAGGAAAGAAATGGTGAGTAGCATCTAAGCCGAGCTGCCAGTTATATGCTCATGGATTCATTGTGGCATACAAGTGAGGTGATGCTCCTGTCATTACAATCTTAAAATATGTTTTGCAAAACTGGGGAGCCTGACGTACTCTGAGAATTCTCCACAGATCCAGGCTGCAGCATACAACACTTCACAGATGCCGTTACGTTGCATGTTGCCAGTCAGCAGGTGGGCATTGTCCAGTAGAGTTGCCATCTGGGCAACAGCAAAGGCCCGAATGGCTTTGACCCGAATAGCAACATCCAGCATCTGAGAGGCGATAAGGTGGCCATGCCGTGTGCCCTCTAATCGGGTCAGCTCCACCAGAATACTGATGTACCTGTTAAGCAAATACAAAAAAAAAAAAAAAAATCAAATCAAGTAAACTAAACTTTGACTGAAGCATAGGACATTTCTGGCTTGGAGTAAAACTGACCATTCAAAGTTAGTAATGTACTGATAGTTGCTCTGGCTGCAGATATCAATGATCTTGGTGAGCAGTTCATCTCTGTAGGTCGTTCCTTCTGCTTTGTCGACATGAAGCATCAGCTTCTTTACAATTTCCATCAAGTTCTTTTTGGATACCTGGGAAGAGCAAACACCAGGTGATTTAGTTTAAATTTGCAGTGCCAAAACTCTTTTCGTAAAAAGGCTGTGAAGTCCTCAAAATTTTAAAACCAGGTGAATTTGCAGTTTGGCATTTAATTGGAAAATTTTGTTTCCACACTTAATAATCACATGCATTTATCCAGAGGAGTTTTTAGACTTGTTACAGGCAATGCAGAATGACATCGGTACCTAAAAATTACAATCATAAAATGGTATAACCTGTAACCATTTCTGGCAGTGATTGGTTTGTCTATTATATTAGCCACTTCATTTCACTATATTGTTGCTGTCAACTAAAACTTTAACTGTAATGTACAAATCAAGTCATCTTGTCAAACACATGAAGGCAGACTGACATTTACCAGTAACTACAGAAAAATACATTTTCCTGTTTTGTTTGGAAGAGAGATGATTTGTTAAAACCTGACAATAATTCAAAGATCACTAGAAGATAACTACAAATTTAGCCTTTTACCATGCCATAGAGCAGGTCCAGGGCTCTTAAGCGAATGGACTCATCCTTGTCATCCAGACACTGGAGAATAAGGTCCTTATGAGACTGCACTGACTTCGGATGGGTTTTCAGGATCTTTGACATAGCCAGCAGGCCCAGGTACTTCACTACATAAATGCATACACACACATGGCCTTAGCACATTTACAAACAGACACTCAATAACCCTTAGCTCTCTGTATCCTATAAAGAAAACATATAGTTACATCTCTACATTTATATCATTTTATAGCATTATTCTTTTTTATTGAAAATGAAATCTGTCATTGTAATATCTTATTCAAAACCTTATATATTTGAATCTTGTTACTCAGTTGTCACTGTAGTCACAAAACAAATTCAAAATCAGATTTCCTAGAGATCCAGAGTCTCCAAATAATTTCTCTTGGCATGTCTACCTCTTAAAAAACCTTTCCTTATAAATAATACTACAATTACATTTAGTCACTCTGTAAGACTTAAAAATAGCAAGTATGTTCAAACAAAAGATATGACAAACTGTTATGTTTCGTGAAATAATCAATTAAAATCTATATGGAAATAACACAAAATATTGGAAGGGAAGGAACAAAAAACATACAGACCAATGGAAAGGACAAACAAACACATACACACAGGACAGAACATTTATTGGACATATAGTTTTGTTTGACTATAGCATCCATCACATGCATGGCAACATTTCGTACTGAATTGCCAAAAACATTTTTGAAGACTCAAAAATCTGCTGAATCCCGCTCTTCTGTTGATCAACTAATCTAACAGAGACAACAAGTGTCTCTTAAGATTTTTTGATGAATGTGTGAGCATGTGAGGCATTGACCTTGAGGTGGGATGAGGATGGTCACTGCAGCAAATACATTGCAGAAATGACCATTGAAATGGCCTCAGTGCAACTGCAGGAGACAATGGCTACCACCTCTTCTAGATCTATTTTAACTATGGAAAGGTGAGAGGAGCAGTTTATTGCTGCCTTCAATCGATGCCTTCTTAGGGATGTTTTCTTTTCATTACAAATTCTTAAACACCAATTAGACCTTTTGAATTTAGATCACATGTAACAGATTATAATAATAATACACTATTTATAAAAAAGAAAAGAAAAGAATAAATTAAATCCGGAGGGCCATCTACTAGTGGTGTACGACACACGTACAACTATGTGAGGAAGATCCAGATAACTCGAATGACTGGACGCAACAATGCCAGTTTGAATTGGGAGTATAAAGCCAGACCTTTTACCATTGTCAGACATATTCTGACTTTCAAAACAAATTGGGAAGAACTGGGTGTATGTTGTTCACATTCCCTGTCAGACGTGTGTTACGTAGACTTAAGTCCAATGGTATTCCAAGCAGGCTACCTAAACTAATGAAGTTCGAGTTATCCAGTATCAGGGAGACTACGTTAATGTCTTTTAAAAAGGCTGTACTATTCTATAATCAGAAACACGCAGACAATGAGAAAATGACACACTGCAGGCATTGACAGAGGGCTCACAGTTCTGGTCCGAGTCTTCTATCAGGATTCGCAGTTTCTGCACACAGAGCTGAGAGGGAGACAGAGAGTGGGGGAGAATAGGAGAGTCATTAAAAACACCATAAACTTTCCACATCAGTTTCAGTCTTCTCATAGAACACTTCAAATAACAAAAATTAGATTATGCAAAAAGTTGGGGAAATAGAGCCTGTATTTGATGGTGCAATTTAGCTGTTTTATACATTACTGTCAGTTGGGAAAGCAAGAGAAGAGCTGTGTGTTTGCTTGTCTGACAATACTGTACTCACAACTTGTTAGAAAAGACACACTCGTGAACAGAAGGAAACGGGTGAAAGCATGCCCTGTTGTTCCACTGCAGTGGAAAGAATAGAAATGAACATGAAACCATATTAAAGCTTAGATGGAGGAGCGGAACTAAAAGCCTAACCTGGATACTTGCGCTGTGGTTGGGCATCCCAGAAGACAAAGAAATCAACACTGTAATGTGGGACAAACAAAAATTCAAATGTTGAGATGAGTATTCATTTAAAATGCACATTAAGAAGAGAGAAAATGTGTGGGAATATTATCACCCTCTATTTGAAGGATGTCTGAAGATCAATTTTCACTTTAATTAGCAGCTTCAAATTAATGAAGTAACATTTTTTTTAAATGACATTATTGCAATTAGTAAGAATAATAAAAGATCAAACACTTTCATAATTAGGTAATACAACTGAACTAGCTTTGTAAAATTAAAATGCAGCAAAATGTTAGTATCACTACAGTCCACATAATACTGACCTGCAATCACAGTGTTGACACATTCATACAACAAAGACATGGCAGAGGTACTGGGAGAAAGAAGGTGTATGAGAGAAAGAGAGCATTTTATTATTAATTATTACCAATGCATTTACAAGATCCGGCAGTTTTAATCTTTGGAAGAGATAATAAATCGGGGATTTTATCTTACCTGTGAATTAAGTTTGTCAAAGGTTCAATCAGCTTCTTCCCTAGTCGTGGCTCTAGTGGTGTAAGCGCACCAAACTATAAATGCAAGGAGTGTCATAACACATATTAGTCAGGAAAGAGAGGAAATGTAGAAATGTCTACAGTTTTACTAATTTAAAATCTGTTTTCTTTTGTTATAATTTTCTTGTATTTTAGTTAAGACTGGAAGAGAAACTTGAAGCTGTTAACAAGACCACCTTGTTTGTGCAGTGTGTGTGTGTGTGTGTGTGTGTGTATATATATATATATTTTTTTTTTTTTGTACAATGCAGCTTGTCATGTGACCTCACTGCAATAAGATCTACTGAAGCCAATGCCAGAGAAGGAACCAGTATCATACAACTGTATATAAACAAATACATTAAAAAAAATACAATATAAGATAAAGCCCAGAGTGAAGTTTAAGCAATTTTTAAAAAGTTGTTCCCTGTATCTGTCGACGTACCAGCTTAATAATCTTAATTAAAACCCAGTTATTAGTAGATGAGGTCATAAGTTTAAAGAAAAGTGGGGCCAGAGACAGGTAGTTCTTGGGATTTCTCCGAGCCAGCTCACAGATTACATTTACGGCAGCTGACTGAACACCTAAAGAGGACAAAACACATGAGAAAAAAAACAAGGATTATCAAACCATAATTTATTTGCTTATAACATTAATGGAAAATCTTTTATGTATCGTTTACTGAAAATGAACGAAGTAATAACACAACACAGAACATAGACACTGAACTAATGACCATGTGAGAAATTAGAGAGTACATTTAACTATAACTGATCCCATCTGAAACATGCCTAACCAAAAGAAATTGTTCTGAACACATACTGAACACCCCCAATAGCTCTGACAGAATCACAAATGAGTTCTTCTTTATCTCATCTTCTTAGTAAGAAGACTAAGCTGAATAATTCATGGAGTTCAGGTGACAGAATGCCTGTCCCAAGGAGCGCCAGCACAATCTATGATTTAGCAATTTGGCATGAAAAACGTTTTAGCCCCAAACAAAGCTTCACAGCCGAAAACAGCAAACAAAAGAAAATAAAAAGCATGTTTTTTTTCCCCCCGTCAGCAGTAAACTACAGGACTCTAGAGAAAAGGGTGTCACTGCTGATACCTGGGTCTGGGTCCTCTAGTTTCTCCTTGAGCCTGGGGAAAGCGGGGCGTAGGGACTCTGGGTACTTCAGAAATACCTTATACATGATCAACACTGCTTTCTTTCTAATGTAGGGTTTAGTGTGGGACATCTAGAGTGGGAAAACAGCAAAGAGAGAAGAGACAGTTGTGATCAAACTGTTGAAAGAAACAATTCTACAGAAGATGATGAGGATGCAAGAGTTAAAAAGGGAAAATTAACTGTGTCCAAGAAAAAAAAGTGCAAGTACTTGTTAGTTAATCTCTTGACATACTGACTCACCAGTGTCATGATGTCATTGGCTAGGTCGCGTGCCAGGTCAGGTGTCACAAAACAAGAGAGGCCAGTGAGTGCAACACCTGTGTCATACTGGTTGGGACTGCTGAGATCCTGTGAGAACAAAGGTATTTAAGTACAGAGTCCAAGAATCCCTCCCTCACACAACATGAGCATAAAGAACATAAGCTTAACTGACCTTTCTGATCTGATTGGTTGTCAACATGATGACATCAGTGCTCTCATGAAAGCACTGTGAGGCTGCCAGGTAGCCAATCCTCTATTGGAAAACAACAACCAGAGAGAATTACAAATCTGCTGCATTTTAACTGTGTATTGTGGGTTCAAGTACAATTTTATTAATTTTTAAAGCTCAACCTAAGCGATTTACCCACAGAGTAGACATAATCATTCGTCATTCAACCGCTGGCTGTCTAGGTGGTGTCCAGCAAACAATGTGGGCTACATAGACAATTGGAAACGTTTTTGGGGAAAACCTAGGCTGATTAGGAGAGATGGCATCCATCCTACTTTAGATGGTGCAGCTTTCTTATCCAGAAATATGGCTGGTTTTATTAAACAACCAAAAGTATGACAGTCCAGAGTTGAGCCTAGGATGCAGAGATCCAGATCCAGTCCTACACGCCTCTCTGCAGTGTCCTTACAACCGTCACCCCCCCACAACTCCCACATACCTATAGAGACTGTGTCTGTTCCCCGACCTAAATTACATAAAGTAAATATGACAACAAGAGGAGTTAATCATAATAACCTAATAAAAGTTAAGACTACTCCTCTTACAGAACAAAACCCCAAAACTATTAAATGTGGATTATTAAATATCAGATCTCTCTCTTCTAAATCTCTGTTAGTAAATGACTTAATAAGCGATCATCAATTCGATTTATTTTGTCTCACTGAAACTTGGTTGCAGCAGGAAGAATATGTCAGTCTAAATGAGTCAACCCCCCCAAGTCATATTAATTATCATGTTCCTAGAAGCACAGGCCGAGGTGGAGGAGTTGCAGCAATCTTCCATTGTAGCTTATCAATAAACCCTAGACCTAAACATAGTTATAACTCATTTGAGAGCCTTACTCTTAGCCTTTCACACCCAAACTGGAAAACTCAAAAACCACTATTATTTGTTATCATGTACCGTCCTCCAGTCCCTTATTCAGAGTTTTTGATTGAATTTTCTGATTTTCTAGCTGATTTAGTGCTTAGTACAGATAAAGTCATTATAGTGGGTGACTTTAACATTCATGTAGATGCTGACAGTAACTGCCTGAGCACTGCGTTTAATTCATTATTAGATTCAATTGGTTTTTCCCAAAATGTAAATAAACCCACTCACTGTTTTAGTCACACGTTAGACCTTGTCCTTACGTATGGAATTGAAACGGATAATTTAACAATATGTCCTCACAACTCTCTTCTGTCTGACCATTTTTTAATAACATTTGAATTTACAATAACGGACTATATAGCAGTTAGGGAAAAATTCCACTATAGCAGATGCTTAAGTGAAAAAGCTGTCAACAAATTTAAAGAAATTATTTCTTCATCATTTGCTTCACCATATGTTAATACAATGGGAAGTAGTCTCCTTAATGTTACTCCTGCACAAGTAGATTATCTTGTTGACAATTCTGCAGCCTCACTACGTACAATACTCGATAGTGTTGCCCCTCTAAAAAAGAAGGCAGTAAATCAGCAGAGGCGATCTCCATGGTATAGTTCACAAACACGCAACTTAAAACAGGAAACACGAAAGTTAGAAAGGAAGTGGCGTTCCAGAAAGTTAGAAGAATCTCATTTAGCCTGGAAAAATAGTTTAAAAACGTACAAAAAAGCTCTCAGTGATGCCAGAACAGCATATTATTCATCATTAATAGAAGAAAACAAGAACAACCCCCGGTTTCTGTTCAGCACTGTAGCCAGGCTGACTAAGAGCCATAGTTCTGTTGAGCCTACTATTCCCTTAACTTTGAGCAGCAATGACTTCATGACCTTCTTTATGAATAAAATTGTAGCTATTAGAGAAAGTATTCACCAGATCCTCCCCCCAAAAATTACAGATAGATCTTCATGTACAGCAGTGCTAGAATCATGGATAAGGCCCCACTCCCTGTTAGACTGCTTTTTACCCATAGATCTCTCTGAGCTAACTTCAATTATTACCTCATCTAAACCAACAACCTGTCTGCTAGACCCTATTCCAACTAAGCTGCTCAAGGAAGCTTTACCCTTAATAGATACGTTCATATTAGATATCATCAATCTATCTTTAGAAACAGGCTATGTACCACAGGCCTATAAGGTAGCTGTAATTAAACCATTACTTAAAAAACCCTGTCTTGACCCAGGTGTTTTAGCCAATTACAGACCAATATCTAATCTCCCCTTTATTTCTAAAATAATTGAAAAAGTAGTCGCAAAACAATTATGTGATCACCTTCATAGGAATAATTTGTATGAAGAGTTTCAGTCAGGATTTAGAGTTCATCATAGTACAGAAACAGCACTGGTAAAAGTCACCAACGATCTTCTCATGGCCTCAGATAATGGACTCATCTCTATACTTGTTCTGTTAGATCTTAGTGCCGCATTTGATACCATTGATCATAACATTTTATTACAGAGACTGGAACATGAAATTGGAATTACAGGAACTGCACTAGGTTGGTTTAAATCCTATCTGTCTGATAGATTTCAATTTGTTCATGTTAATGATGAATCCTCCATGCACACAAAGGTTAGCTATGGAGTTCCACAAGGCTCTGTGTTAGGACCAATACTTTTTACTTTATATATGTCTCCTTTAGGCAACATTATTAGAAAACACTCCATAAATTTCCACTGTTATGCTGATGATACCCAGCTATATTTATCTATGGAACCAGATGAAAATAATCAGTTAATAAAGCTTCAAGCATGCCTACAAGACATCAAGGCCTGGATGTCCCACAATTTTTTACTTTTAAACTCAGACAAAACTGAAGTCATAGTATTTGGGCCCAAAAATATCAGAGATATGATGTCCAACCATATTGTTACCCTAGATGGCATAAGTCTGGCCTCCAGTACTACTGCAAGGAACCTTGGAGTTATTTTTGATCAGGATCTGTCCTTTAAGTCACATATAAAACAAATCTCTAGAACAGCCTTCTTCCACCTACGGAACATTGCCAAAATTAGGAGCATACTGTCTCAAAGTGATGCCGAAAAACTGGTCCATGCATTTGTTACTTCTAGGTTGGACTACTGTAATTCCCTACTTTCAGGATGCCCCAGTAGCTCCCTAAAGAGCCTGCAATTAATCCAAAATGCTGCAGCAAGAGTGCTGACTGGAACTAGCAAGAGAGATCATATTTCACCTTCACTAGCTTCTCTCCATTGGCTTCCCATTAAATTTAGAATAGAATTTAAAACCCTGCTTCTTACATATAAAGCTCTGAATGGTCAGGCTCCATCATATATAGAAGACCTCATAGCACCATATCATCCCAGTAGACCACTTCGCTCTCAGAATGCAGGCCTACTTGTGGTTCCCAGAATTTCCAAAAGTAGAATGGGAGGTAGAGCCTTTAGCTATCAAGCTCCTCTCTTGTGGAACCAGCTCCCAGTTCAGATTCGGGAAGCAGACACCCTCTCTACTTTTAAGTCTAAGCTTAAAACCTTCCTCTTTAATAAAGCATATAGTTAGTTATAGTTATGCTGCCATAGGCTTAGACTGCTGGGGGACCCACCCCCCAATGCACTGAGCTCCTTTCCTCCTCTTGACCATCTCTCCTCTCCTCTCACCCCGCAATTCTCACCACTGTATGTCATTAACTCTGTGTGTTCTCTCCCGTAGTTGTCTTTGTCCTCCTCTGTCCCCCTCTCTCTGTCCCTTTCTGCAGGTGTCCCCCGGCTTTGAAGCTGTGTGTCTTCCAGCGTGCAGCTACTGGTCCTACCAATCTGCCCGATGTTTTGTTGTTGCTTTTTGTTGCTCTGTTCTTTTCTCTCTCCCCTTTCCACTCACCCCAACCGGTCGAGGCAGATGGCCGTCCACCCTGAGCCTGGTTCTGCTGGAGGTTTCTTCCGTTAAAGGGAGTTTTTCCTCTCCACTGTTGCCTATGGCTTGCTCCAGGGGGAATTGTTGGGTTCTCTTTATATATCTTTATAATCTTGACTTTATTCTGTAAAGTGCCCTGAGATGACTTTGTTGTGAATTGGCGCTATATAAATAAAGTTGAATTGAATAATCGTCTATTATGCCATATTTGTGTGAGTAACTATGTGAAAACCTGACTTTCGTTTAGCATCTAGTTGTCACTAGTGTAGGACTTCAACAAAATCCCCAGGGTTTTTGACCACAGGTTACTGGCAAATCCAAGACTTGTCATTATTAGCGCATACCTTGTATGTGAACTTGGAGGAGCTCATGACTTCAACGATGTTGAATGCGGCCCAGCTGACATCATAGCCCAGCATCTGAAGCTGTATGGGGGAAGAATGCAGAGAGAGAGCGAGAAAGAGGGTGAAATGTGGGTAAATAAAAGGAGGAGATGGGCTCCACCTGTGTTTCACACATTTGGCCTGAAATCTCTCTATAGCCCCTTTCACACATGCACTAGAATTCTGACAGTCTCATGAGTTTGTGCAGAGGGAGTATATGTGAGAACGCAAATGTTGGAGTCAGGAGGATTAAAAGATAACAAATGGGCATAATGATGATATTTCTATCACTCGACTGCCACAGTAGTCGAGTGACAGATCCTTTTTTTTTTTAAATAATTTATTTAAGATGCACATGTACTGAAAACAAAATGCAATGTCCAGCAGCCAAGTTATCTATCGTGTTGTGCCTCCTGTGCGAGCTGATCACACACTTAAATAAAACGTGGTTTCTCCTGTGAGGAAACTTCTCACTCATGCAATTTCCTACAGTGTGATACATGTGTGAAACAGAACTCCAGACAATGTTCTACGCTAACTTCTCCTCAAATTGTCTGGAGTTCATATGTGAAACAGGTTATTGTGAGCATAGATGCCAACAAGCCATCTAAACCTAAATGTAATGCTGGGCTATAAATAGCACTTTCATTTAAACAAGAATAAATAAAGATGTTTTTATCTGCTTTAGGGTCAAAATTACACTGGGTGTACTGAACACTGAATTTATATCCTGCTAATAAAGACTTTTATTAAGGCATGATTTTTGCAGGTTGTGCCCCAAAGCAGCAAGACTGTCTCTGTGTGTCCTTTGAAAGAAACACAGGGGATCTTACACTGAGAATCATATCATTGCCTGTAAATGAAGTAATAGTATCTGAGAGAAAAAGTTAGACACCAACAGTGTAAAGTGCAGAAAAATCTTACATAGGTGAGCTTGCACACGGCATTGGCTTTGACAGCAATGTTGTCCTGCTTGAGCTCCTGTTTGATCTCATCGATGCATGTGGAGATGTACTTGGCCTGAGGGCAGACAAACAACAGATACCAGATCAAATTAGGTGGAGCGATATCCTGAATGGGAGGCTGCTAAGCAAAGCAAAGCACCAGAGACAAACAGAAAAATCCTGGACTGTTTTTGCTATCTAAGACATTAACCAGCAACATTGGAACTGAATAATTGATTTGCAATCCTAAGTGAGGTCAATTCCATAACGTTATGAAGCTATAATGCAGGCTTCTTTATTTAATATGCTTCTGGTATCAACCGAAATGTATCCACTACAAGCTTAAGAAAAGCAACAGGTCTTTAAATCATAAAACAAACTCAGGACTGAAAGACTCATGTGATGAGTCACTGGTTTCGAAATCAAAGTTATGTCAAGAGTAGTCAAAAAATTCATGACTAGTCAGTTTGACCATATCATTTGAAGCCCTTTTCCAAACTGTAGCTCAATATATTAAGCACTTAGTAAACTATAAACACTTCCTCATGACAATATTCAAAATGTTTATGCAAATAGTAAAAAAAAATAAAAATGACCCCAAACCTTTTACCATATCACAATAGAATTGCCTTATTTGCCAAATGTAAGGCCAAAGACAGAGAATTTGTCTTGGTGATACAATACAATGAAAAAAATAAAAAAAAACTGAAGAATAAATAAGCAGGAATATCTCAAAAAGTGGATAAAAAAGGATATAAAAATAAAACTATAACTGAAGTGAGGATGTATATAAAAAAGTAGTTATGCCTTATTGCATAAACTGCATTTGGTGCTGACTATCATTACACAGTTAATAAACACAGGTTGTTTTATTCAAGTCTAATAGGTAAAGGGTGACTTAACAGCTCTCCTATGCACTTAAGGACTTCATTCAACACTCTAGGGCAAGCTCATTCAGACCTCTAGACAAAGCAATCAGTCAGCTATTGTTGAGAGTAGAAACCTTGCGATACAAACATGACTGCGTGGAGTGTGAGTGTGTGCTGGTCATGTGTGTGCAGTCATGAGACACCACAGTGACAATGGGAAGTATGATGGAAGGGGGATGCTGCTGCTCTGCTGCTCGTGGCAGACTTGAAGGGATTCATCTTACCATCACCAGACACACATAATGCTTCTTCTTCTCACACTCTTTCAATGAACAATTGAGAACCCATTTAAATAAGTAACATATTTTTCACAGTGAAAACACTGAACACATTTCTGCCAGTAAAGCAAATTGAGCTGGAGATTTAGTGAAAAGCTGGTACTTTTCAAGATTGTAACAAGTGCGACTCCCTTTTCTTTAAGCAGACACCAATAACAATAAAGCCTAACATTCTTACTAGTTATCTCCTTGAATTAAACTTAGGAGACCTTCATAACTTTTTCAATATGCCTGTTAGTCAAAGGTTTGGTAGGCGGAGTGAATGAATGAATCGCGCAACGACTCAGCACACATTAAAAACAAATAGATTGTATGAGTATATGGGCTTGCAAGGAAAAAGTCATCACAGAGACTGACATACACACGCTCAGTCTATTAATAATTTATCAAACTGTCCAATGTTGACAGGGCAACCACCATCTTATCTAGACCGCTCAGATTGGGTTACCACTGACAAACTACTTAGACTATAGACTAAATCAAGAGATCAAACATTGGTGCAAAATACATTGCTCTTTATATCCAAAACCTTAAAGACACAAATACAGACGTACATGCATACAGCCATCAAGGCCTGTTTGTTTAGCTCCTGTGAGTAAACTGGTTCCCCGATAGGATGGTATGGAGGGCAAACCTTCCACACTGAGAAAGAAATCAAATCCAAAGGATGCACCGGAGTTAGACAGCCTACCACTACATGTAGCACCTGGCCTAAAGTGTAACACAGGTGTGCACAAAACTGCACTTTGTGCAACATCAAAACAGAAAGCCCGACGCAGTGTTTTGCAGCAGGAACAAGGTTAGGCAAAACCAACATACTGTAGTAAGTGCAATGCTGATGTGAGAGATGGAGACGTGGCTGTCCCAAACAGTGCCCTCTAATGGCCCATCCCAAAATCCTCCTCCCTCTCAGGTCTGGTGCTGTGACTCTGTCATCACCTACAGAGCTCTGACAGAGAAGAGCTGCCCTTTGATCACTGATGGGAACGTTTAAAATAACCTGCAGGCTGATTCATTTTATGTGATTTACAAGTTTATGTAACATGCAGTGTTGACATCAATATACAGGATGGTCATGCCTGCTGTGGCTCAAAAGGAAACCAGAACCAACATTAGCCTACATGATAAACTGTGTCCTTCACTAAAATAAATCAAACAATTATCACGGGGAGTCTAAAGACCACTGGACACTTCTACCTACATGACTCACTAAAGGACAGCAACCGGTAATCGACAAAGTTAACAGTGTAAGACGATACTGGAACACTTGTGCAAAGTAGCTTAGTCGCCTGGTAAATGGTAATAGGTATTCTAACGACCCAGCTTCTTCTTTTAAGTAACACTTAACTTAGCTAGCTGCCAGTAACCATCCTAACGTAACAATACGCCTGTTTGCTTAAAACCTAACATGTACAGTGCTATTCTTGTTATGTTTACTCTCCAACCTTCTATTTAGCATTGGTTAACGTAGCGCTACATTCAACCTTCCGCACCACGGCTTAAAACCAATGTTTAACTGTTAGCTAGCTGTAAAATTACTAAGCTAACACTAGCTTATCAGCCTCCCTAATGATCATTTACCTTAGCCTTAGCTAGCTTTTGACGTTAGCTAACGTTAGCTGCACACTGATAACGGTAATGACAATATACTGACTTAAAACAATATTGAATGCGAAGCCTAAAATGTTACAGATGACGGTGTTTGGTCTTTGGTCATCTTACCTCATCTTCCTTGTGATTCCTAATGCCACGTACTAAATCCTGAAGATTTTTATCGAACATCCGATCGATGCTCCCTTTGACAATCTTCAAAGCCATGTCTGTCTGTGACTTGTACCGCTTCTGTCCTGCGGGACCAAGCGACTTGCGAAGGTCTAGTGGGTGCCGACCGACCTGCTAGACTGTCTCTCATCAACCCGGATACCGTGTGTACGGATCCGCTGCTGTTTACCAGGCAAGGCTTTCTGAACAGGAGGCCAAACGGTGCTCCCTGTGATGTGTAGAGACGCTGGCAATGGATGAGTGTAGGAAATGGCTGACAAAATGGCGTCTAAAGTCAGCTGACTTCAGTATTACGCGAGATTCTCAGGTAGGACGCTGAGAAATTAAAAGGTCTAGTCCCCTCTATCATACTAGAAACGTATTGCACCCATATTGTCTTATTACTAATAGTAACCTGCTCTACTGTGAACTATAAATGACAATTTATGTTCTATAATCCCTCATAATTCTGTCAGCCGACCCCTCTAAAAAAATCCATGAACTTTCAAACTTCCACAATAAGTGACCACAAATGTAAGAGAAGTATTCAACTGGCCAAAACGTTCAAGTTACCAGCTGCGAATAATTTTACACGAGATGTAAATGAATTCAGTTTGAAATGAGATAGAAGCAAAATCCATGCTGAGATTTTTATTCAAGTCTCAACTAAGTAATAGAAATGCTTTACCAATTTACATAGCACTAAAAACACCTGTATGCATATGACAGGAAAATGTCAAAATAGGTCACAGCTACATGAGATCGCAATAACCTTTAGGCCAGTTTTAGATCTGTACAGTTATTCCATCTATTATGCAAGTTACTGAAAGCAGACATTAATAGGAAATAAGAGTGCAAGGTGTGTAACTCCACAACAATTGTTTAGACAAAACTGTAGATGCAGATATCTGAAAACAAGGCTATAAAAAAGTAGGTGAACCCTAGTTGGAAAAAAGTTTTAAGTGACTCAATTCATGCCTTTACATTTCAGACAGAATTAATTGGACAAAGACCAGATTTTTAAAAAATTATCAATATAAAGGACTCACAAATAGTACTTTACCATTCTCACGTCATACACACAGAGGAAGCCTTTTAGATGTTTTTTAGGCTTTATATTTAAAAAAAAAAAAAGCAAACAGATGTAAAGGAACGTGCAAAATCTTCACACAGAAAAATTAACAGCATTGCCCTATTTCCAACCAACTTCCCCACAAGATTCAAAGTTTCACCTCAAACGACCCCAGCCTAAATTCCGGTAAGAAGTGCTAAAATTTTAATCATTCATTATGCACCAATCAGCCACAACTTTAAAACAAACTGGAGATTTTAATAATCTGGTTAACAGCGGTCGACATGGGCACTTAGCCCCAGTTTGGACAACTGTTCATAATGGTCAGCGTTAAATTTTAAATTCTAATCACCAGATTGTCTTATTGTTATGGCTAATTGGTGTACATAAAAAAGTAGGTTCATGTGGTAGAAAGAACAAAGTAGCCTGGAGCAGTGGTTTGGGATGAGGATCCAGGACGGACCAAGTGTATAAAAAGAAAAGTACATCTGACAAACAAACAGGGTTTGCGCAGTGCCGCAAACTATCACACTAATAGCTTTCCTTTTTGCTGTGATAAATAATGGACCAAACGGTGGGAGTAATGGGGCCTTTTGGTTTGATGTCAATATAGTAAGAAATGTCCAAAACATCAAAGTTGACGTAACAGATGATGTAGGAAATGCTGGGTGTGTTGCAGTGTAGTTGGCCCAGGAGAACTGAAAACGTCAAACAAAGAGGTCGCCACCTTTTAGCATTTGGTCCACTGCAGTGATGGGTAATGGTCTTTCAGCTTTCTACCCCAGGTGGCTCTGTCTCTGCAGAGATGGAGTTGTCTGCTTCTTCATAGGTGTGCGTTTGTTGTCCAGGAGGACTGTCAGGGCTTTGTCTGAAGAGAAAGAGCACATTTAATCAGAAGAACTGTTTCTCTGCTTAAATCATAATTACATGCACATTAAAACTATTATCATATAGGCTTTGTCATTGCTAGTAAACAACTCCCACTGTTACACATGTGCCAATTAAAGATGTACAATCGTTCTACTTTAACCTAAATTGAGATTCCTTTCCATTTACTGTCTGCAAGGTGCAGTCTCTGGCCACTTCATTCAGTACACTTGCACAATCTAATGCAATTTAATACAGCAGCTGCCATAAATTAAACTTTTACAAGGGTATAATTTCTAAGTTTTTAAGTTGAACCAGCTAGAAAGGTAATAATTATAATATTTTATTTTATACATTAAAAGACAATCTAGTCTTTTAAACTGTCTCACCTCTATTAAGAAAATTGAATGACTAATATTTATTCACAATTGAATGCCAACAAAACAGAAGTTCTTATTACTGCCCCACCTGGTTCCCAAGGTAAAAAAAAAGAGTCTGGGTTTTCTTACATCTTCTGTTAAGCCTAGTTTTTGTTCGTGTAGGTGGAACAAGCTATGAGTCTTGACCAGCATGGGAATTCCTTAGTTTACAATGGTTTGTTGTCCCCCACACTAGGCTCAAGAGAACAGACTTTGAGGTTGAAGCTCCTCAACTCTGGAATTCTCACCCATTGGATCTCAGATCTGTGGAAACTCTGGACACTTAAAAAGCAGCTAAAGACCCACTTGTTTAGATGTGCTTTTGTTTATCTGTTACTATCCTTGTTGTAGCCATTATTGTTTTATTTTTTCTTTTACTGTAGAGTTTTACATAGCATTTTATTGTAAAGCACTTTGTGCGTCTACTCTTGAAAGGTACTTTATAAATAAACCTACTAATTAAGGTCCTAGTGGGTGGTGGACTCCTACTGGAGAACCTTATATTAAGGGGTGGTTCTATTGATTTGGCCACATTATTTAAAATGAATGTGGAGGAAAAGCTGCTATGTAATTTTGCATTAGATTGTACAGGTATACCTACTGAAGTAGCTGTTAAGAGTATGCTAGTTGCACAAGTGATGATAAATGAAGCTAGAGGGAAAATTCTGTATATTGATATGTTCACCTGATTGGACTTGAAGTGGTGTTGCCATTATTATCCTCCTCGTCAGGTGATTTTGGCATTTCCCCTACCAGCATATCATCTTTCTTCTGTTCAGATTCTCCATTCACTGGGGTGGAGTCTAGAAATGGCAAATTTACATTCATATGAATAAACAGTTCAAACTAAAACCAGTATACTATGTCTGATGAAGAAACATCTTCATAATGCAGAACCCAAATTCCCACAAGATCCAAAATATGACTTTTTACCTGTGTTTTCTGTCTCCTTCATGTTATTTTCTGGTTCCTTGTTTTCCATTTTAGGTTTAGTTGCCACTTCTGGCTTGCCAACAAACCGAAGTTTCAACTTGTTGTAGACATCAGTAGCTTTTTCCATGACTGCAGCGCTGGCTTTATAGCGCCGAATCTAAAGAAAAAAAAACAAACAATTGAGGTAGAGAATATAGAAAATTATAGTCAAAAATGTTGGTCTTTGCCTTTCCTTATACTGCATTAGAAGTTTGCAAACATACAAACAAAAGACAAAGAAAGTACCTTCTTTAATGTGGCAATAACTTCGGCATTCTTATGGAGGATCTGGCTGGTGACGGGTATAGCCTCAAGCTCTCCCAAGGCTTCTAGACACCGCTCTATATCCTAGACAACACACAAATGCATAAATAAAGAAATCAGTATTCACAAAACTGCATTTAACTGAAATCACTGAAGTCATGGATATCCCTTACTGGGTTGTCCACTTTGAGTGCAAACTTTATATCTGTATGAAGTTTCTGTAGCCTTTCCTCTGGCGATGGCTCTACAAACAGACAAAGTTTCATTCAATTATTACTTTCCCCTTACTGAAACAACAGATACAACCAAGTGTTTAGTCTGTGTTTATGAGTCTGAGTGTGACTGTATGAGACAATAACCTTTTTTCTTTTCCACTTTCCTTTCTGGAAGTCTCTCAGGTTTACGTTTGGGCCTTTCTGGCTTAGACCTAAAAGAAAAGGGAACTCTGTGTAGATTAATTTTTAACAAAGTTCTTCTAATGAGATCTGCATACTGTAGTCTGTTCCGCATTATGCACTTACCTTGCTCTTGATTTCTCCTCCGACCGCCTGGCTTTCTTCTCTTTTAGCTCTTTCTCTTTTCTTTCTTTTCTCTCCTTCTCTTTTTTTATTCTTGCCTTCTTCTGGCTGTCAGACTTCTTAGGTAATTTCTTCACCTTTTCATGAGAAAAGCACACGCTCATTTGCAACCCTATTATTCTGTAACAACAAGTTTAGAATTTTGATAATTAAGTTTTTTTTTAATATTGTCATTAAGTTACTGTACCTCAGTTGATGGTGAAGAATCAGAATCTGAAGGTGCAGGGATGGGGGGTGGAGGGGGTTTCTTGGACTTCTTTAATGGGTGATCATCTACACCTTCTTCTGAGCTACTGCTGCTGTCACTGTCGCTCCCCTTTTTACCTTTATCTTTGTCTTTTTTCTTTTTCTCATCCTCCTCCTTTTCTTTCTCTCGTAGACGGCGGATCTCCTCTGCCTCCTCCTTTTTCCGGCGCTCCTCCAGCTCTCGCTGACGTTCTTCATCTCGTTTTTTCCATTCACTGATGCGATCAGGTTCACTGTCACTGTGAAAAAACAGGCAAATTGTCACTGGTCTATCTCAGGGCAATACAGAAAGTCATACAGACAAACAACCATTCACACCCAAATTCACACCTACAACAAATTAGAGTCACCAATTCACCTAACATGCATGTTTTTGGACTGTGAGAGGAAACCAGAATACTCTGGAGGAAACCCTAGCAAATACAGGGAAAACATGCAAACTCCACACAGGCCTCAGTCAGCAGGCAGAATCCAACTGGGAAACTTCTAGCTGTGAGGCGGCAATGTGGCATCAATGTATGGTGGCCTGACCTGTCGCTATCAGATGATGATGAAGGTGCTCGTTTTGCTGGGGCTGGTTTGGGCTTTCGTGCACGAGGTTTTGGCGCAGGCTTATCTGTGGATGGACAAATTTAGCACTTTAACATAACCAAAAATGCAGGCAACATTTTCTTTAATATGAATTACTGTACATCATATAATTTTGCACAACAATGTATACTAAAGAAGATTTACCTTTCTTGCGAGACTGTGGGCCCTTCCGAGGAGGTGGGTCTGAGTCTGACTCAGACTTTGAGCCAGACTGGGATTCTGAGCCAGACAGAGCTGGTCGCGGCTTGTCATCCTCTGAGTCGCTTTCCACTACTTTCTTCTCTGACCCTGATGCTGAATCTGAATCCGAGTCAGAGGAAGCCTTCTGCAACATTATTAAAGAGAAGAGAGGAGATGGAGCACCAAATCAGAAACTGCCATCACAAGGTTTTCAGACTACTTTTATTATATAAAGGGATCAAATGGTTCACCTTTTTCTTTCCTCTGCCTCCTCCTGCTTTTTTTCCACCACGTCCACCAGGTTTTTTCTCTGGAGTAAAATCCTTTTGGACAAACAAGTATAACTATTAAAGAAGGTTTAGTTTCACGAAACCTAAAACACCATGGGGCAGCTGTAGCTCAGTGTGTAAAGCAGTTGTCCATGGACCACAGGGTCAGTGGTTTGATCCCCGCTCCTGGCTATATGTCGAAGTGTCCTTGGGCAAGACACTGAACCCCAAGTTGCTCCCGGTGGGTCAGGTAAGCACCTTGCATGGCAGCCACCGTCATTGGTGTGTGAGTGTATGAGTGAATGGGACTCAACATTGTAAAGCGCTTTGAATAAAAGCACTATATTAGCAACTATTTTATTTATTAAAAATCATATTCTGGCTCTGTGTGTGTGAGAGTGAGATAGATTACCTGGTCACTATTCTTTCCAGAGTCAGACTCTGAAGGTGTGGGCTCTGATTCAGAGCGGGATCCACTCTCCACCTCATCTCGTTCACTGGATGAGCCTCGAGCTTTTTTGGGAGGAGGCGGCCGCTAAAACAGAAAAAACAAGCATGTAAATAGGGTTAACCGGAATCAGCCAAACAATCAGTGTCTAGTTGTCTAATCAGGACTCAAGCCATGCATTTGCCTCAATTCTTATACTTTAGTCATTACTATGACACGTGATATAAAAAAGGAAGCTAATGATAATTAAGTAATTTTTTTTGCTGGTACCTCCTGTTTTTTTGCCAAGTGCGCCCTTTTTTATTTTTTTTATTTTATTATTAAGTGTCAATTCTCTTTTTCTACTTACATCAATAACACTTTTATTAAGATCAGAGGAGTTACTAATAAAACTGAATGTCTGGATAAATACTTTGGGAGCTGAAGGCTTTCGCTTCACTCCTCCTCCTCTTCCTTGGTCTTCACTCCCAGAATCTGAGTCAACCTCGCTTCCTGAGTCAGCTTTCTGTGGAACCATGGTCCCTTCGTCATCTTCATCCTCATCACTTCCTACTTCCGCATCGTTTCCTTCGCTGTCAGAGGAGCTCGCTGGCTGCAGACAAATTTCTCAGTGAAATGCACTGCAATCTATAAAGTGTGTTAAAAATAGCTATAACTCCCGTTGCTAATGTGAATCTCCTAAAGATTTTAAATCAGTTTGCCTTTTCTGATAGTTTATATTAAGCAGTGAGACAGTGATAAAACAGAGTAGAACGTTTTTTGTCGTGGTAACCATCAGACCAAACTGCCGCAACCCACCAGAATGCACTGCAGCATTTGAATTAAAGGTAAAGCAACGTAATTTACATGGCACCTCTCAACAGCCAGACAATTTAAAGTGCTTCATATATTCCCTGTGAGTGCAGATGTAATAAAACAAAAAAATACTCATTAAAATAAAGATTAACACCTTAAGTTAAAACAACTAAGAAGTCTAAATCAACAATATTCTTTGCGAATGAGGTAAAGTTGAATTGAGAATACTTCAACTTTTACAATTATTGATGTCAAGGTAACTTACTACAGGTGGGGCACTGTAGGAGGCATGTGGATTGTTCTGAATTTCCCATAAACCTTCATTGAATCCCTTCCTTTTGTTGGGCTTTCCATACCGTTCTCTATATTTGTCATAAGCAAAAAGGTCCTTTGGTGCAAGGAATGCTCTGTAAAACAAATAAATAAAGATAATGTGAACAATTTAACAAAATATAATAAACCCCTTAAGCAAAACCAAACCACTGTTATCATTTTACTGGCGTTAAAGAAATTTTACACTAAATTTGGAAAAGTAGACTGTGCCACCTAGTGATGGATGAACACACTGCAAGTGCCATCTTGTCAAGCAGATGGTGTTTGAAACTGGTGTTGTGTCCAAAGATCAAACATGTCAACATATCTCTAAGAAACATAGTGCGCACTCAAACTGACATAGGCCAGTCGTTAAAAATGCACCTTCAGAAAAGAATAACGTGTAAGGAAGGAAACTAAAAAAAACAAGTGGTGTGTGGCAAAGTAATGATTTGTATTTTTATCTCACACCACCAAATAAGATATGACTCTAAAAACCAGATCAGTCAGACGTCGGTGAACTCATCCAGGTTTGGTTATACAAAGATTAAATCCAACATGATTCGATCATCAGATAGGAGTAAACCAGTCAAATCTTTAACTTAACAGTAGCATAGCCAGTTCGACCAAAAAGCATGAAAAAAAGCATTCTTTTTTTCCACCAAGACACCAAATTTCACAAAGTTTTGTTTATTTAATACCTGCCTTTAAACTGATACAAGAAATAAAATGCAAGTGTGATGGGGTTTTTTTTTAGGGTTACCTACCACACCAAGCTTAAAATGCAAATCTCCAAGTGACTGACACTGTAGTTTACTCACGTTTCATGTGTCCCAAAGAAGAAAATTGGGATTTTGTTAGGAGGTGGTTTCACTGCCCCATCAGCCACATCTTCAATCTAGGAAACGTCAAGTAAAACAAATGATGGGTTATTTCTAGAAAACAAAACATCATACATTATGTTATGATGCATATTCCATACATGGTTTATTGTGGAGAGGATCTCTTCTTATCAGACACATTTGCAGTTATCTCAAACGTCATTTCCACAATAACGTTAGCCTCGTCTTTACGTCTACGTCTGAATATAGATTAACGTTAGGCCATCAGCAAGTCATAAAAATGATGCTGCTCGTAGAATGACTGTGGACCTATGGCAAGCTGTCACCCCAACCAAGAATGAAGTTATTTAACTATGTGAAAGGTATCCATGTTAGACAGTACAAAAGATAAACACAGAACCTTCTCTGGCGTCCCAGGCAATGCAGCCCACCTCCTCCTCCGCCCCTCCGGGTGCTGTAAACGTTAGTTACTTGCTTACCCTGGCTGGCCAGTGGGGGTATCCCTTCATTTTAGCGAAGACCAGGTCTCCGGGCTGGAAGTTGTGGGGCATTGTCCCGCTCCTTTGTGCAGTCTAGATTTAAAGAATATTCAGCTGCGTAGTCGTTCTGTGTCTCTCTTGGTTTGCTGTTTTCAGGTCGACACGAAACCTGGAAACGATGGGGTTAGCTAGCAAGCTAACAGTATACTAACGTTACCGCGAGAAGACACAGCGGGGTGAAGACGGCAGCGACACAAAAAACACTTCCGGTTAAGGCACGTTCTTAGAATTCAAAGTAAAGTTCCCTATTTTATTAAGTACTTCTGCAAAGTAACGACTTACTAAAGCCGGTGACATGAGAAGGGAATGGGAGCAAGAAGATCTAGTAATAAAGTAACGAAGTTAATTAAATCTATCACATCTGCTTTCTTTAAGTGAATCTTTATCACATAACATTTCAGCAGCAATGCAAAAATAAAAGGTCATACATACGTACGTGCAAACATACATATGTACATACATGCATAAATACATGCATACAGACAGACAGACAGACAGACATGCAATGACTATACGAGTTGCAAGTGTAATGCGCCATTATAAATTAAAGAGTTTGTGAAGTAACGGACTTTTATTTTTTAGGGTACATTTTCTGCCATTGTCAAAACGGAAATACAATTATTCAATGTTGTGTCAAACTTCACTGATGCGGATGAAGAAGCCTGGTCGTTTCCACTCGATACGACAACCAGCGCGGATATCCCGCCTTCCTAGCTTTACTATTCGCTGATATACGATCAGTTTCCTCTTCATCCAATGAGAGAGTACGATGTGGAAAGCTGCGTTGACCTCCCCCCTACATTCACCTCTAATGAGAAGCCATGTTTCGTTCTCTGAGACGCGTCCAGCAGTATAACTGCAACCTCTTGGCTTTGCAGAGACTCAGCGTCAACTCTAAACGACTCATCTGCACGTCCAGAATGGCAAGTTCAGAGTACAGGATTGAACGGGACACGTTTGGTGAGCTCAAGGTCCCAGCCGACAAGTACTATGGTCCCCAGACTGTCAGATCCACCATGAACTTCAAGATAGGGGGACCAAGTGAGAGAATGCCAATCCAAGTGATCAAGGCCTTTGGTATCTTGAAAAAAGCGGCTGCAGAGGTGAACAAGGAGTTTGGTCTCAACCCAAAGATAGCAGATGCAATTATTCAGGCTGCAGATGAGGTATCAGCTGGTAAACTGGATGATCATTTCCCTCTGGTGGTGTGGCAGACTGGATCTGGTACTCAAAGCAACATGAATGTTAATGAGGTGATTAGCAACAGAGCTATTGAGATCCTAGGTGGGAAACTAGGATCTAAAGATCCCGTCCACCCTAACGATCATGTCAACAAGAGCCAGAGTTCTAATGACACCTTTCCCACTGCCATGCACATTGCTGCAGCCACAGAGGTCACCCAGGTCCTGCTACCCGGCCTGCAGACTCTGCACGATGCTCTGGCTGCTAAAGCTGAAGAGTTCAAAGATATCATCAAGATTGGGCGAACACACACTCAAGATGCTGTGCCACTTTCACTGGGACAGGAGTTCAGCGGTTATGTACAGCAGGTTAAATATAGCATAGAGAGAGTGAAAGCCGCTATGCCTAGGGTGTATGAACTGGCAGCAGGGGGCACCGCAGTAGGTACAGGACTCAACACCCGCATTGGCTTTGCTGAGAAAGTAGCTTCTACTGTTGCTTCTCTCACAGGTCTGCCATTTGTCACAGCTCCCAACAAGTTTGAAGCTCTGGCAGCCCATGATGCCCTGGTGGAGCTGAGTGGAGCGCTAAACACAGTGGCTGTTAGCATGATGAAAATTGCCAACGACATTCGCTTCCTTGGGTCAGGACCCCGTTCTGGCCTGGGGGAGCTCATCTTACCAGAGAATGAGCCTGGAAGCAGCATTATGCCAGGCAAGGTGAACCCCACCCAGTGTGAGGCCATGACCATGGTCGCAGCCCAGGTGATGGGAAACCATGTCGCAGTCACTATAGGAGGCAGCAATGGACACTTTGAACTCAACGTCTTCAAGCCTATGATGATTAAGAATGTGCTGAACTCTGCTCAGCTACTTGGTGACGCATCTGTGTCCTTTTCGAACAACTGTGTGGTGGGTATCGAGGCCAATACTGAGAGAATCAACAAACTCATGAATGAGTCTCTCATGTTGGTCACTGCACTGAACCCACATATCGGTTACGACAAAGCTGCCACCATCGCCAAGATGGCTCACAAGAAGGGCTCAACTCTTAAGGCTATAGCCGTGGAGCTGGGCTACCTCACCGAGGAGCAATTTGAGCAGTGGGTGAAGCCAGGTGACATGTTAGGTCCAAAGTGAGCTTTGACACCAGACAGAAGAACACTATGGAAATACTCTTTCTACTGTGAGAGTATTTCTATTATGTCAATTAAGAACTGTAAAAACAAAACTGGCTGAATCCTGAACATCTTTTATTGCTCAATAAAGATTGAGAACAATTTGGTCGTTTGATAGTCTTGTACTCTGTATTGCATGTTAATGTTTAACTTACACCTCTGGAGTTTCGCCATCAATACTAAAGACTAAATATGTTGGTAGACAAAGAAGCTCATTTCGGTGAAGTGAGTATTCGATCATAACTTGGTAAAGAACCAAACATACATTTTGCATGTGCCATTTCAAAGAATTCAATGTGGGCAACTGCACCATACACATTTGGTTCTGTGTGTGCCATTTGTCAGTGTCGTATTACAATGCCAAGTAAAAAGAGTACATACTTTTTATAAAGTTTTAAAACTTTTTTTTCAAATGTTTTTAATATTAGCTAATATATTCTGTGGTCAAATCACATATATGCATGGTAAGCTAAAGACAGACAATAGATGTGTTTAGTCAAAACTTTATTATGTACAACAAAATAACTGAATGCAAACAATACATTGTAATTGAAAATACAATAAAATTAGCTAATAATACACAATTCAAAAATGAATGACAAAAGTGACGTGCAAGACTTTCAAACAAGCAAGAAATAAGCAACAGCAATAACAGTTGCTCATCTTCTATTTGGTCCAGCTGACCTTGGGAATATCATAATGCTCTGTCAGGTTGTCGAGGTGCCGATTGAAATCCTGAGACAGACAAAACAACAGAATTAGATTATACTATAACATTTATCTGTACATTGATCCCTGAAAACAAGTTTTACCCTGAGTTAACTAATTGAACTGATAAGTGCTATCTAGCGACTAATAGGACTTACTTCAACTCTGTGTTTGTGTGTCTTTGATGCCTTATTTAAAATCCTCTCCATTTGCTGTAGCAAAACAGAAAAAGACACAATTACAGGAAAAAACTCAATTGATGTACAGCAACACTGAGTAAGGACAGTGTAAACATGTCTAGAAACACATCTCTAACATAATTCTGCTAATAAACAATCACAACAAAAGGTAATAGCATGTTTTGTAATTTCCTAGTTCTCGCATATGTTGTATATCTGAGCTTCATCAAAGTCACAAACACAATAATTATAAGCTGATAAAAAACAGTGATGATCTTTCATGTCTTTAGTTTTCTATCCAAAATGTCATTGGCCTTTAGAATTTCCTGTTTTTGATTATTGCAGTTTTGTTACTTACTGCAAAGACAATTAAAACCTGGATAAATCTTGTGTTATGGAAGAGTTTGCAAAGTTACCAGCTGCCAGCTTTTGTCAGTATTTCTCATATTATTGACAAGTCAATTTTAAATGGTGGAGAAAATGCCTTACCCTCTTCTCCTGCATTTTGTCAAAGGCTATTTGTGCCGGTGTCCTTTTATCAATATATGCTTTCTTGGTTTTCACCTCCTCTTCGTTTTGACTGGTCACGACCTGCTCCAAACGATGCTTACTCTCTTTATCCTTTTGTTTTTTCCTGTAAGATATACATGTAATGATAACTTCGTTAAACGCTACATCTACAGGCGCACATTGTGAGAAAGAAAGAAAGAAAGATGCAGAAGAAAAAAAAAGGATTTGAGCACCTTTCTAACCACACAGTCTATGCCGTCCAAGAATTTGGGAAGCGAGGTTATCGGTGACGTCATCAAAAGGAGTAATTTTTGCAAGTATACAAATCGCGGTGTTCAAGCATTAATGTCCTTTATAAGTTGAACGTTTTGGAGTTTTTAGCTTAAAGTATGCCGAGGCAGCTCCGCTTAGGAATGCTAGATAATAATAAGGATTAGGAAATCATTGCAGTGAATGCTGGTGTTACCTAGCTAGCTAGTTGTTAGTTAGCTGACTAACTACTATGAGTAGTGGTTTCTGCTGTAAAATGTTTTTTCATACGTATTTCCAAATAAATCTTCGTGATTCACTACCTACTACAGACTTTGTATAAAGTCTACAATGTTTATGGTAACGGTATTTTACGTATTAAGCAAACGCTACCATTAGCCTCACATTCGGAACATTAAGAGGTTGTTTCAGCAGTTGTGACTTGCTTATTTCCTCCCATTTAAACGCTTCATGTCTTAATATAACATCCCCAAATATTAAATACTTACTTTTTTCCTGCGGAAATGTTTCCCACCCCTTTTATTTTCAAGGCACCCTTCTGGACATTGGCGTAATCGGACATTTTTCGAGAAGTTTCGTCGTCTTTTTCTTCTTTGGGTAAAGCTATGTCTACTTTTGCTTTGTTATTAGTGAGCAGCAGACACAGGCACGTCAGTGCTGCCGCCTGTCGGATTGAAGTGAAATAAAGCAAACGGTTGTTTTTTTTGTTTTTTGTTTTTTCGTGCGGTGTGTCTTCCCGTACACTGGGGGCAGCAAAGGTTATGTTACAGAGTCAAAAAAGAAGCACAAAGCGGAAGTTGAAGGAAGTATGAATGTCAAAAGGTAGCATGGTGCGGTGTTAATCAACAATGTCAGGGTACAGTTTGATTAGGATGGTAGCGTTTACAAAATGTTTCACAATCAACAGCACAACAGCGGTCTACAGAACGAAAATGTTAAACAGAATACAGGCGTGCGGATATGCGAAGAAAGTTGGTGAGTAAAGAGGACATAAACAGCCAGTAGAGACTCAGTTGGCAGTTTAATAGGTACAGCAAGTAAACGTGCATTTATACAACAACCTGGATTAAATTCTACGATCCTGTTAACATAGAATATAATATAACTAGAAGATGTAGATTACTAGAAGATGTAGTCTGTGTTGCTTTTAAATCGTATTACGCTAACGTTATTATTTTACTACCGCATTTGAATCATTAAAGCTGAACTAAACAACAATAACACCTCTTTCTATTATATTTTGTATAAGTCTTTGCAATGCAGCGTCATACATTATGGTATCAACTAGAATGAGTGAATCAACTTATGTTTGCAGCCTATTCTGCATATGCCATTAAGACTTAGATCTCCTTACGTTATATTTAAAGTTTTCTTATTGTTTAGTTTTCAGTCAGCTGACAAAACCAGTGTTATTTAATACACCATCATGTTTATACTGCCGCCATCACAAATGTTTTCACGTGTCTCTTCTAGTGGGCAAAGGAAAAGGTAAAGGCATGGCAAAAGAGGAGCTGAAAGGCCCAGAGGTGTGTAAAGACCCTGTGAGGCTTACATCTTATGCAGTAGGGGCCAACATCTTCAAGCAAGGAGAAGATCCCAAATTGAAGTCACCTGTAGAATATCCAGAGTGGTGAGAGCATGTATTACTAAAAGACTCGTCCTTTTTTCACATAAAAGTGAAAAAGAATCTTAACAAAGTAATCAATAATAATTAAAAGTTTAAAATTGAAAATAAGTGATTGCATAACTATTCGTCCCATTTAAAGCAACTTTCTAAATCATTACTGGTGCAGACAGTTGATTTCAAAGGTCAACTCACCTGTGTGAAGTGAATAGTAACTGTAATATAAATATAGTTACTACACAATAAAACCAAAAGGACAGTCCAGGCAACTCAGTAAAAAGATTATTGAAATGAAAGGCAAGGTACGTTAGGGGGACAATGAAATAAACTAGGAGATGATACTTTGGTCTAACCCAAGAAACCCAAGTTGAGCTTTTTGATCATCAGACTAGACTCTAAGACTGCTGAGGAACCTGGCCATCAGCTGCTGTAAGAATAGTTTCTCCGATCTCAGCCATTCAGTTTTTTAGGAGAGTCTGCAATAGACAGATTTACACATGAGAGACTGAACTGTACTTCGAGATGCTTTCAGTGAATTTGGAAATGTTCCAGGTGGATTTGTTTGGAGTTTTGTTTTTTCTTTGTTCGTTTTTTCACTGTGTAGGTTTTAGCTAGGATATTTATTCAACAGTAATGTGACCTTCCAGATACAGGTGTATTTATACTACAATCCACAAAAAACAAAAACACATCAATATACACATCCATGTTCTCTATTTAATTAACTCTGTGGTTTCTCAAAATAATTGGCTGCACCGGTGATGTTTAAGGTGAGTTATTGTAAAGGGGGTGAAGACTTATGCAGTCACATGTTTTCTGTTTTATATTTTTAATTAATTTATATTTTACTTTATAGAGTTATGTTTTTAATTTGAAGTTAGGTTTTTTATCAAATACAATTTACTATGAGTCCATGTATTAAAACAGAAGTTGGGGAGGAGGGGTTTTATAGTAACTTATCTCTTCCTGGTGTTCCATGTATTTTATATGTTTTTTTATTTGCTTTCTGTGGCAAAGTATACATATACTTTCTTTATTTAAAACCCTTTTTTTTGTTCGAGCGTGTTGGGCTGATATGTTTTAGGATAGATTTCTTACAGATGTCCTTTTTTTTCACTTAGGTTATTCCAGTTGAACCTAGGATCACCCAAAAAGCTGCATGAGCTGGAGTCAGACAGTTGGGAGTACTGGAAGCGTCTGAGGAAGGAAAACATTTGGCGTTTCAATAGGTTACATAAAGGAAAGAAGTTCTAGGTCTGGACCGACAGTAGGTACTTCTCTTCTTGGACAGCGGGCTGCTTCAGATTCTGTGGACTGATTTACCATAGCATTGACATGGTGATTGTTCAGACTCAATGTCAAGTTCCGGAATTAAACACTGTTTAGACCAAATCTTTGCCACTGTTCCACATTATTAAAAAGTATTTATTATTCAGGCTCTCAGCTGTCAAAAGCCAGAAGAAAGCATGCAACTGTTACCAATTCAGGCTTTGTATTTCTGCAGGAAACTCATCACTGCTTATTTTGAATAAAGGGGGAGAAGATCTAAGTCCTGAAACCAAAAATCTGGAGGAATATATTACAAAAGATTAATTATAGTATCTTTAGCTAAAGAAAGCTAAGGTGAAAAGTTCAGTTAATTTCATATATCTGGATTTTTCTCAGCAATTCAGGTTTGCCCAGTTGTCATAAAGTTGTAGCTCAGATTTGCTTTAATTGTTAATAGATTTACAGCAATGAAATGAACCTTGTGCGAGAGACTGGAAAAACGGTGTGTGTCATGTGTTGGCGCTTTATTGCTGGTTAATTTGAATAAACTCATGTTTTCATGCACATACTGGAAGGAAACAAAGGCCTACTGTTCATATTTCCTCAAATCACTTTCACTATATATTTATTATAAATAAATATCAAGGAATGTCCCGTGATTTCATTATATGAATAGACATCTTTGACAAGGAATTAATGGCGACATTAAAGCTCAACGATTATTTTTCATATAGCCTTGTGTGAAAATAAGCTTTAACGGTTAAAACATCACTTGGATTGACAGGTTTTGAATTCAGCAGCTTTTGTACTGGTTCATTTTCTGTAATTCAATAAATTGTGTTGCTAAGGCAACACTTCATGCAAAATAGCCGAGCCTACCGGGGTGCCAGAAATGAGGAACCGAAATGAGAAGCAAATCATCTGGGGAACAAAAAAATCATGTATGAGTGGAAGAATGAGTTTGTAAAAAGCATTTTATTTTACAAGAGGCGTTCGTTCCTTTTCCTCCGCAGCTGGATTTGGTCACCGGTCAGTACTTTATAAAAACGGTAAGTCCAAAGTTTCCTTTACAACTTGGGTATAATGCTACATTACGTTAATGGCGGAAGTTGAAAGTGGCAGTTCACTTCTCCGTTGACTCCATTGTGCTTAGTTTTGGACTGAATACACCTCACAGAGAGTTTCGTTCAGAAGCTTTGCTCTTGCGTTGCTCATTTCCTCTATAGGATTGATTTCACTGTCCCGTGTTTGCACACCTCTTTCATCAAGTTTATTACGGAAAACCCCGGAGCTGTGTTACAACCTGTTCGTAGGCGAACAAGTGGGAAAATACATCCAACAATCAAACCGCTGTTGTTGCTGGTCCAACCCCAACCAAAACACTCACTGCCACCTAATAAAGCCGCTGACTAAAGGCCGGGGCACATGTAAAGAAAGTCAAGTCTCGGTTTGGTTCTAATCTCTTTGGTGGGGACACACAGGAAGGTGGAGGACTGGAAAATGAGCATTGATACTCTGAGTGAAGAAGTCCTGAACAGGCTGTCACTGATGTTGGACAACGCCACCTGCGGATGGAGGCAGCTGGCCAGTGCAGTGTCCGAGGTTCCAAAATTCCGCTGCAGGTGAGAC
The DNA here is from genome assembly GCF_033026475.1 of Channa argus. Classification (NCBI taxonomy): domain Eukaryota; kingdom Metazoa; phylum Chordata; class Actinopteri; order Anabantiformes; family Channidae; genus Channa; species Channa argus. The sequence goes on from NC_090204.1 coordinate 10,247,421, forward strand.
ATTGAAGCCATCACGGCAAGGGGTGTGCAGTACAACATTTTGTTTAAGCAGCTTTACTAACATTAGCCCCCCATCTAACCCGCTCCCCGCAGTGAGATAGACCTGACCAACTGCTCACTCCAGGTGCTGAAGCCTGAAGGCAGCTCTGGACGCACGCTCCTGGCGTGGCTTGCTGATCGGTCCTGCTCTCTGGACTTTCTGCTCCACTGCCTGAGGAAAATGGACCACCAGGAGGCTGTGCAGTACCTCACCCCCACTGGTAAATTAGAAAAAATAATCCTGAAACTCTAGGGACACGAGCTGCTGGTTTGTTAAACTTTGGTGTGAAATGGCAGACATTCATTTGGATTAATCTAGTCTTACTAGAGATGCTGTTGAAGAATTTTAACCCTTGATCTTTACCATAACTTCTGCTGTTCTAATTTTTCTGCTAAACATTATCATTATTATTATTATATGCACAATTGTATGTGCATATGATTGTTTATGTTACCCGTACATAGCAGTGGCTGAAACAATCCAGATCCAAGTGCAACCGCAGGCCCAGCAGGCCACGGTTGGAAGCAGAGTGGTGTTGACCTGCAGAGCCATTGGTCCACCTGGACTCAACTACCAGTGGTTCAGAGGCAACGAGGAGGTCAGTCCATCATGTTGATGATGTAATAGTGTGATGATAATGATACTAATGAAATGTCTTATTGATGTTTGTTACCAAATATCATTGATAAATTGTGCAAGGTAAGAGCTGTACTGATGAATTTCTTATTTCAGATTGTGGACGAGACAGGGAGTACACCAGAGCTGGTTCTTTGTCCACTGGCTCCATGCCACCAGGGTCACTACATCTGTAGGGTTAACCATGGGGAAAAATGCATCTTCTCTCAGTGGGCTCATGTCCGCGCAGTTTATTCTGCAGGTTTTAGTCCCGGTACTCTTCTCTCTTAGTTTTTCCTGTTTACCTTGTTTTATTTCCCCCTTTGGCATGTGACGGCTCACAAATTCTCGTCTCTCATCAAAGGCTGCAGCAGCAGTCTGTTTCCAGGCTCAGTGAGTGGGCTGCGTATCATCCAACAGCCTCAGTCCCAGGCAATATCTGAGGGTGACACTTTGTTACTGGAATGCAAAGCAGAGGCCAATCCTCCTGCCCAGTACGAGTGGTACCATGACACAGTGATTATATCACAACAAAAAACCCATTCCCTCAAGGTAATTGTAATCTCAGTCCACTGGGCATCGCTTACCTACTGTCTGTAACAGTCGTTTTAGAAAACGTTTTAAACATTGTACAAGGGGGAAAAGCTTGTTAACCCTGACAAGAAACCGTGATGGTTAATAATATTCACCAGCTGAAAATTTGACGAGACAATAATTAAAGTATTTCAGTGTTCCAGTTAAACATCACAGTTATGTATTTTCCTTTTTAATTAAAACACAGTTTATAAGTAAAGTGTAATTGATGTTATGTCTTCTTGATATTCTGCGTGCAGATCCCATGTGTAACCACAGCACACAGAGGACAGTACAGATGTAAGGTCTTCAATTTGTACCACAAGTGTTGGAGTGATACAGCAACAGTCACCATTGGTAGGAAGCATTATTCCGACTTTTTCTATAGAGGAGAATTCTTATCCTAGTGTTTGCTAGTTCAAATCTTATCTAGAAAAACAGACATCAATGTGTAAGGATTAAGAAAAATGGTGTCACCCACTCCTCTTTGTAATGGTGGAGTGTCACAGGTCCACTACCCTTCATCAGTTATCTACCTTCATTAAGTAAATGGCTTTGGGGAATTTGTAAACAGTCTTGCCACTGTTGAACTACATTGCTGAAAAGAGCAGTTAATAACTTGCTATTTTTCACTTCTATGCAGGCCCCAGTTCCATCACTGTTGTATCCTGGGAAGATGTAATTGATCGCGGTCAAGGTTAATGAATATTTAAAAGGGAACAAAGGAACTAAATATTTTAGTTCCTTTGTTCTTTTCTGTGACATGTGAACACACTTAAATTCCTGTTTTTCTATGATTGTCAGTGGGAAAGTGTTGTAGAAAAAAAATAAAATCATTGAATATTCTAATGAGAAATCAATCAGTATAGGATTTAAATTATTATTTTCTTTTTCATACTGGCCAGATGTCCAGATGCCAGATGGACAGAAAGTCGACAGCTTAAATATCAGACCACAAGAGGTGACTGATCAGCCACTGCTGGCCAAGCGTTTCTATGGTGAGTTTTGCACTAACAATACATCAGCTATCTATCATAAGACCGGAATATACACTGTTAATACATACATTACATTATTTATTAGGTTAGTGTGTTTTTCATGATGCCCTGTCTTCTACAGCAACAGACAAAGTTGCTCTTCTAATTGGCAACATGAACTACTTGTACCACACTCAGCTGTGTGCTCCCATTGCCGATGTCCATGAGTTGACCAACCTCCTTAGACAAATGGACTTTAAAGTGGTTTCCCTGCTTGACCTCAACTGGCAGGAGATGCACAGTGCTGTTACGGAATTCCTATTGCTTCTTGACAAGGGCGTCTACGGTTTGTCTTTTGACCGCCTGAAGACTATGCTCATTTGCCTTTTTATGACCGATATCATGCTAAACAGCTGTAAACTGCTCTAAATGGATCTAGCACAGATTTGCTAAGAAAAGCAGAAATATAGTATAACTTCAAATGCTAATGCTAAGTTCTTGATGCATTCTTTAAATTTCATCCTTCTTTGTCCTTCCTTCTGCAGGCTTACTATACTTTGCTGGTCATGGTTATGAGAACTATGGCAACAGTTTCATGGTTCCCATCGATGCGCCTGCCTCATACACATCAGAGCACTGTTTGTGTGTACAGAATATACTTACCAGGATGCAGCAGAAAGAGACTGGGCTTAACATATTCTTGCTGGACATGTGCCGCAAAAGGTAAGAATGTTCATTTAAATGAATGATTTGATTCATCAGTTTGTCACATTGAGCTTGGACCAGCTGCTGTGCATAATTGTCCTTCAAACATTAAAATTTTTAGAAACCCAAATGACGACATCATTGTACAACCCGGACAGCTGAAGGTGACAGCAAACATAGTTTTTGGTTATGCCACGTAAGTTGGCGACACATTATTTTCAAACTAATTTGGTATCAGATGTTGTCAAGTTGGACATATTTAATACATGTATTAATTATCATGTTATTAATATTAAGTATCAACTTGTACATTGTGCCACTTATGTGTATCTGGTTGTATTTAGATGTGTAGATGCAGAAGCATATGAAGTGAAGAGGGAAGATGTGTCCAACGGCATCTTCATAAGCTTCCTTAAAAGGCGAGTTTGTGAAGATGAGAAGGTCACAGTCATGCTTGACAGAGTGGCTGAAGGTATGTACAATAGATTAGTGCGGGAAAAACTAGGTCTCCACTTTTATCCTCGATAGACCACCTTACCAATTTGATCCACCTGGCCAAGGGGTATACAGGCTAGTATTACACCTGAAATTTCTGTATACTCTTTGAGATTATTCTATATATCTAAAGTGATTAGAGATTACTTGATGCACCCTTGTGACAAAATGGTTAGAGTTCACGCCTTATACAGTAACTGAAATGTTCATGGTTAAAGAGTCCAGTTGTAAACTTTTGTTTCTCATATCCCTTCTTTTGTTCTGTCATGTTTTCTATCTACTCTGCAAAAAAACACGAATAAAAAATCAATTTACTCAACATGTGGCCTGAAGGAAGCTCAGATGCAGCTTTGTATATTGGTTTTCAGTACATACTGTATGTCTTCATTGTCTTTCTTTCGTTCAACCCCTCTATATCTTCCGATTAATCAAACTGATTTAATGGATGCATACTGTAAATTAAAAGTTTTCACTCTTCTCAGACATGGGCCGTTGTGAAATCACTCGAGGGAGGCAGGCTCTCGAACTACGCAGTAATCTGTCTGAACGACGTGCCCTCACTGATCAGATACAGGCGTCTGAATGTTCTGCATCTTATTCAGCTCGTAACCTGCAGTGGGCTGTTGCTCATGGTACTTTTGCACAGAAGTGAATCTGATTGATTAAAAACAGCCAGCATTATTGTCATGTTGATTACTTCCTTTAATATTGGCAAAAAATGTTCCAATATTATATTTTGTGTTAAAGTATACCTAATTCAAATGCCTTTCTTTGTAGTCCTACCTAAGAGCCATTACATAAAGTTTGACTGTGGGGTGACAGTTCAGCTTGGGTTTGCTGCAGAGTTCTCAAACATTATGGTCATCTACACTCGGATACTCGAGAAGCCCAAAGAAATTATTTCCTGCTCTGCTCAGCTTACTGACTTCCCAGAGGTTTGTTATTTGATGTTACTTATGTAGATTTGAGATTTTACACACACATTATGCATTTATTACTCATAATGACCTATTGTGCTTGTGACCTGGAATTCTTTAGTCTACTACAACAAAATTTATTTAAAGTAAAAATTAATTTTTCGTTGTGGATGCTTAAAGCACACACAAAACATATCAAATGTAAGTATTTTACAAAGCTTTATAATATTTTCCATGTTCTTTGGCAGGATGTGGACATTGATCTGAAGAAAAGTAACCAGGAGACTCTTCTTGAAGCAGGCAGTTTATTATTGATCAAGGAAAATCTTCCTTCACCAGAGGACCCCAGTCTTTACACACGCATCCGCAGCCTGCAGAGACTCCGGGTCAGAGCTTTGTTTTTGTTTTCTACTAATGACTTTATTCTGCCACCTTGGGGTGAATGTGTTAAGATGTACAATCCTAGGAAGATTGGCATCTGTCGTGCATGCTTTCCACTGTACAACATTAAAGTTCAGATTGTTTGGAAATGGTTTTATAACCCTTTTCAGATTGGTCTGCATTAACAATTGCTTTTCTCCAACCATTGCTTATGTCTTTCCATTTTGTCATTATGTTTTGTTGGATGCATTTTTATTGAGTAAATATTGGCACAAAGATAAAGTTATAGCATGTTTGAGGGTGTATTTGCCTAATACTAAGACCAACTATGATCAGATAATTAAATTTTCACTTTATTTCTCAGAGGGAACTCTCATTCACCGTTTGCCTTCATTACACCTATTCCAGCATGGATGAAGAGATACAGGAAAGGCAACCAGTAACAGTTGGAAAACCACTGGTCTCTAAACTCAACCTCCATGAACCACGACCGCCACGTGCCTGGTCTGGTTCCTCGTCCCTCGGTCTCGACTCTTTCAACGTTCCTGAGTGCTCCTCCTTTGCTGAGTGCTCCACCTCTGTTGGTTCACTCTCAAATACATGGTCTTGTGATGTAAAAATTGGCAGAGACTTTTCCACCACTGACTCACCTTCTTCATCCAGGAGTGTCAATATACCAGAGGAAACTGATAGTCCTGAGTTAATTAATGCCCCTAAACCTCTTGTTGTCAGCAAAAGCTTGCCCCTCAGCCGAGTAAATGACTCAAACTACAAATTCAGTGACCTGTACAATTAAAATTTTTCCTAGGCAACCTTAAACCTGATTTGGTCCTTATACACTAATACATTTCTTTTCTCATTTGATTAAACACTCTGTACATTCTGAAGTCAAAATTTCAAAGCAGTTAACACAGAGACCAAAACAGAAGATCACTGGACCAAATGACATTTCTGTTTACAAAATATACTCACACTAACAAAACATTTTATACAATACATTTTTAGGCCACTGAATGATGTGTGTTAACTGTTCTGAAAAAAATGAAAAATTGTTAACACAGCTGTAATAAGAGACTTGTGCTGTGCTAGGAAGGTGATGATAATCTACTAGATCCCACTTTCTTAAACACGTTTTAGCAATTGAAAAAAACTAAATAAGCAGAAGGGGTACACATAAGCCAAAAAAGTCAAAAGTTTAGGGAAAGGCCTGTGAATTACATTCAGTACAGCCGAGCAAGCACTTATGTCATGTATAGTAATCTACATGACCCCTTAAATCATTATCTTTATTTTAAGTATGCATTAAGTTGTCCTAATGTTTTAAAAAAAATATTGTGTATAAAATTAATACATCATAATTCAAAATTACGCTGCAGATCAAGTTACATGTGTACTACAATATTTGTAAAAGAAAAATTATACTAACATTTGCAAATACATTGTATAAACTGCTCTTGTTAGTTTTATTACAGATTGTGAGCATTTAAATGAAATCCTTTGTTGGCCACCACTGATTCTATGCGTTACTGTTTTTGTTGATTATTTTGTTTGTCATGCTTTTAGTATTTTCTTGTTTTAATAAATTAAATTTCCCCACTGTTGGCGTCTGCGCTGTAACACTACTACGCATGCGCAATGACATCATTGTCTCCATTTTGCAGTAGTACGTGCAGGGCAGTTGCTTAAATTTGTGGTGCATCATCAGTAAATTAAGTGCAAAATATAATTGTTTCATATTGGAGACATAATTTCACGGAAAAACACTATGGCTGACTTATCAGCAGATGTGGAGGTTACAGAGGGCGCAGAGGTTCGTAAACTCTCGGAGCTGAGAGTTATCGATCTCAAGGCCGAGCTGAAGAAACGCAACCTGGACACGACGGGAGTCAAGAGCGTGCTGTCGGAGCGACTAAAAAAGGTATTCTAATCACACTGTCAAACGACAACACGAATTACCGCTATCATTAGACTTTGCTTTACCTGGTTTTGTGAAACAGTCAAGCGAGTGAAATCTCTTAATCTCTTACGAAATCCATTGACCTAACATGTGTGCTAACGTTATCTGTTAACTTTAGCTTAGCTACGTTTGCGCCAATAATTTAGCGCAAATGCTAAATGCGTTCATTTTCGTTATCTTATATATATGAATTTGGTTTATTTTAACCACACATTTACTTGTGCAGTCTATTAAAGAGTGCGTTTTTCGTGTTTTGTTCTACTCTTCACGAACAGGCAATCGAAGAAGAGGGTGGCAATCCTGACGAAATAATTGTCGCTCCGGATGCTACGCTAAAGAAAGCAAACGCTACGCCTAAACGTGCAGCTAAAGGTAAATCGTACGTAAGAGACGCAGTGGATAAACTAGTTTAGCTGTAGCACGCGGTCTAATATTACCACAGATCTTTTGGTTAAAATGAAATCATTATTTCTTGTCTTATCATAAACACAGGGTGTGGTCTTAAGACTTTACAGAAACTTATGTCATATTGACATTTTCATTTATTGTTGAGATACCTTAATTAAGATAACTTAATTGTTTATATGCACCTTGATCAGAACGGGTTTGTTTACTTGCTCAAAGCATTTAAAACGTTAATCAGAATAGATTTTTTTTTTAATAGGAACAAGTGTTTTTTTTTTTTTTCATTTTTCTTTCTTTTTTTTTGAAGCATTAAGTCTGCTGATGTTCTGATTCGTGTGTTTACATGACATGTTTATTCTGGGTTCTTAATGTGACTGTTAGTGGAATATTTCGGTCCATGTGAACACTATTTAGAAGGCTGTTGTATTATTATATTATGTTTGTCATTTACTATGAAAATTTGCATTATTGTAATATTTAGTTTTTTGTCAAACTGTTGGAACATTTGTCATGTAGCTAGATGTTACTTTGAACGGGGGTGAAAGGCATTTTTGATTGTAACGTAGTGTTTAACACAACAGTCAGTAGAATTCTTTGCGTTCAGTATTTTTACATGGAAAGTTAAGGTTAAAGTCAGCTGTCTTGGGAAAGCTGGTTTCTGAAATCAGGCTATGGGATCAAGGGAACCTGTTTTAATAATAAGAAAAATAATAAAATCAGTTATTAACACTTTTAATTTAAATTAAGGATATATCATGTAAATTAAACATGTAAAAACAGTGAATGAAAGAGCCAGAAGAGCCTTGGGGCCTAGAGTTAAAAATGATTAGTATCAGCAATAAAGTCTTTACATTTTTAATATAAGTGTTGACTTTTTCTTTTGAACTCTAAAAGGATGAAGGTGGCTTAAGGGAAAAAAAAAAGAGAGTATTGGAAGATGTTATAAATAAGTGTATTTTTTGTAGATGCCAGGCAAGAGAATGATGAACCAGAGGACAGCACCATCGAGGAGGATTCCCATGATGGGCATGTGAGTTTTTTGAAAGAGAAAATGTATTTCCCATGTTTAAGTGCTGTAAACTACCACTCTCCTTTCGGCTTATCCCGTTAGTTCGGGGTCGCCACAGCGGATCATTGTCCGCATGTTGATTTGGCACAGTTTTTACGCCGGATGCCCTTCCTGACGCAACCCTCCCCAATTTCTACCGGGCTTGGACCGGCACTGCATTGCTGGGGAGGGGGAATGGGCTGTTAGGGGTTCCGGGTCTTGCCCAGGGACACTTCGACATATAGCCAGGGCCGGGGATCGAACCACCCACCCTGTGGTCCGTAAGCAACTGCCTTTACCAACTGAGCTATAGCCGCCCCGTTTAAGTGCTGTAAACTGCTGTTGCGAAATTGGAAGTTAATTTCTTCATAACTCTAACCCTAAAACCCTTTTGTGTATCACTAGGATTTTCAGGAAGATCATGAGAACATGCAGGAAATGAACATCCTTGACATGAACATCTTGGATGATACTGAGAATAACAATGGAATGCCAGCTGAGGACGATGAGGATCAAATGGAGAATTTTCATGAAGAGGAATGTGCATTGATGGATGAAGAACGTGAAAATAGGACTTTCGAGTCTGAGGATGAAGCAAAAGGTCCAGAGGTGAGTCACTAAATTGAAAACTTGTTTGCTAATTTTTCAAATTGGCACTTTACTAACTTGGTTACTTTATGTAACAGATGGATAACACTGAGCTGTTAGATCAGGATGAATATTTTACATGCTCATCAATCAATATGGTATGTTCCTATATAATAATCCTGTAATTAAGTTTTGTGAGACTAAAATAAGACTTGTCAGTTTCAAAAAGACTAAAGGTTTTTTGTCTGTTTTAGGCTCAGGATCCAGATGCTGAGGATGCACAAGAAGAAACAGGTACTGTAGAAAAGGATTTATAAAAAGGTGGAGGCATCTTTTTACAGTGTTGGAATACAAACACCTAAATTAGGAGGAGAGACTGGAAGCCCAAAGGAAATTGCTGACCTTGTGTTGAAATTTGGTTAACCATTATTATTAATGTAAAGCGGTATTGGTCAAGTTACCAGTAATGTTCTTCCAGTAGTTAAAATATCAGTGGTTAACAATTTGATGCACGTTGACAGCAATTAAAGGTAATGATCAGGGAGGTTTGAGCTGTTGCAGGTGAATGCAGTGTTTCTAGGTTGCCACATGAAGATCAAGACAAAGCTTTATCAAGACTCATCAACTGTTACAACTAAAGACACTGACTCAGAAATCAGCTGGATGTGAATCTGCTGGACTTGAGCTGAAGTTCTTCAATGGGAATGGACACTGGAAATGTCAAAGGCTGAGAGAAGATGGACTGTAGTGAGCCCCTTCTGCTGCACTGCTGATCTTGTGGCTCTCTTCAGCACTGAACTTTTTGTCTGCTATGGATCAGGTGAACAGAGTGAATTGGTTCAGCTTGAGAAATGAACCAGAGTGTTAGTCGCACTAGTTGTTTGGTTGTCCTCCAGGCCTTGGGTTTTCTTCCAGTCTCTCGCTAGGGTCTACACCGTTTTAATTCATAGTTCTAAGAGCACAGGCAAGTGGTCATGACGTTCCTAATCCAGGCCTTTCCAGTTCCTCGTTAACCATTGCTGTGTTTCAGAAGTGATTAAACTCTGTGCCATTCTATTCCTGTTAAATCCGTAGAAAATGACAAAGTAGCCGGGTCTTGTTTATCTGAGCCGCTTAACGAAGATCACCACCAGAGCCACGAGACGAGTCCCGAAGAAGAACAAGCTGCCACCGCCGGAGGGGAAGACAGTGTGTCCGACACTGGTGCCAAGTCCGACAGGGCTGCCTCTGGAGATGTGGAGAGTGACACCAAAAAGGTTGGGGACACTTCTGTCCCAGAAGAGACATTTGACGCTGGTAAAAGCTCGCAGGCTGTTAGTGTAAGCGAACAGGGCACCGTGGGTGAAACTGTTGATTCAGAAATGGGGTCTAAGAAGGGTGAGGAGGATGAGAAGACAGAAGAGAACGCTGCCGCGGATTCATCCTCGACAGTGAAAGGGTCCTCTTCTGTAGAGGGCGATGATCAGAAAAAGAGGTTTGTTGCTTTCTGTCTACTAGAAACCAAAATGGCTATCTCTGTTGCATTGGCTCCTTTGTACTAGAAAAATTTGGATGCTCTTTTGGAGGTAAAAATCTTCTGTGCACTTTTCTATTTTCATTTGTCATTCTTTACACTCAGCTTTAATTCCCATTAACATGTAAAGCGTTGGAATTGTCATAGGGTGTAATTCCATTTTCTCATTGTGATGGCACTATGGTACATGATGGACTGATCCATGTTTGTATTTTCTGTTAAACCGTAAAACACAAGTAACTACACCAGCAACTACAGACCAGATAGTCTCACTGCCATATGTTTATTGTTTTTTTCTTTTGTCTCTAGCTCTGAGGAAAAAGATGGCAATGCAGAGTCAAAAGATGAAAAGGGTAAGTGAACTAAGGGTTTTCTCCTCTTTTCTGGTCTTTCACATTAAGTGGATATGTGCTCATTAGTTCACTGTGCGTATGCGTAGCCACTGGAAGTGATGCCGCAGCAGGCAGTAGCAGGAATCTGTGGGTCAGTGGTCTCTCCACCACTACCAGAGCGACTGATCTGAAGACACTCTTCAGCAAATATGGCAAGGTTAGTCTACACAAACTGTTCATCAGTTTTACCAGATCTAGGTTTTACAGATATCTGTTTGCTCTAAAACTGATAGCTTTGTTGTTTTCTCCATCCCCTGGTCATCACTACCTCCCTATCTCTTGTTTTATTTCCTGCAGGTTGTTGGAGCCAAGGTGGTGACAAACGCTAAGAGTCCTGGAGCTCGATGCTACGGCTTTGTCACCATGTCCTCCACAGAAGAAGCCACCAAGTGTATCAGCCACCTTCACAGGACAGAGCTGCATGGCAGGATGATCTCTGTGGAGAGGGTAAGTGATGGAGGAAGAATGTTTTTCATCGGTGAGCTTTTTCGGGTTTCTATTTTTTTGGTGCTCCTGTCCCAATCCGAGGCATGCAAGTAGGGAATGTAATCTCATAATCAGTGCATATGTTTAGGCTTTAAAAATTAAAGAATTTAAATATGTTAAAGCCTTAAATTGCATGACATTGGCAAAGTTTTTACATGATGTTAAAGGTACATTTTTGCTTTATCATTCCACTCTACCGCAGGAGTTACTGATATCAAGAGACACTTGTAGAAAATGGTAGGAAAGGGCAAAACAGCACAAATATTACATGTCATCTGATACTTAAATGATAAGAAACAAAAAAATGTTTATGTTGTGCGGTATGATCATTGTAAATGGAAATACATTTCTTCAGCTGTTGCAAATAAACATGTTTTTGTTTTGATCTTTTCAGGCTAAAAATGAGCCTGCTGGGAAGAAGCCAGCCGACAAGAATGACCCCAAGAAGTCCAGCAGTGACAGAAGACACTCCTCTGACTCCAAGTAAGACTTACAAGTTTCCACATGTTCTTAAAATTGCCTACCAGCAGTTTGTTGTGGTGCCTTAACTATCAGGAGTCTTTATATACATTAAGTGTCTCAGTTGTAACCAATAACCACAGCCCTTAAAGCCTCTAAGGTGTAGAAAATCTACAATATAAGAGAATATAATCCAGTTGTACAAAATATTTGTTGATATGCCTCTGCTAGACGTCACACAAATAATATTTTCTGTAGGGCTGATGGAAAGGACGAGAAGTCTGAGGGAGAGGGAAAAGACGGCAAAGGTAAGAAAAACAACAAGTAGAACTTACTTGGCTAAAACATTTATGCCTTACGTTGTTTTTATTTTTTTTATTTTTGACAATATCTTCTTTGCTTTTCACAGGCAAAAATGAGAGGACTGTGGTAATGGACAAGTCCAAAGGAGAGCCTGTTATCAGTGTTAAAACCAAAAGCAAGGAACGGGTAAGCAGGCACACTCATCTGACTACTATACTTTGGCCTCTGTTTCTGAATTGTTGTTGTTAAAAGCATCACATGGCGAGAACTATGAGAACCATAAAACAACTTGAAAAGAGAGCATATATGTGTATTATACAACAACAAAAAAAAATTTTCTGTTAATATTACTTCTTGTGTATTTAACCTTTTTTTTTTCTGTCATTACTTTCCCGCTCTTCTTTCCCTAGAGCTCAAAGAGTCAGGACCGTAAGTCATCCAGTAAGGAGACAAAAGACATTCTGTCATTTGACCAGATCAAAGAGCAGAGAGAGCGGGAGAGGCAAAGGCAACGAGAGCGAGAGATTAGAGAAGTTGAGAGACGCAGATGCACGTAAGGGTGTATTCTATAGTACTAATGCTCTGTGTGTTTCTGTAGAATATAACTAATTTATTAATTTAATTTTTTTTCTTTTTTTTACTTTGTTTTGTACAATATATTTGGGTTTGTTTTGGTCAGTTGCTTTGTCAGATTGATATATTTTTGCTATTTTTGCTATTAGTGAACGTGATCGTGACAACCGCCCTGATCGTGAACGTGAACGCATCCGTCTGTTCAGGGAGAAAGAAGAAAGGAAACACTTAATGCGGAAGAGACACTGGTTGGAGGTACAGACAAATAACCTACTTCTGACTGGGTTTCTCTCATTTGTAGTTCTACTCACATTCCCACATTTTCCTTTCTTTGGTTTAAATCTTAATCCATGTACAGATTTTTAAATATAAACATCTCTGGCTTTCAATGCATGGTACCATTTGTGCTTGTATGCAATTTTTCACGAGGTAGTTTTGATGGCCATGAATAGTTTCATTCCCAGGTAGAGAAACAGCGCCTCAATGCAGACCGTATGGAGCGTCAGTTCCTGGAGCGTGAAAGGCTACGTATAGAATATGAAAGGCGGCGTGAGCAGGAAAGGATCATGAGGGAGCGAGAAGAGCTGCGACGGCAGCAGGAGCAGCTGCGCTATGAACAGGAACGACGCCCTGTAAAGAGACCTTATGACATGGATGGCAGGTAAATATTAACATTCATAATGTTGCTGAATGGATTCAATATTTAGCAATGGTTTGTTTGAAGCTTCAGGCCCTTTCAGGGTCAGCTTTAAATTATGTTTTTACTTGTAATATCTGTAAGCTTAAAAAAATCAGTATGTACAGATAAGGCTCATTCTGGATGTTGTTGTCTAATTTTGCTCAGAAAAGATGATTGGCCGGATAAGCGCATGGCCATGGATGATCGTTATGGCCGTTCAGACTTTGGCCGTCCAGACCGTTATCAAGACTTTGACCATAGAGACCGGGGCCGTTATCAGGATGACATGATGATGGACAGACGGGACAATGCTCGCGGTGTAGCTGCAGACAGAGACGGTCAGGTAAGAGAGATAGATCCTCCTCTTGTGACTACATGTGGGCTAACTGGCTTTTTGTGTATTTTACACAGATAAATGCACGTGCAAATGCTCACATAATCCTAAAATGTGTTTAAATAGCACAAGAACAGGATGTGAGACTATTAACTTTCCTCTTTTTACAGCATTTCTCAGACAGGTCAGAAAGACATGCCAGAGATGGTCGAGATTCATGGGGTGGAGGTTATGATAAGCGTATCAATCCCAGGTGAGCATCACACTAAGCCGTGTCAGTTCAAGTCAACAAAAGAGTCCAAACCTGGCATTAAATTTTTTATTTCTTTTTTTCCACCGTTCTAGGGAAGGAGGTCGGGACTGGGATTCAGGACGTAAGATGGAAGGAGACAGAGCATGGCAAGGTGTGAATAGTAATGACTGCAGTGCGTGTTACACTGACTGCATTTGTGATATGATGATAAACACTGAACAGTAGTTTTAGTTTCCGAGGATTTCAGTTGCACTTGTTCATGCGCACACTCACAAATATAATTGCATGCATAAGGAGAAGTAAAGGTCTTGGTCTGTGTTTCTAATATTTGTCATTTTCAATTTCAGGTAGGGATGGCGCTATCCCAGGCCAGAGTCACATGGCACGGGGAGGAATGCCAAGGTAAGTAGTAAATATCAGGTGGTTATCCTCCTTAAGAGAAATGTAATCCTATTCATTCATTCATTCATTCATTCATTCATTCATTCATTTATTTTTTTACCAGCCGTGGAGGCTACATGAACACAGGAACATCTCAGTCCCTTTCTGGAGCTCTTAACAGACAGAACCAGCTAATGCAGGGTGGTGGGCTGCAGGGTGGAGCTTTTGGTCGACGATACTGATGCACATCTTTCTAAAAGTATTAGGACTGTTTGAGGAGGCCACAGAGAATGTGACCATGTTGTTAATAAAATCAGGACTTATTTTTGACACGATTTACTCTATTTTCTTTCCTGGTTGCCCCTGTTATCATGGCATTGTGATGTTTTTCATTTATCTCAGTCCTATTTCATTTGTATAACTGTCTTGTATTAAGTGAGGTGTCATGTTAAGAGCCGTTATAAATTCAGATGTTTTATAAATGCCTGGGTTGATGGACCTTACCTCACCACTTGTTTGTTTTGTATGTTGTCTCTGTTTTTGTCTAAAGTTTTTTGGAGTATTTTCTTTGTTTTAAAAATGCATTTAATTTGTTTGGAGCTTGAGGCTCTGTTTGTAATATTTTTTTATTGGTACAATTTCCCTGCTGAAGTAACAGTTTTTAAATTAAACATTTCACATTCTGATTATCCATGCTTGTTGGACAGTTTTTAATCAGGGCTTTTTGTATACAGTATGCATTTAATTAGGTTTGGGGTTTTATTTTTCAATAATGGTTATAAATATGTTTTGAGTCTGGAGAGATGTGTGATTAAAGTTTCAAATTGAATGTGTAGTCTAAAATATTTTTTTTTTTTGCATGAAAGCATAATTTCTTGTCATTCTGTGTTTGGTTTATTGTAATATCACCCTCACCTTAGTTAAACTGCCTACCAAAATAAAAGATTTTAAGTCTAACTTCATCCTGTGTAAAAAGAGCTATAATTTTAAAGCCCTGTTGTATTTTAGTGCAATACTGAACATTTACACAAATTCACTGACTTGACAGCAATAACCAATGAGTCCAGTCGCTGTTTAATGGTTGGATCCACTGACTAAAGTCGATGTTCGTTTTTGTTATATTCACATTTCAAAGTAGAAACGTTCATGATTACATTTTCTACTTATTTGCAATCAGTATTGAGTTTGATGGAAAATCTGACCTCTGTCTACAGACCTCATAGGTCATGAGTACACCTACTGTCTGTTGGTTTATAAAGTAATAAGTTCCTTCTTTAGCATGAGAAATTTGAAGTGACAATGTTAACTGTAACTGGCTCAAAGTTCCTTTTTCCAGAAGGGGAGTTATTAACCTCTCAACAGATACTTCTGTTTTAATGCTTTGCAGATTATGCGTCATTTGGTAAGTCAGTAGCAAAATAAGGCTAACATCAAGCTGTGGCATTATTAACATAATAGCCATAATCACAAAACCTCAATTCTTTCAGAAGTGGAATCCTGTTCTGAATGAGATGCCAAATGCTTTAAACTGTCATTAACATAACAATTGACAATGGACATAATGGTTTACAATAGTTTATGACTAGAAAGCAATTTTTGATGTTCTGAAAATGACATTTTCCTTCTTCCTCACTTTGACACATTTGTCCCTGTTTTTGGCAGCCAATAAAATATGTATTTTGCCTTCATGTCTTTTTATCAAAGTGACATATCTACAGCATTGTTCAGATGCATACATTTGTCAACATCACTACTATTTGGCTTAACTTATTCCATTAGTTTCATGTGGAAACTTAAAAGCAACTACCCTGGGTCTACAAGCCACCCTGCCATTTTCCCTTTCTCCATTAGAGGGTATCCTATAACTGTAAATCATATTGAAGCTCCCCTGTTTCTATTTATTAGAAGCAACTATGACAACTGAGGTTTGTTGCCACTGCATGTGTACTCGAGATGTGAATGACAGTGTTACATATCTGAAAATAAAAATGGAGAAAGAAAACAGACCTAGAAGAGATGACTTGTGGATCACAGGAAGCTAGGAAATAAAATTAGGAGTTGCACCAAGGAGCCAGTGGCTGTTTCACCTCTTTTATCCTCTTCCCTTGAGTGACTGCTCCATCACAAACAGTCTCCACCAGATACAGAAAAAACACATTATATGACTAGGACTAGGGAGGAGAGCAGAGTGTCCGACACACACACACACACACTTAAAGGCAGAACAATTTCCACATACTGACACTGTGCTCAAGGTAATGATTTACATTACAGCCAGCGACTTACAGGGTAAGTACAGTGAACTTACTGTGTACCTATTATTAACAACTTATTTTTCTTATTTTCATCCTGTTGCCCTTTTATTCACCAAAGTTTGTTTATTGTTATCAAATACCAACAAATATACTGTACACTGTTACTAATAAGTACACAGTAAGTTCACTGTACTTACCCATAAATTGCGGGCTGTGATCTGAAGTGTTACCATGGTCAGTGTAACAATAAAACCCAATGAATGATCCTTAGTGTCCCCCCCATGCTGCGAAAAATTATTCAGGATTCCTAGACTTTAGATAATATGTTGATTTTCTCTGATGTCTAACTTAAGTGTCCTTCATGTCTGTGTGCCTGTTCGTCTTCCTTCATGTATCTACATCTGTATTTACAGTATTTAACAGGAACAAAGGCTTAATGACTGCAGCCGCTTATATGTAGCTCAGATGTTTGATAAATAAATAGGAGAAATAATGTGGGTGTTTGCTTTGTTTAGAAACTGTAGCTGGATTTTAAAACCATTATTTATATCACAGAAGGGTTCTTTAAAAGCAGTACATGACTAAACCTAATACAGGTTTAGTCTGGGTTCATAAACATCTGCATGTTTTGTTTTTCTCTGTCTAACATAATGTAAAGGTACAGCAGGTACATTTATATCTACACCAGGTGGCAGAGCCACACCTTTGTCCTGATCTTGCTCCGTGTTTTGCTGGCTCACAGCTCTGAAGCAGTGTCAGTGTGTGTGAATTTGAGATGATACAGCAGGGAGCTGAGGCAGGCCCCTAATGTTTATGTCCTTTCTTACATTTTAAGGTGTGTGCATAAGCTTTTCTGTGTGTTATACATGAGACCAATACCCCCAGGCTGCGCTGGGAGCTTCCTCGGACAACTGAGAGAAAACAAAGCTGAGAAAACATCTTAATGTTTAAATAGAGGTGAAGCTCAGTTCTACAGCTTGGCCTGCAGGGACAGAGGTCTACAGAGCTACAGGGGCCATAGAAAAATTGTGATCAGGTGTAGCTAGGAGCCATTATTAAGATTGATGTCACAGAAAATTAACTTGTGTTATGTTACTGTAGTCAGTAATTGTATTAACAAAGCTTTAATACAAATCCCTAATGTTGGAACAGAACACACTGTTTATTAAACACCTTACTAATATACGAAATCAAGTTGTTTTTTTTAAATTCAGATAGAATTAAACAAAAATAACAAATAATTTGAATAAAAAAGTTAATGGGAATTCCAATTACCACTGTAAAAGTACAGTCCATGTCCAGTGCCACGTGTGTGACTTTTACTCGCTGCTGACACCCAGATGCTGGCATCTTGTGGAACAGCTGAAATAAGAACCTTTTGAAACCCCGTCTTTCTCCTTAGTTGGGACATCACACAGTTGAGAAAGTCAGACCAGGTCAGACTGGTGCTAACTGCTGCAGTGTAGTCACCCAAGCCTCCCCTTAACTGACTGAACATGAGCCTTTCAAGTACTGGACACAGGACATATTCAGCCTTTTGAGCCGCTGCATTCCACTCACAACATATCCAAAATCCACCAACACACATGTGCCAGAGTGCTAAAGCAATGCCTGTGTTGGAGCTACTGGGATGGGTGTATGTTATGTAAAGAATACTTCAAGCTCGCACACAGAAGCATGCAGCTCTCATTTGTTGCACACATTGCGAGGTACATTACTATTCAGTGAGGGAGAAAAAAAGTGCTCTGTAAATGATGCATTTTGTTTACCTAGAAAGTTACCTCAGGCTTTAGCGATGACCTGTAAACAACATTTATTAGCTAATAAATTCTACATATAACAGTATATTTTTGCAAAACAAGTTTTTCTAGGAAGTGTATGTTATTTCCCTCCTGCAAAGCTTGGAGGTTTGTGCTCATGCTGACTTACTGGCAAGTTGAAATAAAGGGTTCATGAAACAGTAACACACATTTTACAGTGTACAAGGACAAGAGCCACGCTCAGTGCTGCTATGCAACACACCACTCTCTCAAACACAACTCACACATCACTTAAATTCCTTGTTAAACTGATGGCACAAGGCTATAACACAACATCTCCATGTCACCCTTGAATAGACGAATAAACACTGCCTTTCTAACAATCTTGTGGTTTTTTATGACCCCCCTTGTGCCCTTAGCAAGAGCCTCGTAAAATGCTCAACTCCCACAGTGGAGCCTGCAAGGGGTTTTCCTCTCCTAATTAATTTCTGAATGAACAGTGTGGTGTCAGCTAATTAGAGCTTTCTCTGTAGCTCACAGGCTACAGTACATGTAAAATACGAAGAAATTGTTTTTCTTTGACATTATTTAGGTCTCAGCAGAAAGGTCAGCAGAAAGGTCTTTTCATCTCCTGTTGTGTCTGGACAGCTGTGACATTGAAAAAGGGTTGAAACAATCAGATATTGGAGAACACACTGTGATTTCTGTCAATGAGGCAATGAAAAACAGTGCAAGGCTGGCCTTGCAGGGGCGGCAAAGGGTTCTGTTTGTGCAATGAGGATGTTACTTATAAAATATTTGTTATATACTATACACACACATAATGCTACATTGCACACTTACATGAAGACGTGATGCACGTAGGCTGAAAGGACAAAACAGTGAATGGTGGAGATTAAATAATCAGGCTGTGAAGAGAAGATGAAAAGAGGCAGAAGAAAAAAGGAAGATGGAGTACAATAAAAAGGACAAGGTGGAAGTTAAACCTCAGTTTAAAATAAACGATGTATGGATTCAGTCAGGAAACAACAAAATCAGTAGTCATACAGTATCTTCTTTCTGCAGGCTATGGATGAAGCAGCATGCAGAAGCAGCATACTGTACACACTTGTTGAAACACAAGGGGCCCCTGCAAATTCACTTGTAAAGTGTACTGCATCTTCCTGTGAAACCAAATCCCTGTTTTCCATTTTTCCTAGAATCAACCTTCTCAGTGAGTCATCAGAATAGATGTTTACACTGAGGATTTCACCATTTGGTGTGTGTTTGTGTGTTTGTGTGTGTGTGTGTGTGTGTGTGTGTGTGTGTGTGTGTGTGTGTGTGTGTGTGTGTGTGAGAGAGAGAGAGAGAGAGAGAGAGAGAGAGAGAGAGAGAGAGAGAGAGAGAGAGAGGTTGCATGGCTGATTAAATACATGTTGATGCATTGTAAGCCTCACTGCCAGGGATAAGTCTGAGCATGGCTGGCTTGATGTTATAGTGATTTAAGTTTTGCCCGTAGCTGCACCTGCAAGTACTTGCTACTCTTTTAAATCCTGTAAACACATGTAAATGCCAAGTGCCTGGTAAGAAAGAGTGAATTTATCATGTATTTAAATATTTTCAATCAGTTTTTAAACACCATCTGGACCTCAAACATCCAGCAGAATCATGATGTGAGAGGCTACAGCTGACATAATCTCTGAGAAGTGCAGAAGAATCTGAAGCCTTTAAAGTTTGCAAGACTTCTGAAGAAAAATCAGCTACAGGAAAATAAAGGAATTCCTCACCAGCAGGAAATTTATGTTCTGTCTGCAGTGATCTTTTAATTCCCTCAGCAGGTCCCAGTTTCAAACAAAAACTAATTGGAATTACAATTAAAATGGGATCTACCAGATCTGTATCCAGACGAATAATACAGCCTGCAGTCTACTGTATCTGTCTTTACGTAGCTGCTTCTCTCAGTCTTTTTCAGTCTATGTCTCTACATGTCTGCTCCATCTAACTCAGATTTACTCTGAAACAAACCCTCTTCTTCCATAAAGCTTAACGTCATGTCGGTGATGTTGTCTGGGTTTGTCGTACTCAGCCTATTTAACAGTCACGCTCATGCATGTCTCCCCTGTCGTTTATCACAGTGGTTCTCCCTTAGAGTCATGTCCTTAAGTGAATGTAAAGATCACAGGCTGAGATATAAACAGGCATTTCTATTCTGTCTAATTGCTGGGTTGGGCCTGTTGGTCTGACCATAAGCATCACCTCCCTAACATTTACTGGCACAATTACACACATACATACAAACACAACTAGCTGTTCATATACCTAGATGTGCTCAAATATGTAAGATGAAAGAGACAGCAGACTATATTTAGAAAGAGCAAATGTAGAGAAACAGTGGACTTACTAAGGAAAGCTCCTTAATAATGCAGAAATAACAGTCTTTCATTAGGAAAAGTGAATCAGTCACTTTCATTGTTTGTGTTAGTTCAATCTTTGCATTAAACCTGAGGACGATTAGTTAACCTTTACAGCTCAAGAACAATAGAATTTTTTCATCATTAATATTTCATGACCTACCCTTACTTGATGAGAAGTGCTTAGAAACATGATTTTAAATTTATGACATGTCTCAGAAAGATGTCAAAAACAATGTATTTTTTCACATTTAAAAACTGGAAACTCTTTAACCAACATTTATAGGATAAAAAAATATGTCGGCTGGGTTTTATTGTTGTTTCCTGTTTTATTGAGATAACAGGGCCCCAGTGAAACAAAAAATTTCCTGACACAGAAAGTATGCAAACAGTATATCTCAACAGCTTGATTTTATTAAGCAACTTGATATGAGACATGAATGTGTTTTTCTTTTCTTTTTTATTAACTTTTAAAGCTTTAATGTTTTTGTGATTTAAGGGCATTGGACAACCATGTGTTATCCAGTTGTGCCTGAGTTGTTCCTAAGATATAAGCAGCTAAGCAGCTCACCAGCGGTGCACCAATAGGAGAAGGGGCTATGTAACACACCCACACTGCACAAGAAGATCTGTCTGAGATATCCTGCATGTCCTGGATGCTCGGAGGCTGCATTCAATCAGACATTTTGCCCTGTGGTAACTCAGGGACTTCGTTTTTTTTTTCATGTAATGGTGAGACAATGGAACTCAACCTGGCAAGTCCAGTTGAAAGAACAGATGTATGTGTTTAAAGGTTATCAGACACCAAATCACAACACAGTGCTGTGTTAAACTCACAGCCAGCATCAGTTACATCTGTTACCATCACTAAAATCAACCTCATTCACTTATATATAAAGATAAGGATAATAATAATGTGAGCCATCTGTTGTATTGACAAGACTGCTCTTTGTGATTCAGATTCTTATTTTATTTGCTTTTGCTTTTTATTTTATGATTTTCTGAAACATTTTTTGCAAAGCACTTTTTAACATGTTATATACATAGAGATTTCTTCATTACTGTTACTTTCTTTTTTACTCCAGGATGAGATTTTGTATGAATTCAAGCATTTGTGGTGACAACTTTGTGACACACACACTAACACACACATTGAGGCCTTAAGTCTAATACATGTTTCCAGTACAGTTTCTAACATACCAAACAACTTTATTTAAAAAAATTTAATTAATAAATAAATAGAAACTATCTCTACCCTCTCTCGCTTGTTCAGCTTTGCTCTAAAGCTGATTATGAATGATTTCTTCAGTGATTCAGAGCTGAGACAAAGTTTAAACTCCGCCTTCTGACCAGCAACCAATCATGGCTCGATATTCAAATGAGCCCACCCATAAAGATGACTTGGAGACGCATCTGTGACAGACCGTACGCAAGTTCACTCCGAGTCTGCAACTCCGCACCACGTGACCGGCGCACCGTGGTGTAAAATTACCGATTGGAAT
Organism: Channa argus; assembly: GCF_033026475.1. NCBI lineage: Eukaryota > Metazoa > Chordata > Actinopteri > Anabantiformes > Channidae > Channa > Channa argus. The sequence continues at coordinate 10,269,401 of NC_090204.1, forward strand.
TAAGTGATCGACCAACATACAGCTTTTTATTTAGGACCTTTTAGACCAGCACCCCTCAGTAATATGGGAAAACAAAATATCTTTGTTTTCACTGTTTGGGTAATTTTGGGAAAATTCTTTGCAACTTTTTCTTCTGACCCCGAAGGTGCCACCAGTGTCTTTGGTAAGACCGGACTAACGTGTGTGTGTGCGTGTGTGTGTGTTCAGATGGCCTACTTTTTTGCAGGAATTTTGTTACATGATAACATCTGCAGCTGTAATTATTTCAGTTTATGTAGTAAAGCAGGTCAGTTACTGCATGCTGCTCCGTGCTGACCGGGAAAAACCCTACGAAAAGATTTCAGAGTTCAGCTCTGCAGGTCTGAAATTCATTTCATACCATTCAGCTCCATGTGTGCATGAAGAAAAGCCGCTGCTGCAGATCTTTTGTCTACAGAAAGACAAGAGGGGGAAAAGCACAACAGTAACAATAGTAAACGTAGTCATTTAAATGAAATAAAATCACAATATTTTTGATTGAAAATATGCAGCATTCGATGTTTTATTGGACATAACGTCCTTTTTGACCCAATTAACTCAATTTTTCTGAATTTGGCAGTAAATTGGACTCACTAAAACACTCTAATCTCTTTAGAAGGATTTGTATTTTTTTGTTTTAATATAGCTTCATTTTGAAAATTCAGGCATTAACAGTATTATCAGTGATAAACGTCTTCTGGCAAATACAGTGGAGACAAAAGGTGGGACACTGTCCTGCTCTGTGCTTCCCTGGGACTGCAGGTTGACTAGTGGCATGAATATGTATAAAGAGTAGCAAGGTTTTGTTATCTTTCATAATCATAATCTTTCGTTGGTTGTAAAAAAATGTTTAACATCAGTGCAATTAAGTTTTTTTAAGTCAGCATTTGTCACAACTGGCAAAAAACATACTTTGTTTACTAAAAAAACAATAACCTGTTAACCTGTGCGTATGTTGTTACAGTAAACACCACAGTCACTGCTCCCCCTCTGCCAACCACTGCTGAATGGATCACAGACTACACTGACATTGTGTCCAAGTTCTCCCTGCGGACAGCAGACATCCCTGATGATGACATGTGCTACATCGTGCCTGGCCGGCCTGAAACCATCAAAGAGTGTGACTTTAATTCAGAAACACAGAGCTTCATTGTGATACATGGCTGGACGGTATGTACGACTAAATATACTGTATTTCACGTCTAATTTTAATCCACATATTATTATTTACATCCTCATAATAATCACATGTTGCATGAACCCAAAACTAGCAGGGGTTAATTCTTGCCAATGCAGTGCTGAAACAAAAAACTAAAACTATTTTAGAAAAAACACACACACAGTGGTGATTTCGTTCCGCACACAGTCCATGCTGCTCTTCACATAATGTCGTTTAGCACTAATAATGCAACAAGTTCTTAATCTGATGACACCCTGGCTGCTCTCGAGCACCAGGCCACAGAATGAAGGCTAACCGAAACATGTGTTTTACTACAGGTAACAGGGATGTTTGAGAGCTGGGTGCCCAAGCTGGTGTCTGCTCTGTATGAGCGTGAGCCAAGTGCCAATGTGATTGTGGTGGACTGGCTGACCCGTGCCAACCAGCACTACCCAACCTCTGCAGCCTACACCAAACTAGTGGGTCGTGACGTTGCCAAGTTTGTTGTCTGGATACAGGTGAGTGCTTTTGCTCACAGCTTGCAAGCTGGCCGACAGCTCAGTATTTAGTGGATCCTAGCCATTGTATGAACAACATTAAGGCAAACATCCCACAAATAATGCACTTATATGTGTGTCTTTTAAAGCTGGAAGCTTGCATGGTTTTGGGAATGTGTAACATCCCGCCAAGTAATCCTTGTTCATGTGATAATGTCCTAATGTCTACTGAGACTTTGCCCTGTGCAGCTTTCTCTTTATTTTAATTCATTCAGTATCTCAACCTTCTCCTCCACTTCAGAAAGAGCTGCAGTTGCCCTGGGATAGGATTCATCTCTTGGGTTACAGTTTGGGAGCACATGTCGCTGGAATCGCCGGAGACCTAACTGACCATAAAATCAGCAGAATCACAGGTGAGTCTTAACTCAGAGATCTTCACAGCTAACATTACACACAGTAAAACAGTGGATAGCTGGTGTTCTCAGCTCTAATAGGTCACATAATAATAGGCTTTACTCATATTGACTCAATATTCATTTAAATTAATTAATGGAGAACTCTGATACTTCCACTGTACACTGACCTCACATAAGCATTTTAACTTTTAGAGGCTCTTTTTAAATCTTAATATTAAAAGTAATTCTCTGAGCCACTGAAAACCAACTACTGGACTGTAATGTGTGAGCATGTTTTGTTCCAGCTCAGTTAATAAAAACAACATACCACACCAATGAAGTATAATCTCGTGGCGATTACATTCCAAGCCATGTATGTGGGTCCAATCCCATTTGTCAGTTTGACATTTCTCTAACTTTGAATCCCCTTTGACCTGCTTAATGCTGTATTTAGTGAGGCTCGGTGGTTCTGCAGAGCTGCACACTCAAATGTTTTCATGTAGAGCTTTATAGGCAGATCAAACCATGCAGGAGATCTTCTTTTTCATTTTGTGTCTTCTTCCACACACTCTCATCAGTTGAAAACTAATTCTTCACTCTCCTTTTTCCATCCAGGTCTAGATCCAGCTGGTCCCACCTTTGAGCACGCAGATGACCAGAGCACCCTGTCCCGAGATGACGCCCAGTTTGTGGACGTCTTGCACACCAACACCAGAGGCTCCCCAGACCGCAGCATCGGCATCCAGAGGCCAGTGGGCCACATCGACATTTACCCCAATGGAGGAACTTTCCAGCCAGGCTGTGACATTCAGAACACTTTACTGGGGATCGCACTGGAAGGGATCAAAGGCCTCCAAAGTATGTTCTCCAAATATTTTCTGTTGTTTGTTTTTTACTGCACCTCTGCATGGTGTAATGAATTTTTGCTAGTATGCATAGGTTTATAACGTTGTACCTGCCCTATTTTGTTTCAGACAGTTGATCTGAATTTCTACCTCAGTGTTTGCATGTGTCCTGCAATCATTATCAGTGGCCCTTTGAGTGTTTTTCATACATCATATATGCTCTTGGGTATGTGTGGTGTTTTGTGGGATGTGCAAAGTCTACGTGAGCTGTAAAACAAATTTCAGGAAAACCTGTTACTCCAGCTGCTCTCACCTACTGGCACCAATTTTCTTCAGCTCCTACGTGTGACACATTCCACCATAAACACAAATCTCTGTCCACATTACGGTGAAAGATTTGTAATACCATGGTTGCAAATCATTGATAAAAGGTTGCAAAAGCCAAGAATTTCAATGTCTCCCTGCAGCCATAACATGTCACGAACATGTTCTTTTTTATGACAAGATGAAAGCCTCTTTTCATGTTTCGCTGTTTCAGTCCCTCGACTGTTAACAGAGCCAGGCAGAACTAAATGAGAAATTCCATCTGGTTCAGCAGTCGACACTGACAACGGAAGAGCCATGAAGAGCCACACATAAGGCAGACATTTTCTATGTTGAATGATGTCATCTGAGAAAAGACAAGAAGGGTCTTATCTTTTCTGTGCTCTGTATGTTTCAGACATGGACCAGCTTGTCAAATGTTCCCATGAACGCTCCATCCACCTGTTCATTGACTCTCTGCTGAACATCCAGCAGCAGAGCTTGGCCTACCGCTGCAACTCAAAAGATGCCTTCAACAAGGGCCTGTGCCTTAGCTGCAGGAAGAACCGCTGCAATAAACTGGGCTACAACATCAACAAGGTCCGCACATCCCGCAGTGCCAAGATGTACCTCAAGACCCGTGAAATGATGCCTTACAAAGGTAAATGGCAAGGAAAAAACATATCCACGTATAGTTAATATGGTAGAAAATAGAAGAAAAGCACTCACTTACCAAACAAAAATGTTGATTTATGTGCTTTAATAAATATTACTGAGCATTAAAATTATTTGTTAAAGTAATCCTCAGTGTATGAGCTACTGTTGCTAAATGTACTTATCTTAAGTTTGACTACTTCTATGAGTTAAAAATAATTTTAGTACAGTTAGTGCTGCTATAAAGAGGCCATACATGTAATCTTGATCAGAAGATGGCGTCTTCATGTGTGTGTACAAGAAGCAAACAAACAGGATGCCACATGTAGAGGAGGTCATGATTATTTTTGTGGTTGGGAGTATGCTTTGTATGCATGTGGTACACTGAGTGGAAACAGTTTTAGGCAGTAGTATTTATTGTTGGTTAAATGATGCTGATACTTTAGAGATTCACATGAAACCTTGGCTTTTTAGTGCATAGTTTGCATAGTTTAGGATTTCTTCACTGGAACATGGTTAAGTTTAAATGTAGAGAAGGATTAATGTTATACAAGAGCTCTTCTGGTATTATTACAATGACTGAGTAAAAGAGTGTGAGTGTAACATTAAGGTGGACCCTCATTAAACCATTTCCTCTCCTCTCACAGTTTTCCATTACCAGGTGAAGCTGCATTTCTTCAGTAAGGACCAGCTAAGCTTCACAGAGCAGCCCATGAAGATTTCTCTGTATGGAACCCATGCAGAGAAGGAGGACATTTCCTTTGTCCTGTATGTAAACCCAACACCAAATGTTAAATGTCCAACATGCAATTTAGAAGGAAAGTAAACAGATGGTCAGCTAGAATGTTTCCATCCAAATAAAGATCAGAAGGATCAGAAGATATGTGCTGCTTACGTTATACACGTGTGTGTTGACACACACACATACTAAGGATGCCTTTAACGATTCTGTGGACAGACATATTTGAGCAACTGGTCTTTTAATTTTTCTCTCCTTTGACTTTACAGGCCTGTCCTGAACAGCAATACCACTCTGTCCTTCCTGATCACCACTGACGCTGATGTCGGAGACCTGATGATTGTTAAACTGCGTTGGGAGAAGGACACGATTCTCAGCTGGTCTAACTGGTGGGGCAGCAGCCAGTTCCACATCCGAAAAATGCACATCAAGTCTGGGGAGACCCAGTCCAAGTAAGCTGTCACCACTACAAAGATCTACAAAAAACTGGTGCACATTTAAATATAAAAACCTAGTGATGTTTTCTTTTTTAGTTTCCTGAAATATGTTTTTTAAACTTGCTCAAATTCAGAGTGATCTTCAGTGCAAAGGAAGCAGAGTTTGCCTACCTTGTCAGGGGAGGGGAAGATGCCATCTTTGTCAAGTCAAAGGAGGCCAGCGTGAGCCGTAAAAGGAGGCTGTAAGTTAAAGTCACAGTAAACAGAAACGTAAAAGTTTTTAGTTTAAATTTAATCCTTTAGAAGATCTTATCAATTTTCACTATTGGCAGAAACTGTTGGCCCAAACCTTCCTCCACCAAAAACAAAATATTGGTAAATTATGATGAGGAGGAACAGCTACTGACTGATCAGATGCTCCTCATGACATATTTTTTCTAGCTACTGCAGCTTCTGGCACATGATCACATTTAAATAGATAAAAATATGTTTTTAAAGATAAGTCCTAAAGGTATAATTCATAATTGGTATAAAGCAGGAGCAACTGAACAACAGGGTGGCAGGATTAGTAATTTGGAACATTTTGTCATTGCACACTAATTATTAATTATTCCTGCTATTCAACATAACTACTGATAGAAAAGTGTAGTTGCTTTGACTCGAACTGGCCACCACACAATGAATACAACATTTACCCTAAAGTGACACCCCCACAAGCCCTGTTATGTGTTCTCAGAGTTCTCCTACTCACTGTCTTGTCTCCTCTCCAGGAATCACAAGCTAAATATGGAGGGCAGTCTTTTTGGACAGAATGACGCTTGAAGTTTGCAACTGAACACGCCCATGTCATGCACATCATCCCTTTCTACACACATAGCCAAAGATGGACAGCATGAAGCAACGCTGGGAAAGCCTTTGCAAGTAACTGGACACATATTTACCACTGTATGATTCCTCATAGTTTTTCCTGATCTCCCAGTGCAACCAACCCAACCTCATCCATAGTACTGAACGTCATTTTGGTCAAGGACTCTCTGCTCTCTCTGAAAACTCTCCCTGCTGCTGACAAATGTTACTGGGTTTTTTGGGATGATGTGCAAATATTTTTACAAATTCAAACTTTCAGTAGCTTTTGCTGCATAACCTTGTAATTGTTTATGCTAATATAGCCTATATGTACTTTTTATACAGATGTAAATGCATTTTGAATTCCCGGTGTGCTTTTTTTGCCTTTGTGAACTTGAATTATTGTTTATGTTTAAATGATTCAGAGTGACAGGTATAGTTTAGGCACATCTTTTTGTTTTTTAGTTTCTTTTATCTTCAGTGTTTGTCTTTACCTATCCACTAATTGCCAACTATTGACAGGGACCAAAGAAGTATTTACTATTTACTGAATGGAGAATCACAGCAGCCTTTGTAAATACCACTTTAATCACTATTACAGTATATGCATGTTTTTTTGAATATGACTTATGTGCTAATCTCTGATTTTTGAATCCAGGCTTGTTCTGTGATTATGTTTGGTTATTGTGTCACTGGTCACTTTAAAAGGCTCTCTGCCCCTGCAGCCATTTTAGATTTTAAGGTCATTGAGAGAGCAGTTCAACAGGGACATACAGTATTTAGTTTTGTTGATTATACTGTCCTGAAAATGAATTAAGGTCACTTTTAAATGATCTAGTATGTCCTACTAAACCTCATGACCAAGTTAACATTGTTTCTCCTGGGACAGTTTACCTTATTGACTGAGCTCAGCCCTTATTTAAAAGGTCAATTATTACAAAATTGCTTACAAAATAAAAATGCAGCGCTTTGTAAATTGTGATGGACCGGCCTACTTGATAGCCATAATACATCTTAAGAATACGTCATACTGTATTTATTGAATGTACATTTATATATTTGTATATTAAGCTGTAATATATTTTGGCAGGCTTCCATTGTCTGCAATTTTTATAAATGAAGCATTTTGTGATTTTAAGGCTTTGGAAAGATTAATGAAATTGGTCTCCATGCCAGCTGTTGAATGCATTTACTTTTATGAACTGAAATGCAGTGCACTGTATAAAGTTAGAGCCCAGGATGGTTGAATAAAGAGATAAACCACACATTTTAATTTTCTATACTGCTTAAATTGCTTTTAGATAATAATTCAATTATTGAGCCATCAACATATTATCAACATCTGTTTGAGTAAGTGTCACTCACCATGTTAGACATGTAACAACATGGGTAAGCACAAGTCTCGTCAGATTAGTGTAATAAATGATTAGTGTGCCTAATGGCAGCTCGCTCATTCAAAAAGCTTGTAAAAATATGTTGAAATGTCAGTGGTGACAGATGATCTATCTGAGGCAACCGCCCACAGTAAAGACTCAGGGGTTAATATCTCCTGAAACTCATACTTGACAAATCTTTCACCAGAGATGAAAGATTTGTTACTCTAGACAATAATACAAACTTTTTTGTTTGAAAAAGATTTTTAATAAATGTTATTGGGTCTTAATTTGGAATCAATTTCTTGAACACGGGAGAATGAACAAAAGCTCCAGAGAGTTTGTATTAGTTATAGAGCTCTGAGATGGGAAATGCAGTGTCAAAAAAAAATATACACACCACCTATAAATCACAAGTAACAAAAAAACTTGCAGTTTGACACAAAGTATTTCCTTCTTACCCAGTGTTTTCACCATAACACAGTGTACAGTATGTGCCCTTAGGGTCTGAGTAACAGGTTGGATGCATTTCCTTCCTCATATAACGTTCCAAGGCCTATTATTTGAACGCACTCTTCACATTAAATGCTTACGTTTATTTACCATCAGTTCAAATTCTAATTTCAAATATGTCCATTATGTCATAACTAACTTTTAGCCACACTAATGTCATGGTTAAACGGTTGCCAGTGTCATGGGCTCTAAGGTCAAATATATTGAACTGCTGGCCACTTATAGGCCAAAACTACTACCCATGTCCCGCCAGCCTTTACGATACTTATACCATGTTAATAACAGAATGAGTCCAAGTACAACAACACACGAACCCCAAAATGTATACTTGCTTTTATTGTTTATAATACATGTGTAGTGGCTGCCAAAACCACTGACTCAAAGATCAGAAGTTTTAAAGTTCAAGTTAATCAAGCAAATGCAAAAACTTGGCAGACTAGTAGCAGAACTTACCCAAATGGAGATCAGGACCAGCAGATCCTAACATGCACAGTTCTGTCTGACTCCACTCAGGAGAGAAGTTAACATTTTTGCAAGTTTTTTAAATTTGCTTATTCAACAGCTTCATCAGTAACATCAGGGTTAGCTTACATTGTACAATGAATGACGTGATGTGTGATTTATTTTAAACTATTCTCCTCTCAACAACGGAAAAATGTTATACAAATGACATATATTGAAATATCAATGGCTTTCATCTTGTCCCTACAGGGATCACCACAGCAGAATGTGTTCCGCACGTTGATTTGGCGTGAGTATTTAACGCTGGATGCCCTTCCTGCCGCAACCCTCGCATTTTTTTCATTTGGGCGCCTGAACGGCACCAAGGTGCCCCTTGGTGGCTGGGTGGGGCCACACCAGTTAGGGTGGGATTTGATCCCTTCTGCATTCCAAGCCAATGTTCTATGCATTGAGCCACCAGGTCCCATAAATTACATATATTATAATAATTTTCATTATTAGGTACAGTTCAATGTAACTATTAAAATTCAGAAAATGTTTAATGACATACCATATTTAAGCACATTTGGTACACTATAACGTCAGTGGCTACTTTTCAATGCAGGTAGGTATACAGTCTGTCAAACATGGAACCAATATGCTTTTGTTTTCCTAATAAAGGTAGATATGCTTCGTAATTTATGCTTATGCATCACAGTTGCATTGTGTGCAAGGTTTTTACACTTTTGGTTTGTTTTTTTCAGTTTCCTACTATTTAGATCCGAACAGAAAAAACTGTAGAACTGCCCTGTTTGATGTGTTGCTTCCTCTTTGAGTCGAGTCCATACAACACAAAGAGTTGCTCTGCAGTACCACTAGTGGTCCAAAACTCCACAATGCTTCTTTATAACTGGTTGTTTTTACTAACATATTAAGTAACAGTGAACTAATCCAAGCTATTAGTGAGAAAAACAACTGTGATTCCTTGAGTTTGTGGTTTAATTTCTAAGAAACAGATTCCCACTCATCTGTGACGGGAGAGGAAATTAACCAATTTGAAACTAGACAAAAATAAATACGTGAAAAAATGTTGTTTCAGAATATTCCAGCTGCTTGGACTTTAATCTGCCTCTAATATGAGAAGTAGTAAATCATTGCTAATGTATCACAGTCAAAACAGGAACATGTCTCATGTAGACCTCTGACATTTCTGATCTTGTACAAATCATGAGCTTTCAAATGCCATTTGCTTGACAGCAACTTTAGTAGCAAATTTACAAACACTGCTAAGACTCTTAATTCAGAAAGGGTTAAAATCCAATGTTTGATCTTAACCATGCATTTCTAGAACAACAACACGTGACAACTGCACAAAATGTACAGAAAATACTTGTCATATACATATACATATGTATACATATACATATGTCATACTTGTCATATACATATCTTTTTTGGGGGGTCGAAAAGGACACAGGGAGGACTCAGACTTGCATGTGGGAATCTGAACATGTGCAACATTTGATTATGTGACATTCCTCGAAATGAGCTTAAGCAATGAGTCTTGGAAGTAGAATAAATTGGAGACATTTGGTTGTCTCCAACATTTGCGAAGTAGTACTATTTGTCCACTTTTCGTCTCTGCTGGCACTGAGAACTCTCTGCTGTGGAGGTCTGTCTGTAACTCTTCATTTTCACCTTGCCAACACGTGAGACAACTCATCTTTTCCTAGCAAAGATGAGGGAAACAGCATTTGCTTTCAACTGGAAGATAGCATTTTGATCATTTCAATCAACAGACAATAACACAAAGTGAGCGAATGCAAAAACTGATATCTCTTGATTACAAACTTATATAGACCCTAATTTCAGCCCTTTGTAAAAGCCAATTTGGCCTATTTTTGGTTTTGCTGGGCCACTCAAGAACAGTCAGAGACTAAAAGTCTCTTTTGTCACTTGTGCCTTGTCTTTGGACTCAGAAATGTCTCAGGTCTCGTGCTCTTTGGAAGAGGTTTCTTCATGGTCGTTTATGTATTTGGCAGCATTTACCTTTTCTCAATTTTCTCAGTTTCTCTCCAGTCTCCTTTTCCCTGATGCTGAAAGCCGGCTGTTGCGTGTTTGGTCATATCCCTTATTTTGGTCCTTTCTGTGGAGTTACTCAGAGTCTTTCAATCACACCGGATGTGTGGGGGAATGTATACCTTGTATTCATTTATCTTCTAGGTTTAGTGTAGTTTTCTATATTTAGAAATCTGTCAGTGAACCTGGGAGTAACAGCAGTTTTCACTTCTCCGTTTGATCTGATCCAGTTTGGTGCCTTTGAGATGTTAGATTATCTCATTAATTAAAAATGTTAATACAAATTAATTATCAGACTAACTGATAGTTGGCTATGGTATCATTGGTTTGTTGCAGCAATTGTCAACACATGTTTGAACTGCTCAACTGACCTTTATGCCAACAAACGTAACAACCGTCACCACATCAGCCTCCCACCCAGTTTTAGGCAACAAACGGGTGAGAGAACGTCGACTGCTCTTGCGTGAGTATGAGGACATATCTCCTGCTGCCATGCATTTTGGGAGTGAAATGCTCTCTGCAACAAGTCAAAGGTTAAACTTGGGAACTATTGCAAATAAAGAATTTGCTATGATAGCAAATCATAGAATGGGTTTGTTGTTTGATCAACGATGTCACTAAGCCGTTACATTTACAATAATTATAATACAGTACAATACTGATATAGTATAAGTAAATATATTTACCAACATAAAGCACTGAATAAGTCACATACCATTATATTGAACAAGCCTATATAAAACTGCAATTCAGTGATCTTTAAAACAAAAAGTGATGTTAGTTGCATGCTCTTAATATTCTCTAATTATAATCATTCATTCATATTAATATTGTGTAAGTTGGAGCCTGGTACTTGCAAAGGGATCTAACTCAGCTTGTGTTGTCCCTGTTTTCTCTCTCTCATATCATCTGATTCCATGACAACAGCAGGTCAGTGAAACAGGGCCCCAAAATACCTTCACCTATATGTCAGCGGTCACCTAGGTGACCGCTGACATATAGACTGATGGCTGGGGACGGGTATAGCTCATCCATTACCAGAAGGGTCAGCGGTTTGACTCCCGGGCCTCTGGATACAAGTGCAAGCGAGTATTTTCACACATGCAAAACTGTGTGTTTATGACTAGTCTAGTTTTCTTAGTTTAAAATGTAAAATTCCATAAATGATTGAATCATTAGTTCTTCTGTAACCAGCTAACCAGTCAATTAATTAAATAATTGCTATCCTAACTAGAGACATGCAAATAAAAACACGAATAATTCATTCTACGGGTTTTAATGAGAAGAAATATTGTCAACCGGTGTTAACTCTACTCATAAAGCGGTGTAACTATACGTTCCACATATTTTTCCGATCCCCGCCCGAGGTTCATCAGCCAATGGCTTGTCAGCGGTGCTATTTAAGACTCGGTCACTACAAGGTGGCTCAGATAGCAGTGGTCTGCGCGTAACAGGACGCACCGGGTTATTCTCCGGAATACAGAAGGAAAAAATACACTCCTCTGCTACCAGAACCGATCCATACAATTTAACTTAGAGGAATAAGCTGAAAAAGAAATGAAATCGGGGCAAGTTGGGTTTCTCTACTTTCTGGCTTTGAATGCAGCTGTGCGGTATGTGACGTCCTTGGATGAAGAGCTCGCAGACTCGTTTCTTGGTGAGTTGCCAGTTTAATCTCGTCCACGTTTACGCACATCAACCATCGTCTCTACGAGGATTAAAGTTTCTGTTGCAGAAACTTGCGATGTAAAAATTCATTTGAAGGAAAAGTGTTTATTTGATTGTGTGTAGTTTGAACTGAGAATGACTTGTCTGCACAACACAGATTACAATCTATCACGTGTCTGTGACTAAACTTTATCCTTGTACTTTCTAACAAAGATATAACTTTTAACAACTGGGTTATAATTGTCTGTATTTTTTTTGTCTCAGGCAGAATACATATATTCAAATACAACATGAGTTATAAGGAGCATTCATGTTTACAAGACGAGTTTATCCCCTTGTCCTCCTCAGGCCTATGCAATGCCAGTCTGTGTGTGATTACATCCACCCCCATCCTCAAAACTAGCACAACCCCCAGTCGGGTTGTGTCAGCTGACTGTGTCAGGACCAGTGAAAACTTGGGCATATTATAGTGCGTGAAGTAGCAGGAACAAAGCAGGTTTCTATGGAGCTCAGTCTGACCAAGTGAACTAAAACCCCTGAGAACGGATCTTGTCTAAGGTGGAAACTCATTTACTGAGGGGCCCCACATATTGGAACCAGTCACTCAGTTAGCTAGTCAGGCGTCTCTGGGAGCCAGAACATTAGTTGAGATTTACAGAAAATCGCAAGGTGAATTTAATCTTCCCTCCTCAAGCTCTAAGCATATGGTACCATAAATAGTACTAATTTGTAAACGTTGCCAACTTTCAGGGAACTTCCCTCTGGAAAACCTGTTTGACGACAAGGGTGACAGCCATCAAACTGTCGCCAAATTCTCCCTCCGCAGACCATCCCATCCTGATGATGACCTGTGCTATATTTTTCCTGGAAAGCCTGATTCCCTGGCAGCCTGCACCTTCAACACCGCCTCCAAAACCTTTCTAGTAATCCACGGATGGACGGTGAGCAAAGATGCCATAGCCTGTTATGACCTGTTCCTGTCTCTCACCTTTGTTCGCTTGACTTTGGTAAAAACCCTTCTGCCTGGTAGCTACAAATTCAGGTGCTACATTGACTAACCATAGTCACATAGTTCACTTTGTTTTAGCAGTAGGTAATATCAAAGAACTTGCTGTAAAGATGATCTGGAACAGGTTTTGATTTAACAAAATGGAATATAAAACCTAGAATTTATCTTGTTGAAGTGTATATATTCTATTTTTTTATATTTTTGTTTGTCATTTCTACAGCTGAGTGGTGTGTTTGAAAGCTGGATGACTAAGCTGGTGGCAGCGCTATATGAGAGAGAGCAGACGGCCAACGTTATCGTGGTGGACTGGCTGAGCTCAGCCCAGAACCACTATGTGGTTGCAGCTCAGAACACCAAAGCAGTGGGACAAGAGGTCGCTCGCTTCATAGACTGGATTGAGGTCAGTGAATGTTAAAAAATGTAAAAAAAGTTACCGGATTCATAGCAAAATGCTACACTTGTCAATATCTAGGTCTACGTCTAGACATTTTTCATGCCCTTTTTATCAAAAGGCAGACACAGAGAAGGCTAATAGTCAAATAAATGCCTTTTGATAATTATTTTTTAGTTTGCTATGTAAAGTGGGTATTTATCTGCTGTTTCTTTTAAACCCAATTTTTGTCAATGTACTTTTAAAAGGAAACCACCAACATGCCTCTCGAGAACATTCATCTGATTGGTTACAGCCTCGGGGCTCATGTGGCAGGGTTTGCAGGCAATCATGCAACCAATAAAGTCGGAAGAATAACAGGTAAACATTTATTGATACATCTTGTGTGCTTGCATTTATTTGTTTAGTTAACTGTGAGTTCATTGTCTAATTTGTTGTTGTGACTCCCTGCCGGATTCTGCAGGTCTGGACCCAGCTGGGCCTGACTTTGAGGGGGAGCATGCCCACAGACGCCTCTCACCGGACGATGCTCACTTTGTGGATGTCCTTCACACCTTTACAAGGGGCTCACTGGGTCTCAGCATAGGGATCAAGCAGCCTGTCGGTCACGTAGACATTTACCCCAACGGAGGCAGCTTCCAACCTGGCTGCAACCTCAGAGGCGCTCTGGAAAAGATTGCTAAGTTTGGGATATTTGGTAAGGCTTTAAATTAATAGGTTGAAATGTTATAAAGTTTAAGACAAAGTATTAAACCTTTGATTGTATGTATTATGTGGATTTCTCCTCAGCTATCACTGATGCAGTGAAGTGCGAACATGAGCGCTCGATCCACCTGTTCATTGACTCTCTGCTAAACGAGCAAGAAGTGGCCAAAGCTTACAGATGTAGCAGCAATGATATGTTCAACCGTGGCATGTGTCTCAGCTGCCGGAAAAGCCGCTGCAACACGGTGGGCTACAACATCAGCAAGGTCCGCAAGCCTCGCAATGTTCAGATGTACACCAAGACACGAGCTTCTATGCCTTTCAGAGGTCAGTGGGCAGTTACATCAGAATAACAAAGTGGATAGTTTGGTTTGTGGAGGAGTCACGAGTTTCCTATCGATCTTTATATTATTACAAAAATACGGTCAAGAAGCCAAACTTTAAAAACACTGTTTTAAAAAGTGTCCACAAACCCCATGAAGCACAGTGTGTGTCTATGCCATAGAGCTAATTTTTGGTCTAAAAACTATTAAGTCACAACAATAAACTGCAGAAAGGAGTCCTTTTAACCGAGCGTGGTTGTTAACAAATGTCATATTGTAAACAATTATTTTTTCCTTTGCTAACTTTCTTTACAAAAGAATCATTAGAAAATTGTGTGCATTTTTGATGGAATTGTAAATTTTGGCAATTAAAAAAATATAGAAAACAACAAGCCTAGATTTATTATCAATTTGCTCATTTGCAGATAAATTTTGCTGAACCAACTAAATCAAAGCAGGAACAGCTGTGTCACAGTATCCTACATGTCTTAAGTTTCAAAGTGGTGCACGTTGTTGCTCTGTCTTACAGTTTATCACTATCAGCTGAAGATTCACTTCACCAGCAGGATGAACCGTTCAGAATTGGAGCCTTTGATCACTGTCTCGCTCTTTGGAACCAAGGGAGAAGCTGAAAACCTGGAACTTCAGCTGTGAGTGAGCATTCATAAACTCTCCCTGTGACCGACATCTTGGAAATTGTTTTGTAACATGCACAGTAGTCGCAGAACACAAGGTCGAAATCCAAAGCAGTTATGTGTATGGTGAGGGGTTTATGAGATTAAACTAAATGAAAGATTCCTGATGAGGGGGAGGGGACTGATACTCTCCATTTTTACCTGTCAGAAAGGAGAAAATAGCAACAAACAAGACACACTCATTTCTTCTGGTGACAGAGAAGGATATCGGTGACTTGTTAATGCTGAAGTTTAAATGGGAGGAAACGAGTGGCTGGTCGGCCTCCAACATGTTGAAGATGGTTTCTTCTTGGTGGTCTGGTGACTCAGACAGCAGTAACATGGAGGTTCACAAAATCCGCATCAGAGCTGGGGAGACCCAGCAAAAGTAAGTGTATGTTATAGTTTCGAAACTATTTCTGCAGAATGTGACAAAAATACATATTAGCATTCACACTTCAACAGAGTGCTTCCCTATACCCTTAACCTTTAGTGATGTGGTCTTATTAATCACTTATGTTTTAGGATGGTGTTCTGTGTAAAAGACCCAGAAGCTAAGAGCTTAACACAGGAGCTTACGTTTGTGAAATGTAAGGCTCCGTGGAGGTCAAACTCAAAACTAACTCCAAAAAGGTAAGTTACATGTTTACCCCACCTTATTACTATTTCTATCTTCAGAATTAATGCTGATAAATAACCTTTAACTTTATCTGTAGAGTAACTCTGGAGAAGCACTGACAAAACACAAGGACAGTTGGAGGGTCTCTGGTCCATTTCAGCACTTAGGAAATAATTTATACATGTGTAACTTATTTTATTTCTCAAATTATACAAAACCTTTACCACCTTGTAAATATCCACTTACGTTTGCAGTTTATTTAACACAATATGCGTGTAAATGACTGCATCATATTTTGTAAAAAGCTGTTTTAATGAAACAAAGCTGTAACTTCCTCATTATACCATATGCTATTCAGTCAAGTTGAGTCACTCAGAGACCCACAAAGTGAAAGGCCTGACAACTGAATGTACTATAATGGTTCTGGAAGTACAAATGTCATATGCAAAAAAAAGTTACATTTATAACCACTGTGAAGATACAAGGTACATGTGTAGTTCTGTTATAATACAGTAATGACAACAAAGCAAATAACTAAGGCACTTAACAAATCAAAAGTGGTAAACAGTCAATAAAATACAAACAGTATGATGATGCTACAACATCTGGTGAGTTGTAAATTAGTAATGAAAGTTAGAAATACTGAAGAGACATTGAGGCAGAGTACAGATGCTAAATGGCCATGATGTGTTCTCTTTTACTTGTTTTGTTAAAACTCTGTCAGCTGCATTTTATTCCAGCTGCAAACTGTTGTTTTTTTCCTTTTTTTGGAACAGCTCAGTTAAAAGTTTTTTGCAATAGTAAAGATGAGTTTCTTTGCATCATCAAGTCCCAGATATGATATGGAAAATATTGTTTTTGTGACACAGTCAGTGTGCTTTCTAAAACTTGTAGTAACATGCACATGTTGTGACATCCAGACCAGTGTGTCTGATTGAACAGGGTTTCACCAAAATTTCCAAAATATGCAACTTTTCTTCTTTGATTCTGCACCCGCTAATATTACTAATTTACTACTGCTTTAGTTTTTCTCTTATTTAATTTTCAAATAATCAAGTTGTAAAATTCTTTGTCTGTTTTTCTCTTGATGTTGTTTTGATCACTGGGAGGTAAATATATGAATCATCTAGGTATCAATGGCACAACATAATACCATACTGTGGTGAAATACCAAATAATAGTTTCATCCTGTTTGTCAGTATTTTGTGATGTGTTGTTTTACAATTGGCACTTAAATGTAGGATTTCCTTCCGCACTTTCTCTGATGTCATTCAAGACTTTTAAGTTGTTTCTGGGCTACACCCACTCCTGAAGCTCTATTGACATTTGTCATGAACATTGTTGATACTCAGGAACTGTTTTAACTTTTTATATTCTGCTACGATCCTGAGCTGGGGTCTAGCTCACCGAGTACTCTAGCTCACTAAGAAATTAACAATCCCAAATACTTCTTTAGTAACATACTGCACAGCTTTCATTGTATGGAAATGGTTCATGGTCCACATTATTTACCTTTATGTGTTACCTAACTAATGCACGACCTGACAGCGCATTCACCACTGCGGCTCTCAGCTCTATAAGTGACTTTGGGACCTTTTTTCAATGTGCCTTAAATCGTAAATAGCCACCAGAAGTAAGCTTTTTAAAAAATTTCTCAATGTAATGCTTTGTTACTGTTCACCTGAGTGTTATTGTTATTATGCTATGAACTTGTGGCTTTTACTGAACAATCTGAACAAGCAAAATATTTTCTTTATGAATATGTTCTATTTCAGCATTTTAACTGCTGCTCCTCTGCATGAAGTGTTACTTTAAAACCGTTAACTCGAATAAGTGCCTTATGGTTTGTCTGTCATTTTTCTGTTAATGTGTCTAAACTTTATAAGGTACATTGTGTTAGTGTGAGGTAGACATAATGTCAGCTTTGTCACTTTGTTGTGCTGTCTTACTGAATGCCTTTTCCTCGGTGCTTCAGGTAGTTTCCATAGAAATTGGTACTGTCAGCATTGTGAATTCATTTCCACCTATTAAAAAGCGGAAATGATTTCTTTTGCACTGAAAATGGACAGGAATGTTTAAGAAATGTCTTTGACAAGTTTTTGTAAATAGTATCACTGATTAAGGATTTTATAGTATCTATCACTGTCACTTATGTTAAAAGTTTTACATGTAGGTGAATTTAATGTGTAAAATGTGCATTTCTGTAATTGTTATTTTTGTAAATATTTAGTATACTGTATAAATTCTTTAATAAACCAAAATTCCCATCAGACAGGTCATGTTGAGCCTGACATTTATTTTAGTGTTGTGACAGTGGAAAATTATGATAAACCTTTTTTAAATCCTCACCTTAATCTTTAAACAGTTCATTTTTAACACTCACATTTACAAGCTGAAGGTCATTGAATATTTATTATGAAAGCAAAATGAATGTTTAATACAAATATTTTAACATTTCATACTCTGTCACATCTGTTTTTGATATAGACATGCTAGGAATGGTTGAATTACCCCAAATAAGCTCTGTGATTTCTATATGACCTTGCAGCTGTGACGCCATTGTGCTTGTTGTTGTCAAGGTGAAACTAGAGACCCCAGAGAGACATCAGCAGGCT
Organism: Channa argus; assembly: GCF_033026475.1. Taxonomy (NCBI): domain Eukaryota; kingdom Metazoa; phylum Chordata; class Actinopteri; order Anabantiformes; family Channidae; genus Channa; species Channa argus. Next base: position 10,287,704 of record NC_090204.1, read on the forward strand.
ACTGGTGTCAAATTCAAAATTGAAATGGATTTTTCACTAAACACACCTTTAGGTTATGCTATTTAATGCAATTAATATAAGTAGAGGACACAATGTTCACATGCTAACTTAACAAACTTAAAATACTCCACTAGTATATACTAGTATATACTACTCCATTAGTAAAAGTCCTGCAAGCCCACCAGAGTACAAGTAAAAAGAACAGCACTGTTATCAGCAAAATGTACAGTATCTCCAACCTTGAGCTGTTCTGAAAACAGTGACAAGATAACACAACAGCACATAGCTAATGAACTGTAATAACAACCCCAAACAAAAACTATTTTTTAAGAGGTCACAACTGAAAAAGGATGTGTATTTCTTAGGTTGAGCAAATCTTTCAAATTTAAAGCAAGAATTTTTGGCATACAACTACTTTACCCACTGCAAAACTGCACGGATGAAGGCAAGCAAACTGAAAATGTCAAAACGTCAGCAATACTTGCTGTGCATCGAACAGCTTTATGTTAGACCACTGTGTTTGGGCTTGTTTTAACTTGTGCCAGACATTCCGGCTTTGCTTTGATTCCACAGGTCTGAGACCTGAGACTCACCATAGAAAAATCACATCACACCAACTAGACCCTGATAAAAGCGATAAGGCAAAACGTGTTGATACAACAATAAATTTATTGATATTCTACTAATATTGCTGGCACTTTGACTCTTAATATTAAATCTTAATATTAAAAGGTAGTTGTATGTTGCTGTCCAATACCTGTAGTGAGGTAACTTTCCATTTTTACTTCCAAATGGTAATAGAGTACCTTGGTAACTGTACTTTAATTAATTTCCTCCACCGTAAATTATTAGCAATACTTTCTGGGACGACAAACCTGTCCATGGGCTCTCTATTCATTGAAACATACTGTAAGCATTTCCCCCTCAGTAAAAATATTTAAGGCAGCATTTGGGTCAAAGGCCATATGTAAGTGGCCTCTAATTTCAACTTGTTGTCTCACTCTGTCTCCTGTGACAATATTGTCAATTGATGGAAACCTAGCAGGGATCAAAAGCTGGAAGTCACTCTGAGTCTCTGGTGTCCAGCGTGCGGCTGCAGATGCACACGATGCAGCCCATCACTCCAGACAAAGTCAAGATGGCCAGCAGGATGGCCCACCAATTAGCCTGGAGAGAACCAGTGAAAAAGCATTACACAAATCCTGCCTTGTGAATATCTTTGTAATAAGCTAAAGTGTTGCTGTCCTAACACTAATTTAGTCAGTCTGACTGCTTCTTTCATAACTTCCTTTTTTTAGGGGGCTAAACTGCAACTGCAGAGTAATAATAAATAAATATCATATTTATTTATGAGGTTTTTATAGATAATAGTCTGATACAACGGCCTTGCAATAAATAATATTAAATGCTGCAAGTTTTCCTTTCATGTCCACAATAAATGTAAATATATAACTAATATTGAATTAAAATTAATTTAAATAACTGTTATATTCTGTACTGTACTTCTACTTATTGGCAGTAAAACAAATAACAGTTGACAGCAAGTGCAGTTCAGAAACCCTTTTTGGTGAAAGGAATAATTGTTATAGTCGGTTTGTGTTGAACTTACAGGGTAAACACGTCACTGAATCAGAGCTATATAACAATTAATATATGAATCTCAACCATAGCAGGTTTGGCCACAGTTATCCCATACATCTAGCTATTATTTATAAGGCAACTCAAGGGATGCTATCAAATACCTACTGACAATCCACATCTTATAGAAATAGTTATAATTCCAAGTCAAGTACAATATCCTGACCCATTTCTAATTTAGTTACTATTTTGAAAAATATTTTTGTTTGTACCCTCTTTGTCATGAACTGTGAAGTTTTCCTTGTTTTTCAAATGACTCGCTCAAACACGTCTGCGCAGCATAAAATGAGGCAGTGCAAAAGTTATAGTGAAACAGCAAAATGATTTTTGGAGTGAAGGGTCACTTCTGTCACCAGTGATATCTGATTCACAAGATCCTCTTTAACCCAAATGGGCATTCCTGATTCTCCACATTGCCCTAGGAAACTAAATCTCAGCTACCACTGAAACATTGAAGACAGCTGAACATTACAACAGGAAGTTTAACAAAGACAATGGATTGAACAGAGGATGTGACTATAGGCACAGACAGTATTTTCAGCTCTTAGAGGGCTGAAGCCTCTAAGTCACTATGTGTTCAAATTTATTATAATATAACATATAATAATAAACATAATAATAATGACTATTCAGCTACTACAATGATTTTTCATCATTATAAGTAACTCAACTGGTCAATGAGTGGAGTTAAAGGTGCAGTGCAGTTTGCAATTAAAAATCAATCTTTTTTTTAAAATTAATTTCTGGTGGAAGAACATTTGTAGTAGCTGAATGTGCATGAAGTTTTTTGATGCATCCATCCATCCATCCATTCATTATCTACAATTGCTTATCCTGTGTAGGGTTGTGGGGGGGCTGGAGCCTTTTTCAGCTGTCATTGGGCAAGACACGGGGCAAACACTGGACAGGTCATCAGTCTGTCTTAGGACCAACACAGAGAGACACATACAGACAGACAACCATTCACAGTAACATTCACACCTGTGGGCAATTTAGAGCCACTGACCTATAATGTATCCCTTTGGACTGTGGGAGAAAACTGGAGGACCGGGAGGAAACCAACGCAAGCGTGAAGAGAACATGCAAGCTCTAAATATTATGTTGATGATGTGAAAATAAATCTTTGTTTTACTCTTTCTGCCACTTGAAAATAAGGGGATGTAATTCTGTTGCACCCAACTGCACATGAAGGTGTTCTTTTCAATTTCACATGTCAAACTGATGATATGAGTCCTTCACCTTCATCCACTCTGCCATGTCATCAAATTCATCCAAATGAAGAAAGGAGTTCTTTAGTCTGGCAATGGGCCCGTCTGCATTCAGCAGGCGACACACATGGAATTTGTCACAGTATCCTCTGTTCTCAGAGCACGGGGCCCCACCTACCAGGGGCAATGCTTTTCTCTGAAAGTGATGAGACAGCACAGAGGAGGTGGTGCTGGCACACGTCTCAGGCTTATCTGTCAAAGACACAGAGAATATAATCAGAATACATATAGAAAAACTGCTTATGGCTGCTCACATTGGTAGTATAATTACAACATAAGCTAAAGTATTTACCAGGCTGTTGGCAGCACAAGTGGCATTTCTCCATCATGGAGTTTCCTGGGCAGTCACATTGCTCCAGGTTGTACTTCACACACACAGACTCAGCACAGACCTGCAGAGAGAGAGAGAGTCAAGATTTATACAAGTATAAACAAAAGCATCACTAATTCGACTCTGACCAGACCCGGGTGAAACAGGCCAACGACATCCAAATTATGTTAAAGTTTTAATTAATTCACTTTAGTGTGTTTGTAGGTAAGTTTCTGTTTTCTGTTGAGTTGATTCTAGGAATGATTCAGGAAACAATGTGATATTAGCTGAAATAATTTATGATTAATTTGGACATTATAACTGAACCTTCATCTTCATTCTTGGATTTGTACCTTCCCACACTCCCCTCAAGCCCAAGAGGGCTTTTCCAGCTTTTTAGATCAGGCTCCAATAGGTTAGCACATTAACAGCACCTCAGGATAATAAAATATGGAAAACATATGATAAACCAACATCTACACTGCTTGCCTTTGCTTCTCAGAGAATGATGTAAATCAGTGCTGTTGTAACACCATGTTGGATTAGATCTTTTGTGAGCAAAGCTGTGTGATAATGGTGTGTTAGCAAATGAAGTATTTAATGAGCCCACTTCTTGGATAGATGGAGCTCCAAATAACCTGTATGTGTTTATAAATACTTATGCAAAATGATTGTTTGGAATCAAAGATAATGACAAAAAACAAGGATGATGTTCATAGATGCACTTTAAGGTACAGACACACCAGGTGGTGTGTTTGCATGTGTCCCTGTAACGTGACATCAGACGTTTGTTACTGTGAGACTGTTTTGTCATCTGCTTAACACTGAAGAAGAAGAATGAAACTCAACCTAGCTGAAGATTTAGTGTTTTTGCTTTTGGACCAGTTTTGCAACATCTCTGAACACTTTGCCTAATTGTTGAGCAATGGAGTTGAACCATGTTGAGTCACAGTGTGATGTAGTGGTGGCCCTCTCACCCCGTTCAGGCAGACACGTGTGCCCTGGCTGCAGATAGTAAGGTTTTCCTTGGCACTCGGCTCTGGGCAGAAAGGGGACAGACCAGAGCACACACTCTTTTTCTGACACTCTGTCTCCTCACCACACATCTGACCCGCTGGCTTGAACTCACAGGCTTGACTGCAGCACAGGCCCTGATTTGGACTAATAGATGAATGAGTAAATGACATAGTCAAAGTGACAGAAACAATTCTCAATGCTTCCCGTGGTGAATTTGATGGTCTGTGTATGTTAATCCACACAGTACCTGCAGACTTTATCAGGTTTGAGGCGACACTGGATGCCTACAGGCTCCTTGGTACTGTAGCAGCAGAGGTCTGTGTCATTATGGCCAACATCACACTCCTCATCTTCCTCTACAATCTTGTTTCCACAGATGGGCTGATCACTCGCTGCATGGTCAAAGAAGAGCAGACAAATACACACAAGCAGGTAAATGCACACATACACATACATGGAAGTAAAGGCAAATAGTTATTTATTGGAAGAGACATGTCAACAATCTTTACTTTCTCACCCACAAAGCAGTTGTCCTTCTTCACTTTGAGAATATTGGTGATGTGTGTGATGCTGCAGTGGGAAAATTTGGCATTGTTCTCAAGCTCATCGTCTGTGGCCTGAGGGAACATCAGGTACCTGCCTTTACCTCCAGTAGAACCCAGATCTCCACAGTTAGAGCCTTCATCATGCTGAAATAGAGAAAAGTAATAATGAAATAATGATTTACAGTTTTTGTTTTGATAGGTTACAGTTCCTAACACCAGTTGATGGGGGTGGTTATTTGAATTATTTCCACCTACTCAGGTGCAGCAAAAATTTGATTAATATTTGATTAAAATTTCATCTTAATCACAATTAGGCAATAGGAAGTTTAAACATATTATACACACCTTTTCTTGCATCACTCCATTTGCCTATAAAGGTCAGATCTGAGTTTAAGGGGCTTCAATTAAACTACAGGATTTTAAAAAGCATGACACCAGTGTATCTATGAGACCTGTTTAATCCCTATGTCCCATCTAGACTCCTCCACTCTCAGTCATCAGGATTATTATAAATCCCTAGAGTTAAGAAAAGATCAGCTCTTCTTTTCTCCTTTGGAATAATGTTCCTGTCTCTATTAGACGGTCAAACGTCTTTTTAAAATTAGATCTAAATTAGATCTTTTTATATGCTGCCAAGGAACAAGTTGTCACCTTTGATTTATTGTTACTAATATGTTTGCTTTTTTTGTTATGTGTTTTTTAAAAATATTTTTTTAAGTTTTATGCCGTGTGTTAAATTAAATTATTAATATTGTTGATGGGCATTGTTTGTTGCTTGTGACTGATGAGCAGCACTTTCAAAGGCTTGTACAAGAAATGTGCTATAGACATAAAGCGTAATAATAATAATAATAATAATAATAATAATAATAATAATAATAATAATAATAATAATAATAATGATAATAATGTTGTTGTTGTTGTTGTTGGTGGTGGTGGTGGTGGTGGTGGTGGTGGTCTCGGTAGATTGTTTGTCCCATCAACCCAAATTTTCAGACAATTGAAGCAGAATCTGATGGCCCTGAAACAGCTGAATAACCCTGTATTCCTCATGTGGGACAGTAAGGACAGAACATAGAGTTCCTTCTGCTTTACCCAGATCTGTGAAACATTTTCCTAGACAATGCCTGGACCGGAAAGAATTTACAACAATTTACAACAGGTATTTCTGCTTCTATGCTTGATTAGTCTGATTGAAACAATGAGTTCCAATTGTATGGCGTTCACTTTATTTATCAATATTTAGTGTTTTTTGTTTAACTGAGCTAAGCCACAGCTGAGCATTATTGCTAAACTTTTTAAAGATACTACATTTATTTTTATTTCTGTTGTGATTTATTACTATCATGTCAGCCCAGTCTTAAATGGTTTCCTGTTCTTTTGCCTCAGCCATTTTGTGGTCTCTTAAGATCTACACACTTGAGCTGAAAACTAATATGCTCTAATGTATGCCCGCACTGTCTCTCTGTTAATGCTGCAGAGATGAAAAAAAAAATAAGAAAAGAAATAATTTCAGTATTCTGAGTCAAAAAGTACTCAGAATAAAAAAGTGTTCTGTCAATTTGCAGATTTCCTGTTTTCCTTGTTTTCCTCTTCAGCATCTGTGGTGGTTATCAACTAACAGCATTAACTAAATATATAAATAACCGGAGCAACAAATTTTGCAGTCACTGCACAAATCCATGGTTGGGAAAGGGAAGTAGGCCAAAGGCCGAAACAGCTCTTAATAACCTTCCCCTATTTCCCTCCACCGTGCTTAGTACAGATCTCAGATGACAAGCGTGATCTCTTCATGTGCTTCTTCCGGCCTGTCTTTTCCAGAAAAAAATAAGGCATGCCTATCACAGAGGCAGGACACCAGGACAGAGCAGGAGAACATTCTGCAGGGTGTGAAATTGCAGAACTAATCTGCTCAGGAGTGCCTCAAAGGACCCTCTGTGGAAGTGTCAATGACAGAGGGGCGGGGTAAAAAGGCTGCAGGAATTTTCAGCAGTGGGAGAAAGGTTGCAGGTGTTAGCAGCTGTGAGCAGCTCACATGCAGTGAGGTGCATGAATTTGATTTTATAATTGTTGTGAGGTTTTCGGAGCTTACATGTAAAGATATTAAAGTACCTTTAATTAGAGACCTTCTTGTTCTCCTGTTGGAGATAATCCAATAAGCCTTGTGCCACGGTTCTGTATAAAACACACCAGCCAATAAAGGTCAAGGTCTCTAATGCCCACATAAGTGAATCATTCACAGACAGTTTGTTCCAGTGCAGTGTAAACAGCCATGTATGCCTTGTGAGAATATGTGAAGTAAATCTAAAGTTTGACATAGAATTACGGTCAAACATACACCTGAAATAATACACTCTACTGAACAAAGGTAAATATTATAATGCCATTTCTTTGATCAGATTTGCACTGAATAGTCCTTATAGAAACCAGACATGAGCAGTCAGTTTAACAAGCTTTCACAGAAGCCCATTCCTGGAACTGGAAAACAAACAGTGCACACATTGTTAATGTTTTAAGTACACTTGTGTATATCCTGTTAGGTAATGTTACAGTGTCTACTGTCTAAAATGCCTGCTGCAGCTCCTAAAGCATCCATGAGAGAACAATAGTTTGCTCTAACACAGCTTGTGGTTATTGTCACAGTTCCTGTTTCAGCCCTGTCTCCTGCCATTCTCGAACCACTCACCAGATGCCCTCACACATTCCCTCCATTGGCAGCCACCAGACCCACCTTCACACTCACCTGTTACTCATTCCACTCTTTACTTTCTATAGTATCCAGTCTATAAAGCTGGGGCCCACACTAAATGAAGACTAGTGTTTAACTGTAAATATCTGCTGCTGAGTCTCAAATTACTTGAATTCAACATACCACCATTGCAGTTGTATTTTGTTGTTACAAATTATGTTATAGTACATGCATATTATAACATATTCCAGTGAAATTTATTTTGATTTCACCGACTAAAAGTAGACAGAGTGAATTTTAGAGCATCGGGCAGATAGTGAAGAGGATGCCACTCACCGGAGATCCCAGGCTGTGGCCAAGTTCGTGAGCAAGGGTAAGCTGAATGTGCCTAGGAGGCAAGTACCGTCCGTAGTTCTGAATTGTGACAAGGCCTGTGTTCAGGGTTAAGGTCCGGCTGTCCTGCAGGGTGGTGTATTTGGAACATATTCCTCCCCAGTTATCTGAAGAGTACAGAGATGAGAAAATAAAAATGTAAAAAATCAAGTGAGATTTGAAATACACAACATCCAGATTTGAGAAAATTGGTTTCAGGTGTTTATATGATGATCAACATGCACACAATCAAAATATAGAGTACGGGGGCCCGCAGGACTTCAAAATCTGGGAAGAAGCCAATTGTAGTCCTCCAGAGTCACTTTTTTGTCATAAATAAAAGTTACCACTGATTACATTTTTTAATTTGCACTAGTACTGTGAGAGTATGTTCCCTATATATTATATTAGGACCTGAACAGTGACCTTTACTGTAAACCTTATAGTTTAGGTATTTAACTGTATGTAGCTCACAGCTGGTTTTGTTTAACAAAATGTTAGAAGGCATACATCCTTTGGCACTAAATGCAAAGTTGACAGCTCATGGGCTCTTGAACATTTGGTGATTGCACAAAATTGCTACTGTTAAACCTTTTTTGACAATGCAGAAAACATGAAGCGAGCAGGGAGCTGAAGGGCCAATGAAACTTTGGGCTACTTGGAATACCCTAAACCAAGAATGTTGTGCTAATCTTCGTCTTACCCCTGAGGCCCCTGGGTCAAGAGCGGAGGACAAACAGACCTGGAGATCTGCTTAGCTCTTCCACAGTGGTTTTACATCAAAGCCTGAAAGCCATTGCCTGCGGATTTAGAGCTATCTATTTAGAGCTATCCCCACAATTACAAACACATTCAAATGAGTGCATGGCTGTACTGTGATATCACCTCTCAGCTGGTCAGCCAGCGAACTAGTTTAACTTTAGCCAGTCTTTTTCAAGCTCATTACCTGTGATATGGTTCCTTAATTGACTGGTCATGCAAACTTTATTTATACAACAAATGTGCCTTATTGTTTTCTGGAAAATGTGTTTTAGGACTCTTGCTTATTGAATTGTTTGATTGTTACAGGCACTTTCACAGTCTTGTGTTTTTATTGTATTATATTTCCTTGTAGCACAATATTGATCTTAAGCAAACTCAATCAGCTGTAGTGTTAGTTCATGTACCTATGTCTAGTCTGTGCCTCATTGGTTCCTTCCATTTGAGCCCACATGTGGTTTAAGTTGGAGGTCTTAGCAGTTCCCACATGGTCACATGAATTTTATGTAACACCTATTACACAATGTGGCCTGCCCCACAACCTTTTCTGATGGTGAGGCGTTTAAGGTGCCTGTTTTTTTTAGAAAATCGGCTCCCGTGTTAGGAAAATATGAGTTCACCAGGTGCCTCAGTACTGTGGGAACCAAACACGGCATCTGGATCTTCCTCCAGCATGTTTTTGTTACACAGGGGGCGTATGTGTGACGTCCAGGAACAGTTAGGGACACTTAGAGGTCAGAAAACAAAAACAAAAGTGCCCCCTTTATCTCTGCTGCTGTGGAACACAATGAGGAACTGTGGAGGTTTAGAGTCACACTACCATCATACAGGTGAACAAGCTGCCAATCACAAAGTAGTAACCTGCAGTAACAGAGTCATATAACGTTTTTTTGGCCTCAGGGAAAACAAGCAAAAATGTAATTATAAATAATATAATACTCCACACTGCTAAAAGCTTAAAAAGTAGTTTAACCGCCAGGCAAGACTGCACCAGTCATGTAAATCAAAAATTCTGGACACAGTTCTCCTGCATTCCCCTGTCTTAACCTAAAGTGGCCCCCTAATGGCCTATTCAAAGAGCTGGCTTTCCTAGAAAGAGTGTTACTTTGTTCTGTGTTTTTTTGGCAGCACAAGCAGATAGGGGCTCCTTTCCTCCTTCTCGTCTTCACCGCCAAAAGGAGCTATAGAGAAAGACTCCTATTATTAGCTCAGCGGATAAAGACCATTTGGAGAGATAAACAGACTCCAATAGGAGGAAACATCCTCACACACTGTGAAATACAAACAGAACAAGAAACATATACACATGTAACACCCACTTAAAACATATTTTTGTTCGTACAGTGTCAAGTAACATCACAGAGAAACATATGCAGGGAAACTCATTTAGTCAGATACTCCATGCACACGTAGGTAAACACTCGCTTCACATGGTTTCATATCCACAAGCAAACAATAGTAAAGGGGAGGTCTTTCCTTAGATAAACACACACGGGGGAGTTGACCTAAAAACACGCGAAGGGCTTTGATCGCTCAAACACCAAACCGATAGCGGTTCTACTCTGGAAGTCAACCAGTAGTACTGTAAATAATGTAACTGCATCCTGCGACTTCTAATCATTGCTCTCATTGTCTCCAGAGTTCAGTGACCTTCATGTTGAAAATCTGAATGGGATTTATGTGCATTTTGAGACTAAAGTGACCTGCTGGAAACAAAAGACTTAATCTCTCCGGAATGCAACACAGCTCACACAACAGGAATTGAAAGTTGCTCCAGTAGATGACAAACAATGTCCCCATCTAATATTAATATGTAATCCATTGCAAATAAAATGCAGCTTGGGATATAAATTAATTGTTCATTCTAAATTGTGTTGCACTGAGTTGTTTTTAAATAAGCAGTGACAAATAGACAAGAATAGTTCGAACATAGTTTCACAGAGTTGGACTGTTACCCTGTGGGTGGTCCCCTTAAATTAAAACAAACAAACTGTTTCTAATCATTTATCTGTTACAATATTTCATGGATTTATTACATTGTTGAAACTCCTGAAGTGCATTAAAGGTATAGACACACCATAGAACTTTAGCCAGAGAGTGGGGGGTTTGTAATGACATGAATAATAGTGCATAGTGATGGTTAATATAGTGCTAGTGCCAAGCAGGTGAGAACAGTATTTAGAGATGTATATTTCAAACATCTACTGTTACTTATACAGTATTTATCATAATACTAGTATTTTGTTCTTCGTGAGGACAAATGGCCACACAGCAGTCTAAAAAAGGCCTGAACAGCACCAAATACAACATGTGGAAATCTGTTCTTCAGTCACACTGAGGAGAAGAAGGAATGTTACTAGTCTGGAAGAAGCTTAAGACATTTGGGCCCCAACCCCCCATACATCTCAAATGTATTAACACGCAACTTTGAGAAGCTAAAGGAAGGGATGGGGGATGTGTGTTAGCATGCGAGTGCGGGGTGTACCCTCCTGTAGCTGCAGAGGCATCAGGGTGGTTAGTAAGGGCAACTAATAAACTGGTGGATGTAGGTTAGGAGATCCTGAGGTGGAGCTTTTCTCTTGGTGGACGGCAAACATTATCTAAACTCTGCTCTCACTCAGGGACAGTCACATGAGACTGAAATTTTACAATGTCACAATGGACGGACAATGTGTGTGTATGTGTATGTGTGCGCGTTCCTCACATGAGATGTCACCATGGCAACCATACTGTGGAATGTAGTTGCCAATGTTTAAGGCATCTGGGAGGCGTGTGTGTGTGTGTGTGTGTGTGTTTGTGTGTGTGTGTGTTGCTAGCTCCATAATCACATGTCATCATGGTGGTCTGGTGTCTCACACCCCCCAGCATAGCCAATCAGAAGCTTCGAATGAGACAGTGACATAGGCTCCTACTATGACAATTCCCTCATACATGTTATACTTACAATCCAACATCACCACACACACACACAGACTTTCATGCTTCCCTACCTAAGATTTGTTCTATATTTTATCTCTTACTCTCACTTCACCTAAATTTAACAGATACATATATAAAGCGATGAGTAGGTATCAGATGCAGACCCATTACTAAGAGTTTAAATGACACAGGGGCATTTGGCTGCCCGACAAGTTTCTTTGGTCGGGCAAAGCGACTCATTTTTAAACATAAGTTTCCTATTGTCACAGTTAAGTCAATAATTATTAATACCAAGTGCGTGGGGAACAAGTGGAAGACAATAATGATGTTTTAAACACATCAGAGTCAGTTACTGTTCAAACCAAGGCTTTGTTTATCTTTTAATTTGTGGACACATGTGACACGCCAAGTCTGACTCACCAGCTCTGCCCTCCCAGGCGAGCCCCAGCAATCCACTGTAGTCTCTGTTAGTGAGAAGGTAGGAAAGACAGAAATTGCCCCAGTTCTTCGTAGAGTAGAGATTTAGCAGTTTCTCAGGCCCAATGTACAGAGGATACAGAGGATCATCTTTATCCTCCTCAGTCATTATCTGCAGAAAGAAAGTGCTGAATCTGTGATTGAGCTCACTTGAAATTCAAAAACATAAATTACAAACAATTACACATTTTTCCACGGCTCTGTCATTTTGGGGCTGGGAGTTAGTCCTTGTTTGATTATCACTGGTGAAAGATACATCTGAGGCCATCTCTTAATCATTCATTTTAGCAAGAAGGTCATGCAGTGAATAAAGTTTGAGAGCCAGGGTTGCTGGATTTGTGGACCTTATTAGTGGCCTACATGTGAAGTAATTCACACTAGGATTTTAAACAACCATGTCATTGAAACCATGAAACTGCGAGGATCTTACACTGAGGGATTTCACTTGGAAGTTGATCAGCTTCATTCCATCGAAGTCCACATTGTCATAGATGTCATTCACAGCTCGTATGTAGGAAGCAACCTTAAGAAATACAAGAAAGAGTCTGATGTACTGCTATTAAAATGTCCTGTTTTTGTTCGATGCAGACTTTACAATACTAGAAGGCAGGTTTGATGATCAGATTATTTACATAGTATTTCTCAGATAATTTATCTATAAAAGTCTCTGAACACACATAATACAAAAAATTTAAAACAAATCTTTGTTAGGTAAACTTTCAGGAGTAGTAGGTGGCACAGCCCATCACACAATCAGAGAGGCACGTGCAAAGCAGTCACATGCGAAGGTCTGAGTTTTTACTCAAAAACTCTATACAGCAGGAGATGTACTTATTGGAGAGTTTCCATGGGAATTTCCAAAAATATATTGTATTTATCAATACCTTTGACACAGAAGTAATTAAAACCCGGTCAGCAGTGATTGACTCTAGCGTTTTGTCTATTCTGCATCACTTACACTGTATTTTCTCACCCGGTGAAACAAAGGTCTGGCACTCCTCCAGGCACAACAACAAGTGTGTGTGTGTTATGATGGAATAAACTTGAAGGGAGGTGATGAGAGGACAGACAGCAGCAGGAAGGCTGCAGCGAAAAGTAACAGTGTGTGGCCACAGAAAACAGCTAAGCACAGATATACTTACTTATTAACAGTCCTTGTTCCTTGTTTAAATTAAGAGATTTAATTTAAAAAAGCACAGATGCAGTTCAACAAACACACTGGTAACACACAAATGGAAGCATTCCAAACTGAACTGAACCTGGATCAGATGCTAAGAGTATGAATTATATATATAAAATAATTAGGTGAGATTAAATACCTGTGCTGTTATAATTTTGCATCACAAATTGAGTGCAATAATAAATACTGTTTATTTCATTTAGCAGGACTCTCCTACCAGTCTTTGGCAAAATTAAGTGTCAAAATCGCCTTTCATGTGACCTTTGCTTTAATTACAAAAGCTTTGTTCAGACAGAGAAACTTCAACACAGACACTTAAATCACTGTTACATTGCTTATTGCACTGAGGCAAAACAGGCACAGCAGCAGCTGCAGCAGTAGCTGCCAACTTTTAACCCAGTCTATTACTCAAATCTGAAACCAAGATCTGTTTAAACCAGAAACTGTTAAATAAAACAAATTAACCTGTCGAATCAACTTTAGCCACTAAAAACTTCTTCTTCTGACTCTTCTCAATAAAGCTCTTTTTATTTCATAAGTTCAGTACAATGTGTAACACATTTACATTTTGACCACAGGGTTCACAGAGTTCAGTCTTCAAATCAACTTGTTTTTTCACAATCTCACAGTAGAGATTCTCTGTGCTAACATCTGAGCTCCAGTTGATATCAGCTTAATAGCTGTTGGTAAGGGGCACTCTGGAGCAGCTGGGTGCTTCTGAGGGGACGAACAGGAGGTGACACAGGCCCAGTTTGCTTTATAACTATGTGCAGTGGCAGTTCTGTAACAGACCTAATACACATATCACAGAGGCCTTGTTGGCCAAATGTGCTGTATGTGCTGCTACGCTCTTGGAGAATGAGAATGTTCTCACCGTCCTGTCTGCATCTCCAGCGAGTCAGTGCTCCAGACCTCTTTTTATCTGGGTCAGTGTTTAGAAACAAAACAAACGCGAAAGAGCACAGATCTTGCGCCAACTGAATCTTTATACATATTGAAACAGGTTAACTAAACTAACAAAACTGGCACGTATTTCACTTGTTTTATTGAATTAAGATTGCAGCATGGTGTACCCAAGTTTGTAAAAGTTTGTAAACAAATCATGCATTGCTCAACCCATGGTTAAGGAAATCCTGTCATATTTTGATACTCATGCTGCTCTGTTCACTCCAGAAATTCCTGAGTGTGTGGGGCCTGAAATATCAGGCACCTCTGAAACCACATCTACTGAGAGTAGGAAATAATTCCTGGTCCTACATTTATGAGAAGGAGTAAGAGAAATTTATAAACATTCTTAAAAATGTACTAGAGGCCCGGAGGTGTTCCATCTGGTTAGGAGTAGCCAAGAGATTAAGACAGAGCACTGAGACTCTGAGACAACAGATGTTTTTAATATTTAATAACAGAGCTCATTAAAAGATATTTTTTGGACAAAATTAAAAAATATGTATTTATATGACAGATCTAGGATTGAATAGACTGGGTCTTTGAAAAAGAAGAACACATGTTGGGTAGGCTATATACCACTAAAGTTGTAACTTTGCACATTTTATGAACATGGATGATTTGAATCAATTACACCTCAGATATTAAAAATAAGAATCAAACTTTGAAGGCTCCACTATGCATTTAGCCTATCTCATCTGCAAATCGTTAGTTTAACTGGCATTGCTGGAATCACTGACAACAACCCTCAATAAAATCATCACCCTAAGGACCAAAAAGGGTGTGTAGTAAAAACATTATGGCAGCATTAACACTCATGTTAAGTATCCATTATTCCAGAAGCACCCACTCGCCTTAAGATTCGTAACAGAAAGTGGACTAAAACTTAAATGATATGGAGTGATCCTAGAAGTAATTCTGAGGCGCAGTTAACACAGGCCCAGATGTCTGAAGCATCTAGTTTTATCTTTAAGGAGGACATTTTTGACAAAGAAACAAAAACCTCTGGGGTCTCTACTTTAAGCCAAAAATATTTTGAATGAATTTAGAATGTTTTTTCTTGTTAACCCTGCTGACTGAAACTGAAGATGATGTGTTTTTCTGTATTAAATATGAAGTACTGTCTTGTTACCTGGGCCACAACTGCCTCCACAGACTTGAACCTCTGGTAGTAGCGGTGGTCAACATGGAGGTGGAGCAAGCAGCTGCTCTTTGACTCATCGATTGTCCTCCTGGACCGACTCGCTGGTACCTCCTGTGGATCAAAATGCACAGTGGACCGATTTAAAGTGTGAAATAGCCTAAGTATCATAACCCAAGAATAATCCATTATTCACGGATTATAAAATAATTTCTCTTTGCTATGCAGATGGAAAATCATGAAACTCATTAGATCAAAAAATTACTACACATTAAAGACGGGATCTGTCTAAAGACAAATATTGACATAGTGCTGGTACTGGTGCCCCAGTGGTAGCGAGGCTGTGTTGCAACAGGAACCCAATTTGGATACTCCACACGGAACAACATCTGTTTAGATCATTTCATGACCAAAGAGTGGAAATGATCTCGACTAGTAGGCATGTTGTTAAAAATGGATCAATACTAATATCCACTGTTGACAATGGACACAAGGACAACCACCTAATTGGTCAAAGGTGAACAACAAAAAGGGCACCCAAAGGAGCCATTAGCTAAATAGATTTGCCAGATGCTTGTTCCAACGGTTTTATAATAAGTATACAACACAGTCAAGGTCATCAAGTTTGCACCTGCAGAAGATACTGCAAATGCATTTGTGGGCTTAGTGAAGTAGCTCACTTATACACTTTCTGAAGTATCTATGCTCTCTTCTTTGTATTTCACACATTATTCAATATAAGCTCATTACATGCATCTAGTGTGTTATGTGTGTGTGACCCCACTAGCTAAACTGACCATAAATTTGGTCAGTTATTAAAGATTAATCAGTCACACAAACTCCCTCCAAGAAAAGCTTTGGGCTCTGAGTTAATTGGCAATGAATGTTAGAAAATACTGAACGTGAGGACAGGAAAAATATAGGCCAGCCAGAGTCTGTTTAACTGCTTTTGTGTTTGCTGAGGTGATGGCTTACCTTATCTGGTCTAAAGCTTTGGGCAAGGATATTTAGATATTTTGCACCACAGAATCCATAAGGGTGAGATCCCATGGAGGGCAGGACTAGATGAACACAAACACAAAAATGTACACCTGGATATGGTTAATATTTAAAAAAAGACTTATCTACTTTGGTTCCTGTGTAGCACTCTCTGTGTGTGTCTGTGTGTCTGTATGTTTGCAGGGACAGTGAATAAGAAAGCAATGCTGAATGATTGAAAGCTTGTCAGAAGCCATGATGCAATGATTGATGCAATAGTGATGGCAGGCAGACATGGGAGGCATTACATTTGCATAAACTTGAATCATGTTGCATTGTAGAAGCCAGAGAATTGCACAAAAAGAGCCAAAAAGTAAACGTAAATGTAAAAGTTCACTGCTTGAAAAAGGTCAGAATTATGTAAAATATGTTTCAGTGGTATTATTCAGAAAATCTGTGGTTATAGCTGAAACTAATGCTGATAAAACAGCCAATCCAGCAATAAATTGTAGCCAAAAATAACTTTAAATTCCACAAAGTAGAGTCACATGACTAATAATAATACCTTCCACATATAATTTACAATAATAAGAGAGTCCAGGAATCAGGCAACATTTTTGCCAGTTAACCATGCATGAGTGCTCCGTACGTGTGTGAAACCACTTTGCATCTGACATAAGAGACAGAGACCACGTGATTGGATCACACCATCCTACGAAAGTTCTCCAACCAATAAGCAACCTAATATTTGTTCTATACTTTCATGAGTTGGAATGGGTTGTGGGGGGGACGTGGAGGCCTAAATACTGGGTATCGACGAACTGATGGAATTATTTCCAGACATTTCTACTTACCCTTCCTGTCTTTGTATAGGTAGTCAGTGTGTCTCAGTCTTCTCACAAATATTGAGAGACATGTGTTCCTGGCCTGTGTTGCCAAGAGAATCCATTTATTTCTGCTTTTGCAAGAACAGCCAAGGAAAGAAAAGGATTTCCCCCATGAAAAATCTGTGTCACATTTCAGTCAAGCCTTTCATTCCCAGCAGCTGTTGGAAACTAGGTCTACTGTTAAAAGTAATGCAGAAAATCTGCCAGAACCTCGAAATAACAGTTAAGACTAAACCACCTCATACACATAGTCTCACTACACAACCACACTACATTTACAACCTTTTTAAAGCAGCTACAAAGGGAAAACCATTCCTACCCTAAAGTAACTTCTCAAATACTTAATGAATTAACCTCTGGCCAGTCTAAGTGCCTTCAAGTGCTCCATTGGTTTGCTCAAACAGTCCTGGACACACGCTAAATACTACAGTCTGTGTGCATTATATGTCTCTCACAGTACTTAAGGAATACATGTTGATTTTATTGCTCTTTATCAGAAGAGTTTGTAAAAACAATATCATTCCCACTATTGCAAGATATTCTATGCTGCATGCAGTCCAAATATGCTGTATTTACTCTCCACATATGGCATGATACTATTGAAATCATGCAGTCTTGCAACTATATGTCAACAAAACAGATAATCTTGACAGATAATCTTTCAACACTGATGCACAAGCTTCAGCCAGCATTCAATAACTTATTGTAATTTGACAGTCAGTGTATCAATATTATGCAGAAGTTGGCTGGATACTTTTTACTTAAGATTTAACAGTTTAAAATTTCAACAAAGTCTCCAGTTATGTTTCCAAGCAACATATTTTTAAAATCCAAAGATTGGATCATGTCAACTAGACTTCTTTCTTACTGGTTAGAAATATTTCGCTATTTATTAAAGCAGCTTCTTCAGACTGAGTAAAAGGGGCTAGGGAACCCATTTATATCCTTCACAGAAGGCCTTTCTTCCACCCTGGCCTGAATAGGCTTGTTAAGGTTGGAGGAAACAGGTTGTTTTCCTCTTCTAGTCTTCGACTGTAAGGGCATCAGTGGTGGGGCTGCTAGTGAAGAGGGAAGGATACCATGTACCATACAGGATACCATGGTTTCATCAGCATCAACTTTCAGCTTTCTGATCCAAGCTGCAAGAACAAACTTTTGTATGAAGTGACTGTTTGGTGATCAGTGTGTCCAACCTGTCAAACCCCTTCTTTTGGTCTTTCTATTTTGTTGTGTTTACTGTACTTTATTTCTTTTTGTGGTTGGAGGACTAAGGATGAAAATTAGCTTCTAGCTAAATCTTTAAAGAAATGTGTTTATAATGAGTGTTCTCAACAAATAAACTAATAAAGGAAATGAAATTAAAATTGTGGTATAGGTTATATATAATAGTGATAGGATGGCAGCCAAGTATTTTGCGATGCTGTAAGTAACTGAGTTGATGCTGCTCCTTCCTTATGTATCTTGGAGAGTCCATACATGCTTATCCAATATAAAGGCGATGGTAGGTCACCCTATCAATTGCGTAGTATCTCAGTTTTAAACAGTCTATAACCTTTTTTCTTGTAGTCGCTGGTGGGATCTCTTTTTGTGTGAGGCTTTGCCCTCTGCATCTGAGGATAAGGCGTAGTTGGTTTCTGTAGTCTGGTGCTTTTCATGCTGTCCATCCATATTCCTGCACCAATTTCAGGGTCTGAATAATAACTTATTCAAAATTCAGTCTGAATAATAACTTATTCAGACTGCAGAAGCTGCTTGGATAGGTAGCAAAATGTTTCTAACAAAGAAGAAAGTCCAGTTGATATGATTTAATCTTCAGATTATCAAACCTGGATGAAACAAAGGGATCACTTACAGTGGATTTATTAAATACAAGCACAAACTTCATGCATCTTTTTTGTATTGTTTCTTTTACTCATTTACAGCAGTTTATTTTATTAAATTACATTTAAAATGGTTTTGATCATCACTGAATGATTGTAAGACCGTTGGTAGTTAAATAAACATAATAGTCTAATCTTTTAAATAATTGCATTTATTTATTTACTAGCAAGAGAGTGTAAAAGTAAAAAGTATTAACCATAGTCACATGGCACTTATATTTTTCAATTTATTAATTAGGAATACTGCCAGTATAGCATCAATCTACTGTGTTCAGTTTATTACTACAGTACACTTCCTAGATCAATATATTAATGCTTTTAAATTTAAATGTAAACTAAAACAGTTTAACGGATAAAAAGGGGGAATGTTCGCGAATAGCTGTCTTAATGTCATTACACTGTATCTGATGAGAAATGACCCCCCCGATGATGCCCTGTGTCCCACATCTGATGGATCTCACAGTATATTGCAGGGGACAAAAAGTTTTTAATGTAACCTTTAGTGGCCTCAAAAGACAACCACAGGAAGTGGAAATGCACACAGGAGAAGATGCATTACGTCAGCTCCTCGTGTCTAAATTTATCACTATGTATGGAACCATTAATTGTTAATACAGATAGCATGTGGCAAATCTTTCACTGTTTCCTGCAGATGTGCTGGCATGGGTATGCAAGAACAGGATGTTGTCAGCAGTAATGCTATTTAATTTAGAGGTACCGTTTTGTAAAAAGAGTTGTAAAAAGAGTTGAAGGCAGACATAGTGTTTTTTTAGACTTAAGGACAAACAAATATTTTTGGGCGAAATTTGCTTTCAGAAAAAAACCCCTCAGAAATAGTTTGAAGCAAATGTGCACATGTTGCCAGTGATACAGATAGCAAAGAACATGGATATTGTCACACAAAAAACATTTTGACATTTTGCCACATGCTATCTCTGAATGGTAAACAGCATCTGGCCAAATATAAAACGGACATAATTTGAATCCAACGTTTGTCCTAATTTGTTGTTGTCATATCTGACTCCAACGCATTCAAGCATTATTCTTTACATGTTCATTTCCTCTTTTCTACACTGGACCTTCCTTCCCCTTTATCTCCAAACTTTTCTCCTGACTTTAGCCCACATCTTTCTTACTTCTCCTCTTACAAAAGTCATGCCACCTTTGTATTAAGTTTTCTTTGGCCAGTATCCTGCTTGAGTCTTAACAGGGACTCTGAGCTCTAAATAGGGCCTGTTGTTGCATTATGACTCCACCCTTACTATTTACTGCTTTAAGGGCACAGCTGGTTGGCTGACCACTAGTAACCTAAGATTGTACTACAGCTGAAACATAGCAAAAAAGAGCAATGAGGATCAGTAATGTGGGAAAACTGGATGTGTATTGCTATAGCTGTCCTATTGTGAGACTGCTATGAATGTGAACTGTGAAGGGAATTTACTGTACTCAAGCAAGGAAATTCTTTTTCACTATGCAAAGAGACTGTTCTGTCCTGATACTTTTAATTAGGACCCAATTATGATAAAATCTGGGTCAGATACTCCCTGATCACACCTCATATCTGGAGCATATCTTTAGATTGAGACCACTTTCCAGGTGTAAAAATATTATTATAAATACTGAATGGTACTATGGGACAGCTGTGATATTATTGAAATCTGGAATAAATATATTCCTTTGACATGATTCATGTCGTATATGGTAGCTGTTCACTATTCCGCAATATTATATACACTACTATTCGGCTTTCACACCAAATTTCAGAATGCACCTAAAAGGCACTATAACCTTACAGGTGAACTTAATTTGACCTTCTCTAAACTTTTGAATGTCCAGTACTTAATGCATAAACAGGTGATTAATTACATAAATCCCGTTCCACATGCACAAGATTTAGATTTGCTTTTTTTATCGTGACTGATGGATCAAAGTCAGAAATACCTGAGCTGCCAATAATACTTGAAATTAATACTTAACGAATTTTTTGCAGATTATTCTTATCTAACATTTTTAAAACAAGTCTTACCCATGTCATTCTCATGGTAGATTATAGAGTGATGATCTGTTTGCCTGCTTGTGTATCTATGAACCGGCTCTATGTGATACGTCCCATTGTCTGTATGGATGGTTCCTTCAAATTGACCCTGTAATACAGAGCCATGACAGGCTGAACGATTTTCACCTGCAAGACAAGGTCAAGTGAGACAACAGATAACAAATTAAATGGATTAAATGCTAAGAAAATAAGTCACAAGAGAAGAGGTGGGAGACAAGAGAGGGACAGCAACTAATTTATTCTGATTTAGTCCAGTTAGATCATTTGGTAATTGGGAGTAGTTACCCACAAACAGATGTCAACTGAGTGTAGTTGATTAATAGATTGTGATAAAAATAAATAAATAAATTCATTATTAAAAATACCAATTAAATAAATAAATTCCTTTCCCAGTTTTCCTTTTCACTGGCCCAGATTTCCTTCTCATACACACCCTCCAGAATTCCTGAATATATGTGGGAAAGGTCGGCTGATGTGGACCCATTTTCACTGACCATGATGAAGTTTTGGGAAAATGCTGAAGCATTTCGCCTCAAACGCAGGCGAAAATTTCTAAAAGCGAACAGAAACACAGGTCAAAGCTTTTAAGTGTTGTCAAATGTACATAGATCTACAGCAGGTTAATAAAGATTGTTACCAAATGCTCGACATGTTTGGTCTGTTGATTTAGAGATTTAGAGACAAAGGGCTGGTTCAAACAGATGTATACTATAATTCACCAGCTGTTTAATAGTACATTTGATGCAGCTGCCCAAGCTGGAGAAATATGACGTTACCTCTGAAAAGCTCTGAACTCCAAATGCAGTGTATATTCCTGTGGGTGCACGGCTTTCCTGGCTCTCACATGCCTCCTGTGAAAATCCTCCCTGTCGTATGACAAACCCTCATAATGTTTTATGTATGGACTGATGCCAGTCACAGCTCCTGATGAAAAGGCAGATTTTCCAGTTACGTACATGGCACAGATGGACTTTTAAAACCATATTATTATTCAAACATATACACGTCTCACTGTATTCTTCAACTGATTGCTATTTGTTGTGAATATGTAGCTTTATAACAGTTATTTGCATTAATTAAATGGTCTGCACTCAAAGCACTTTACACTGCTTCTTATTCACCCATTCACACTCACAATCACACACCGATGGGGGAGCTGCTGTGCAGCTGGCCAACACTCACCGGGAGCAACTAAGTTGGGGTTCAGTGTCTTGCTCAAGGACACTTTGACATGTGACCGGAGGAGCCGGGGATTGAACCATCAACTGTGAGATTGGTGGACAACCGCTCTACCTTCCTGCGTCACAGCCGTTGCAAATTTACTTCTGAGGAGTTGGTCATTTACTGGATCCATTTATTGTTTGCTTTGCCTACAGTCAAAGTAAATAATAAATAGTATCACTGTACAATTTCCTCACAACTCAAAATCAGTTTTGATGCGATGTGATAAATGACTATACTTACAAACACTTATTTGTTATTACAAGAAACATTCATCTTAATCAACACTTCAATCAACACGACCATTAAACTTAATATTGCTAAGCCTCATTATTGAGTGTTGTCTCTGAAAGACCTGGGACAATCTAAGGAGGGGCTTGCATGTCTGTTTAAGGCATTATTTCTTGATTACTGTAGCCCCCTTTAAACACAGTCACCTAACCTCTTAATGTACCCCACTAATCGCAAATAAGTCAAACACTTTGTTTAGGCCAAGAAGTTTTACATGAGGGCTCCATTTAGCAGCATTCTTAAGCGGACAGGATGAGACATGTTCAAGGCCTGAAAGCCAGAACATCTCAGTGGCTGAAAACACACACACACACACACACACACACACACACACACACACACACACACACACACACACACACACACACACACTACCTGTAATCCTTTCGTGGCAGTTGAACAACAGCAGCAGCAGAGAGTAAAGATGAGCCCCCATGATCTCCTCACACTCGTGTTCCTTCACCTGCAGTCTTTCTCCTCGTTCACTTACTTCTCCCTCTTTTTTTCATCCCTTTTCTTCCTATCTCTCTCTTCACTAGTCTTATACCTGTGACTTTCCACACTGGAATGTGACTACAGTAGCTAGGACGTTCAAGCTAGAACTCAGCATGAGTATATGAGCACTGACACAGTGGGGAGGCATATTCAGACTTGTTTACTAGCGTGAGTTATCCACACAGTTTAAGGAAGGCTTTAGAATCCTTTTCTGAAATGGTAAATATAAATCACAGGAAGAAAGCCATTGTAGCTGTCATTTAAGCTTACCTTGGAGAGTAAACATCTTCGAATATAGAAATCTAATTTAAACTGATGAAATTAATCAAAGTATCCAAAAGTAATCAGAACTAGATGGTTAACTAAAAATTAATCATATCAACATGTTGACATTTAAACACTCGCAATATTAATATCCTGATGTTTTGCAGATATGATATTTACCATCTTCACCATCTGGCTTTAGCATATTAGTGTGTCAACATTTGCTAATTGGCATTTAACTAGGTGAGTATAGGTGAGACTAGTATTGCATAAATAATTATTTTTCCAATTAAAGTCTTTCCAAGTATATACATACTTATTGCCAATCTGATACAATCAAGTAGATGTTGAAGTGTGTCATTGTAAAAGTGAGCATTTTGACTACGTTCATACCTACAGTTTAAATATTAGTTATTAGTAATAAAGATACTGTAATACTAATACTAATACTGAGATACTGACCAAAGAACTAGATAAACAGATCATGCCCCAAAAACAAAACATTGCAATAGGTCTCATAGATTGTAAAAGCCATGATTTGACCTTTAATTAGATTTCTTTATATCCTGACAAAGAACAAACACTTCCCAAAGTTCTTATTATAGACCATTGTGTGGTTGAGAAAGTGCTAAAATGGTGAAGTGCTAAATAGAAGAAGCAATCATTGTATGGCTCTTAGTATGTCAGAGGTATTTTGTGGGCTCGTTATAAGCGAAATGTGACAGTTTTAGGCAACTTTGAGGAACTGAAGCAGATCAGGTCATTTGACCTGGAAATGATTTAAATAAAAACAGAGGTTTTACTGCTTTAAATAAATGCCACCTCTGATGTTTGAACTTCTGTACAGAAATTAGCAACAAGTTCACATTACTCACACATTATAATTCTGTCTTATTATTTTCTACTAAATAATCTATGCTTGCACAAGAAATGGACAGGATCAGCACAATGTATAGATTTCCTGTGTGGGATAATGTGATGTAGCAGTGGCCCCCTGATTGCAGATGGTTTCAGATTATTACAGAGAAAGGAGAGACTGTGCCAGCACCAACGTAGCAAATAGTTGAGCTCAGTTACTCACTAAACAGCAACAATTCACAGCTGCTTCTCTTGTTAATGATTTTATTAGAGAAGCAGCTGTGATTAGTTGCTGTTTAGTGAGTTTAGATAAAAACTAAGATAACAGTCACTGCAGAGATCATTACACACTACAGATCAAGAGTCACGTTTTCTTACATCATTAAACCCTTTACTGGGTGGTACTATTAAGCCAGTGGATGCTAGTTTATGGGGTTTCTAGAGGCCAGTAGGTGCTAATAATGTGCACCAAGTAAGTAGATTGATTTTATATTAGACAGCTCATAGACATATAAAGATCCTGTAAAAATAAAGGTGAAGTCATTTACATTTTCCAAAACACTGCAAAGAACATATTATTCTTTATTCTATAATTGGATCCCTATTAATATGTATAAAATAGTGGCTATTTTTGCAGACACCTGCAGCATCCAACATACCAGTCTATTTACACTAAAGGTCCAGAAGTCTACATTTCAAACAGTTTATTTTAATTTTAGTCTCATGTAATCAACTCAGTGGGTCCAAACACTCTGATCCTTTGTAGTTTAAAGAAACTGAGGTCCAGATCTTTGAAATGTTGGACCTAACTGTTGGTTGGCAGTATCTGGACACTGACATAACATCTTCGTCTGGGTAACATCGAGCTGTATAACATAATACTATAGATGTCACCCTTGGGCAGCTGAGATGTTACTACAGACTACATACTACACCGCTAACATACTCTGAAAGGTCAGACTTTTACTGCCTGCTTCAGAGCTTAACCTCCCCCATCTTTAAGTCATCTACAAAGAGCCACCCCTAGAAACCTCCGGCGTCACACTGATTGGCCGAAAAGTGATCACCCGGATCTGAACCATGACATCACATACACTCAGACACACCCATAAGTACAGGCTTACACAAAAATGCACTTACACACACATTCCCCTACTTGTCACTGCTCTCTCAGTAAAAAGAAGTGCAATTTAACACCATCATACATTCTTCAGTTTATCCTTTTCTACAACCACGTACAAAGTTTTAAGCTGGCTGAATGTATTTTTTCACATTGAAAAAAGAGGTTTTTCTTGTAAGCGCTTTTAAAAAAATTAAAGGAAACATTACATTCGTACATTCGTACAAAAACCTGCACAAGTTTTATACTGAAGAAAATTCCCTTTCCTGTTAATACCCTTGTTTAATGAGTGGGGAGGTTATTTCAGGACATTGACTTTACACAGTGAGGTGACTGAAACTCAAGCTTTTCCTTGTGACATGTAGTTTAACTTACTGCCCAAATTAGATCATTTTTTTGAGAGTTACCAATACCATATTCTTGACATTGATTAATCCATTTGGAGTGAAACCATGTCTTATTTTTCTTTTGTAAAATTTTTACATGAACAGCAAACTGTAGGCTAGCAAAGAAAAATAGAAGAAAAAGTTATTTTCAGAACACTGTAAATGATGTAAGGTTCTAACGAGATTTACTTACTACTTGCCTGAAATGTACTCATGGGGGTTTCTAGTTGCCTTTGAGGCTAACTGAGTCTAACACTACATGTGACATCGAATGTGACCCTACAAATGTCTGGTATTTAGTGCCAGACAAAGGATCTTTGTATAATTGATGTGGCAGCAGACCCTCAGCAAGTTTTTTGCTTCTCGCGTGGGTTCATAGGCTATGGGAATTATCAAATCAAATCTTTCTGCTGACACAGCCACCTGTTAACCCCTTGACAGATATGACCTATTTCACAAAGGACCACCGCCTTCCCTTTTTCATGCCTGGGCATCGCACATTGTCCAGTCTATGTCACACTCCATAATGAGTGCATTGTATTCAAGGCTCTGACACAGATCTGGGTCGATCAGATAACCAAGCAGTCATCCATCCCTGTCTGTTTACTGAGGCATCTGATGCTTTTGCCTGGACTGTGATAGCTATGATACTCTCCGCTGAAGATATATCTTTTCCCATGATGCTAAGCATCTATTATATAACATAGTTGCATAGTTTGCTATGTCTAACACACACACACACACTGCACCACTCTGCGGCATAGACTGTTTCAGTCTATGCCAATTTAAGTGTCTATCTACACTTAAATTGTCAATAATTATTTATTTTAACATGACTATATATGCTATTGTGAAGCATCTGTGCAATTTGTGGGTAAATAATTTAGTAAAACACGCAAAGTTTATACTAATAGAAAGTACAAGTAAAGTTTTACTCTCTAAACTGCATCTAACAAAGTATATTAAGAAGTCATCTGAAGGCAGGTTTATCATGTTTGTTACAATAAGCATCTCTAATTTCAGTGGCAAAGAGCAGACCAGCTAATGCATGAGTGATCCAATCCAATGCAATGCCTCCCCCTATAGAAAACCCCTGCAAATACACCTTGAAGAGCCTGGAGCCTTCATGGACTGTTTTCTTATGTGTGGCTTATTTTTCTATGGTCTGTAAGTTCAGTTGCTGTTTTCCTGCACATACTCTTAAGCATGCTATTTTCATTCACAAATTTTTATTCATGTATTTTTAATATAGATTTTTCTGAAGTGCAACATAGTGACAGTGCTAGAAAGTCCCTAATTTGAATCCTGGCCAGCTGCGGCCTTTCTGGAGTTTGGATGTCCTGTCTGTCCTTGTGTGGGTTGCTCCAGTTTTCTCCCACATTCCAAAGGCGTGGGTGTCAGGTTAATTGGTGACTTTAAATTGCGTGTTTGTGTAAATGTGAGTGTGAATCATTGTTTGTCTTTGTATGTCTCTCTGTGTTGGTCCCGAGATAGACTGGGGACCTCTCCAGGCTGTACCCCTTCTCTTGAACAATGACAGCTCCAGCCCCCCCACAGCCCTACGAAGGATAGTAGGATAAATTATTAGATGCATATATTTTGCTTTCAGAATCTTTATTTTCATCCTTGCAAATCAAATGGATGAGGTCTGGACAAATTCAATTTGGTTAACACAATTATGTTAGTTATGTTTGTTTGTTGATTTTTAGTGGATCATTTACACAGATATATCTCCCATTTCTCAATATCTCAGAAAAGTAAAAAGATTCACAGTATATTTTAAGCGCCTAGCTCACACCCCCACATTATTTACATTTTAGTCTGGGGCACAAGGTCATGACGTTTGTAGCTACCCTAAACAACAAGTCAGATGAGGTTTTTTGAGTAGATTGCAGCGCTACTGAAGGAACTATCTGTTTAGATAGGAACAGACTCAGCTCATAAAATAACATCAGGATAAAGTTTCATTAATATGGCTCTGAAGTAAAAACTAAATAATGTCATGTATGTTATCTCTAAACCTTGACACTTTAGGAAGCACAGTGTTCTGTGGAAAAATGTGACTTTATGATACAGTTTCAAAAAGGAAATGTTCTCAAATTTTACTCTGGAAACAAATAGTAAATAATAGTAGTAACAATATTGACACTTGTGTACTTCTGTTATTTACCAAGGTGAAAACTTAGTTTGCTATTATGCAACAACTTGTCTGCCTCCATGATCCCACACAAAAGGTGCTTAGTGTCAGTGATACTTTAACCGCAGACTGCGTCAGTAGGGCGTTTTCTGACTGATGTTGACCTGTGATGTGAGCCAGAAAGGATTTCTTTACTGTGTACCGGCTCATGAAGCCAACGATCTTGCCTTTGTGATAAAACAGTTATTATACCTATTGATAAAACCACATTGGGTTTTCTCACTGTGGCCTTGTTAAAGCATTTGTCTCTTCGACTTCAACTTAACCCACTACGAAGGTGCATGGGTGAGTGAAAGCAAACTAAAACGGTAAACACTCCAGCAATATATCACACAACTTTTAACCATATACTGCATGTGTTGCTGCAGTTTCTAGCTTTCCAGTGTCAACATTTATACACAATTTATTCCTTTAAAAACAAATTTTAAGCAGCTGATTGTGCCATAAGTGAATGAAAGCAGGTGCTAACAAGGCAACTGATGTACTAGACAAAATATTCCTTGACATAGAAAATGTTTTGAAAGTTGTTTAGTGTCATCTCCTAAACAACAAAAGCTAAATTTGAACAAAAGTTTTCTTAAAATTCTAAACATGAATGATTAAATTGGCAGCTTTATTGCTGCCACAATCAGGAGAAAGGTTATGCATTGTGAATGTAGCACAAGTTTTAATATAACAGTATATTTTCTTGATTCGGGTGTCCCAGTATGACTTGACCGTGTGACATTAAGACAGCATGCAAAATAATGCGCTTATCCGACTGTGATGTATCAAACTGTGCGTTGGAAAGAAAAGTGTGCCTCAAGTTGATTCTTAGAGCAAACAGTACTTGTTTGTTTGCTTGTATGTAATATGTTGGTGATATTTTGTGTGCTTCTTTCAGAGATATGTTTATCTTCGTGGAATTGCACATTTTTTAAAACTAGAAATATGTTCAAACCTTAACTTAATGTAGAGAGCTGCTGTCAACTGTTAGGCTCAGAACAGCCCTACACAAGTCCAGAAATAATAAATTCTAAAGAATAACTTTTATTGTATACAAATTATTCATGTAAACACTTTAATTTCCGAAAATATTTAATTACATGACAAATTGTTATGCATTGAGTATGCTGATGCAAATCTTTATATAATTATATTTAATATAAAATTATTTAATGACCACTTTTGAACACACTTTATCAAAAAAAATATATGTATTCCAAAGAAAAACAGAGCTAGAACTAGAAATGTGGCCTTTCTGGTGCGCTTCCCCTTGATAACCGCAATATTGTGTAAATCCAGAGGAGGGAGCTGCTCACAAATGTTTATTAATTTGCAGTTTTGTGCAAGTAGTTGGATAAGAGATGACTTTGTTGTAAATTGAAACTATGTAAATAAAGGTGAATTGAATTGAATTGAATAAGCAAGTGTGTGTGTGTGTACATGTGTGTGTGCGTGTGTACCTGTGTGTGTGTGTAAGTGTGTATATTAGAAGTGTAAATATTTTCTATAAGGGACAAAGGGAGAACGGGTTCAACACTAAAAAACTATAAAAGCATGGCGCTGAAACTGACCTTGAATCCATCTGAATGCCATAATGAATTGAAGAATAGAGGATACAGTGTAACAGCCAATATATAGGCATCTCAGAAAACAAAGAATGTGTGTGTGTTTGTCTTTTGTCTACTGTTGATGACAAATCACCCTCTTGTATTAGTCTCTAAATGAAGCCATATGTTCAACATTATCTGGGCGCAGAAAAAAGAACCCAGACCTGTTCTCAGCCAACACACACAAACACACACACATGCAGCCAGTTTTATAGGGTGTAAAATTGTATAAGTACAGAGACCTGTGAGACATAATAGTATTTCTGAGACTGCAGTATATGACACAGGTCTAAGTGAAAAAGAAACATATGAGTATAATAATTGGAGTGGAGTAAAAAATAATGGACATCTCCTTACAGAAAGATTTCATATTTGAGAGAGAGCAAAAAGCTTCAATAAGTGAAAAGGAGTTACTCTTCTGTCCCGATGAAGGTGGGAAGTTTAGTCCCACATTTGGAAACCAGTGGAGAGGGCATTTCAGGCCAGGCTGGCTGGAATGATGTGCAGATTGTACCAGGGCAGGACAAATCAGCGGCCAGCGGTGACAAAATGTGCCCATGTAGTGTTGAGCAGGAAGGCTGGTCGTGGTCTGCATATTTGGTGGAGTTTCTTCCGTCAGTGTCAGGATTTCAGTCTACAGAGGGAACAGCCAGCAGAATAAGCATGGAGGGAGAGAAGAAATTTAAAATGAGCTGCAGTCTTTTTGATTTGTGTGTTCCATTTCATCTGAGATTTAGCTGCAACAGATGATTCTCACACAGGATTTTCTTCTTCCTTTTTCATTTCACTTCAAATCCAGAAAGAGGGTTGATCAGTCATATAGTAACCTTTGACCTCAGTTGTTAGTGGCAGCACCTCATCATTTACTTAGTTGAGCAGCTATCAGCTCTCTGGCATATCAGCAAAATGACTGTGGGATCATGTCATACATTCTTCCTGCGTGGGCTCAGAAGAGTGGCATCTAAATAACCTCAGCAGCTTTGTCTGTGGCTAGTTTTTAGATGATGTATGTACTAAAATTTTATGCATGCATATTTACACATGCACAATCATACAGCGATAGCAGCATCAGCTTACTTGTAAAGATGCACTAGTGAATGTTTTATATGAGAAGCAGGCTGTTTATGTGCAATGTGAAAGATGTGACAAACCCAAAGAGGATTACTACCCGACTCTACAGACCTTTATAGCCAGTTTTAGGTAATTGTTTAGATTTTTATGGCCCACAACTTTATTGTTTTGGGTAACTTTCATCAACTCGTAAGTTTCAGCTAAATGCTGGCATTATGCCCCATTACCACAAGCAGACACATAAAGTCGTGCAATTAGACTATAGACAAGTAAGACTTTTTTCTCTAGATTTTTTTGGAACCAAATAGAATCAAAACTTGACCTATATTCATTAAGTACCCAGAAGCATGTGTAAATAATTATGCAATTGTTCAATGACATATTAGCCGTATAAGTGGTTAGATGGATGTGTCTGACAGCCAGTTTTGATAAATACAGTTCATATATTTATATAAACAGATGCTTGTCCACTGGTGCACTGATTGTATCTTATTTTTTCCTATATTCATGTATGTAAAACCTGTAAGTTACCATTCATTAAATGATGATTCATTAAGCATTACCTAATCACTAAAACGTATAGTGCCTGATTATTTGTTAATAATGGGCAACAAGAATTCTAGAGCTCCATTAATTCATGAAGTATATTATCAGGAATCATGCACTATTAGCTACACAGTATTTAAACAAGTTTTTGTACTCTCATAAAACATCGTTAAAAATATTTTATGGCATATTCAGTGAATGTGGCCAGATGCTAAAAGCTTCAGAGACAAGCAAAGCTTTGCAAATACTTACTGTATGTATTGAGAAAATAATGACATCTGACGTAATTTCTATTCAGACTTTTATTCAGACTTTAATTTATCATTTGAAAATGTTTCCTGTCCATGACACCAAGCTCAGCCAGACTTGCACTTTGTTAACAGAAAATGTCTACTGTATGAGTTTCCCCTCCTCTCCTTCCTCTTACCCTGTCAGCCCCTATCTCCTGAATGAGTGTGATAAACACTCTGAATAACTGATGCAAGACAGGTTCTCATTACAGCCATTTAAACACAGTGAGCTTTATTTACACATCCTCTGTGAGCAATGACACAATGTCAAAGAGGCAAATGTTAGGCCTGATAGCAGAGGGCAAGATGAGGCAGCACCAAAGGATAGACACATACGCATACACACTTAAACTCATGCATGCACACAGACTGCACACAGACTGTGTGTGTCTGTGTGTGTGTGTGACACCAATAAAGTGCACCAAGAGTTAAGATAACATGTTGTCATGGCCTTGTCTGGTAGACACTGGGAGCAGGAGTCACACAATATAATATCTGTCAGACCCAGAATTTATTGACATCTGTAAAAGTTCATATCAATAGTCTGGCTGGAGAAACATCATTGATTTTTTTTAAAGATTGACCAAAGTGTAATTGATTTCAAACATGAATTACTGATATCTGCAAGGCAAATTAGAGGCAAACTTGATCAAAATCTATAGAAAAAACTTGATTTATATAGAGGACTAATGCACTAGACTATCTGTAGGATTAAAGTTCCTCTTTGGTTGTTGGTTACAAAACATCGGGAATATCAGAGATGTTTCCAAAGAGGTAATGGACAATATTAAACCATCCTGCATCACATGAGAATGTTTGTACATATAATTACTCAATGACCCGTCTCAGAAGGCAGTGGCAATAGACAGGTCATGCACGCATAGACATTTTGTTGCTGATGTCAAGTGAAAATCTTGAAAGCAAAGTTGAGAATTTGAGTAATTCTCCCGACAGTGCACAGCAATTTCCCACGATAGCTCAGTTTGCGGATGCATATTTAGTTAATACTTGCTTTGGATTGCAGATAATTTTCCCATGTGGAAGAAAAGCATGGACTCTTCTTCCCACACTTGTCTCCTTTAAACATGACTCAGACAGATGACAGAAGACATGAATGTTCCAGCTGTGCCATAAAGATACAGCCACGACCAGAACTAATGTGTGTCTTTAATCATAAAATGCACTGATAGTGAAATGATATGAAAATGTGAATTATAACTAACCACACAGCACGAAAATGACTGCACTCTTAATTCATATTTAATTTATAATAAGAGGAGAGTTTTCTCCAACTTAGTTTGACTTTTGTTCTGTTAACTTTTCATAAAGTCTTTCTTCACTTCCAGGCTTCCACCCTGCATTTCCCTGTTCTTCTGTAGCTTTAAATGTGACTTTATTTTAGCCCTGTTCCCTAGCGAGAAGTGTTTTGGGGAGTTTTTTACCTTAAAAGGCCATGTGGAGTGGAGTGCTGGTTTCCTGTGGGAGGGCTTTCCCTTCTCTGACTCTGAAGCTGGAGGCTGGGCCCATCCTCATCCTCTCTCACCCTGACTGCTTCAGTCACTCCCAATTACACACACATATGCACGCACACACCTTCCTTTTTAAACTCCCAGCCAAGTGGAGAAATCCAGCTACGGCCAGATGTGTGTGTGTATGAGTATGTGTTCATGTGTGCCTGTCAGCAGTCAAGAACAAGGAAAAAAGAAGGATAGGACAAAGGTGCCAGGAATTAAAGTGTGGGTGAAGAACGGGAGCAAAACATTAAGGGACAAGGTGTAGAGTGGCAATAATGAACCAAACTTTTTAGGATCATTTGAGATTAAAGTCATTGAATGCCTCAGCTCCCAGCATCCTCCCTCTCATTAGTCAGCTTGTCAGGGACCCTTTCAGTCTGTCAGATAGTGAATGAGTCAGAGGATTGTTGTCCATATACGGTCTTTGCTGTAGACTGTTGTGATGAACTGTAGAATGGAACTACAGCCGCTTGTGTGTCATCACATTGTCAACATGAAGTCATATCGCATGCTGCACCCAGTCAGACTTTCTTTAGCTTTTTTCTATGTATAGGATTTAACCCACTAGCCATAGTGTTAAGAATTTATTGTTTCTGTCAGCTGGCCCCTGTTTAACTTAGTTCAGTTCATTTGGGGGCAAGAACTGCTAAAAAAACAACTCAAATCAAGGATCCATTACTCAAATTTGAAAAGGGTTTTCACCATATCACATAATATTCATGCACACTAGGAATTGAACAAAATCAGTGTTTTGCACATTGTCCAAGATCAAGTCAGGACGTGAACAATGAGATGAGAGAGTTTAGTTACTGTAACTGTTTGGGTTTTTTTTTAAGGTCAAGAATGAACTGTCACATTTAATTCAGATGAAATGTTGGTGAAAGCTTGTATGTGATGGTTCTTAAAAAAAATAAAAATAAAATTCCTTACCAATATGTGGCATCTGTTTCACTCTCTGACTCTTAGCACAGCAGGTATATATGTGTCATCTGTGTATTACGCGGGAATGTACTATGTTACACAGAGAATGTTGTTACATAATGAAAAATTCATAGATAGTAGATCATAGTGCAGAGTCAGAATTAAAAACAAGTTCAGAAGCGTCATGTCCCAGTAGCCCACTATTGTCATAACAGAGCAGTATATCACAGTTTTGATCTGATTTACTCAAATAAGGTTAGACATGTTACAGGCACCAAAATACGTAAGTGTCTGATCTCACCGCTTAATATGTGAGCAATCTCATTCCCATTTGTGCTTAATGCTCCCTGAACCTGAACCACAGGTTTCTGTCTTCAGGTAGCTCAACAACAACCCTTGTCAACATGCTGACACAATGTGCCCTCACTATGGACTTACTGGGCTGTGTAAGTATTTTTTAAAGGTGGTGGAAATAATTAGGAGCAATCAAAAACCTGACCGACTTGTCCTTTGAATTGAAAGACACATTATTTTTAAACAACACATTCATTGGATAACTGACTGACTCAACATGCAAAGATGCAGAATTTGGGATTTTAGCAAGTTAAGAAGAAGTTGTAATTGTCAGTCAAATGTGTGTCCTCTGACATCACAGTGGCTATATGTACATGTCTGTGATTTCATCTCCATCAGAATTACCTATAATGACGTTCTTTACTCGCCCTAAAGCGAAGAGATGTTCTGACATGCAAATTCACATTTGATTTGTAATCTAAACATCTGTGGAAATGCCTGGGAAGAAGGTGTGTGTGAATGTGGAAAGAAGTTGAGTAGGGGTGAGGATGCGGGTGGGTCATTACATCACAGCAGGCGGTGCAGGAAACGTGTGTTTCTGCCTGTAAGGACAAAATGTTAAGTGGAGCTGTGGTTCACTATCCATGTGTGTGCGTGTGTGTGTGTGTGTGTTTGTGTGTGTGTCACCAGAGTCCAGGTGGTGTCCCTTGTAAGTAAATCATATGTTTCTACCCTAAGGCCATGGGTTAGCACATGCAAGGAGGCTTTTCTTTTTAGCTTTGAATTTGCTCTTTCCTCATTTAATCTGTATAATAAAGTCCAAATACGCACTTTATTGACTGCTTAGCTTGCATTTGGAAAATGCTTTGTGTTTAGCCCCTCCGCTGCATTTCTGTGGCCAAGCAGTATGAAGGAAAAGCATTCTTGGAACACTGGGAGAGGATAATGAAAACATGAAATTAGACTCTTGAGTTGCTTCCACTGATGGAAGATGGTGAGACATTTGCAGCTTCACAAAGCTGAGCAGATGACTCCTGTCAGGCTGCTGTGCTGTTTACATTAGGCCATTATAACAGTTTTTCATTGTCTGAATCAAGGATTCAAGGGCTCAGATCTGCTATGGTCCTTGAGGCAAATTTGTGATTTGGAGTTAGGCAGGAAATAGTCAAACTTTAAATCCAGTGGGCTTCGACCATTTCAATAATTCTCATTCACTCTATTTCATGCAGCCAGTGTGAAGAAAAAACAAACCACTGGTGTTTGCTTAATTTATCTGAGTTTGACAGTAAATAATATGTTGTTTATCCACACAACAGTAGTCTCCATTAATCTCAGACCCACTGTTTCCATTGTGAATACACTGAAGCCACAATGGCTCCCAACTGTCAAAAAGCAACAACTCAAAGGCCTCACTCCACCACTTAACTACACTGGTGTCCCAACTGCAATTACCTCAAAATGCTGCCATACGCAAAGCAACAGCTGATTATTTCTCTATACAGATCCTCACTGTGGTCAGAGTAACATGAGATATTTTTCTCCTTACCCAGTTTTTCCTGGATCCCTCCTTATCTATACGAGGAGGGACACTTGTGTTGTGGAAAACTGTAGACAGCTGATGCTCAAATCCGCAGCAGGAAACAACAGGATTTCTTTGCACTATAACTAACAGTGTTACTATCAGTTAAAGCTAATTTTAGAAATTTCTGAAAGAGACTCGCCATTTATGTCTTTCTGATCTAAATATATTTAATATATTAAAAACAATATATGCTTTTAAACAAACTTCATGTTTCTTGATTCACTGAAACATGGGAAATTAACTTTAGGTCTTTATTCGACCTCTCAGTGAAGTGACTGTTGCATATGATGCAAACTTATGTAATATGGTCTTTAACCCTGTAGCAGTAAAACAAAACATATCTCATCACTGACTCAACATCATAGATTTATTGTAGATGTTTAATGGTACAACACACTCTCAGTACCCATGCATGGCAAGAAACAACAAAGACATTCACGGATACTGTATATAAAGACTGGCTGAAACCAGTCACAGATGCCAGCTTTGTTATCCTGGTAAAGCGCAGCTGCCACCCTAAATTCTGATAAAGTGGTTAAAAGATGTTCAAGACTTGGTTGCACCAACTGTTCAGGTTCAAAGCCTCTTGTTTAAGCTGATATTTGCTGTCATTAATTTTAAAAGATTGCAGCTAAGGGACTAAAATTGTTGGAAACATATTTTTTTTCATTTTTGTACATTGTATTTGTGTTTTGGTAGAGATTGTGATCCTAGTTACTGTTTGTGATTAGGACATGGCTTTTGCACTTCACTGAACTACAGCTTTATCTTAAAGTCTGCATTTTGGTTGCTAATTTGTGGCCTGATGTGTAAAGAAATACTTTACACATAAACAAACAGGGTTTTTGAACAGCTGGTATAACTTGATACCGAGAAATAAATGAGTGTGTCCTTGCTTGTATTAGTTAATGAGTGCATACACTACTTGCATCTTCTCTCCTCCGGGTCTTTTTTCCTTTATGAGTTCTCTGTATGAGTTGTGGACACAGGTCCTTATTGTTCACACACTGATTCATCCTTCAATCATCACTCTCAAATACCAAATGCACAGAGCTTAAGTTTTTAGGTATTTCATTACCTCTCACAATGTATCTCACACTTTTTTTTTGACTCCTGAGCCTTATACTTGCACTGGAAGCAACATAACAAGACCTGTCTGAGTTACATCATGGCTATATAAGCATAACAGCTTAGTAATGGTGATATGATAGAGATGATAGAGGCCATACACGATGTGAAAGTTGTAGCATCACAACAGCTTACAGGGTATCACCACTAGGTGATTAAAAATAATCCCTAAATTCATATGACTCATTTATTTTAATCCCCAATTATCTCTTGTGTGCATCTGTTTTACATACGAGCTAGTTTTTGTTATTCTTTTCAACCATGCCATGACCTCTATTTATTTACCACGTTGCAGTAGGCTTATTATGGTCTTCTTGACATAACATTGGTCTTGGGAATGGCAACGGCATCAACTTTAATGCTAATATTTTGACAGCGTGCTTACAACATGGGCACCCTTTCCTCCATGTTTCTGTATCTTCTAAACACTCCCTTGCTTCACATTTTACTTGTTCTCTCATCCTCCAAAATGCTGTTGTGTGCCAGTGAGACTCTTATCGGCTGATGTGAGGTTAAATGTGGAAACAGGACCTGCACTTCTCTATCTGGCTCTCTGTGAAAACAGAGCAATCCAAATAAGGAGATCAGCCACAGTTGCTGAGTGAGTGAGCAGAGTGGAGCAGCCACACCATTCCTTAGAAAGAGACCTTGGATGGGTAGTTTGAAAGGGTGGAGTGTGTGTTTGAAAGAGTGATAGGGAGTCAGGATGGAGTGAACACAGAGTGGTGAGTGGAGGGATGAAAGGAAGAATGGACAGAGGAGGGAGAGGATGGAGAGAAATGATGGGTAGAGGGAGGGAGGGTGAGAACCTGGGAGGAGGAGAAGGAAGAGGAGGGAGAGATTGGAGACTGGAGGCAGGTTCTGTTGCAGTTTAAGAAACTACCCATATAATGCTCAACTCTCCATCTCTGTCCATAGCACGTCTTCTTCCCTCTGTCTCTCTCCTTCTATTTCTCTCTCTCTTTTTCTATTTTCTCTGCAGCTTTGTTGGACTCTAGCTCTCTCCAGGTCTGCACCTATAGGACTGAACCCCCTGTATCTCAACACAACGAGACACACCACTTGTGCTTTTGAAGCTGCATTTTTTCATCTCAAAAAGAAAAATTCAACATAACTGCCACCATGGAGGCCATCAAGAAGAAGATGCAGATGCTGAAACTGGACAAGGAGAACGCCATTGATAGGGCAGAGCAAGCGGAGACGGACAAGAAGGCAGCAGAGGACAAATGCAAGCAGGTGGGAATGTACAAGAGTAAAAGAGGAAATTGATCAGTTAGTAGTGATGGTGAAGATAGATCATGTCAGGACATCTCCAAAATCAGACTGAATTTAGTAAAGTGGATTTTGATCAGCAATGAAAAAGTGAAAAAAAAACTTTCTTCATTACTTAACTGATGAGATTTAAACAAAGGACAAAATGTTTTTTTTTTATGTGGCACTGTTGAAAAAAAGTAGACCCAAGGCATACTCAAGCGTTTTCTTTAAGACTTATATTCACAACATTGATGGCATACCAGAAATACCTTCAAAGAAATCATCTGTAAACACATTTCCCATTTATTTGTGCTGCATTTCTTTTAGCTAATTTACCCTTGTGCTTTCCTGTGTGAATCTGAATGGTAAATTTATCTGTGAGTTTGTATGTGAAACACACCGAGGGCTCCATAAAAGGCCAGGCAACACTCTTTGAATCAGCTGTTTAGACTACAGCACAAGGTTTGTGTTAAATATTTACTCCGTTACTTTATTTACAGCTATAATTAACCATCAAATATCATCATCATCTGAATAACAAATTTAAGCATTAGAAAACATTAAAACTTTTTTAGTATTGATACAATAGATAGAATACGGCTTTTTATGGGAACAATCCATCTGATGCCCCCTGAGTCATAAAAAGCACTGCAACAGCAAATACTGAAAAGATGAACAGGAGCTGAAATTGGGAACAATAGGTCCATTTTAAAGCTTTTTATAGGAAATCTCAATGATAAATCAACACAAACCCTCAGTTTCAGGTGATGAGACCACCCAGAATCAGGGTCTTTGGAGAGTAGGAGGTGATTACATCCGTCCTCAGGGAGCAGTTTTCACAGAGTTAATGGAGCATCTGTTTGAGAGGAGTCTGTCATGAAGCTTATCTGACAGGTGTATCCAACACACAGGAGACAACACACGTATTGAACATGGATATATGTGGACACGCAAATGGTAGATATAACACAGACATTAGGCCCATGTTCCCAGGCGACTCTATGTTCTCACTGATAACAGCTGTATTTTTAGACACAAGGAGAGAAACACGGCATGGAATTCAGCAGGATTATCACAAGTACTTCATGGACTGAGAAGGGAACACTGATTAGGGGGAACACTTAACCCTGTGAGTGTGTTTGTGTGTGTGTGTGTGTGTTTGTGTGTGTGTGTGTGTGATGAAGAGAGGAAGAATTAGACTCTGGCATACCATGGCTCATGTCATGAGAGACTGATAGTATGCCATTAATATTTGAATGTCCCCAAACATCATAAATACAATTACACTCCCAAATCGGCTACTTTTGTGTTGTCGGCTGCTTGAATTTAGACACCTTGTCTTTTAACAATTATTTCAGTGCAATAACAAAAAATAATGCATACACACAGGCTAAGAACAGAACAGAACAGTGCAGAACAGAGTAAAATAGCAAAACAACACAGGATAGAGTCATACCCAAACTCAAATGAAAAGCTGGAAAGATGTCTAAGACGTAAATAAAAGCAGAATGCAATGACTTGCAAATCTTATCAAGCCATATTTTATTCACAACAGAACATAAACAACATCTCAGATGTTGAAACTGAGAAATTTTACCATTTCATGGAAAACATTAGCTCATTTTGAATTTGATGTTGCATTGTGTAGCATCCCCCTTCTTTTAACAACTGTCTGTAAATGTCTGGGAAGTGAGGAAACCAGTTGCTGGAGTTTAGAAGAGGAATGTTGTCCCATTCTTGTCTGATGCAACAGTTCTGGGCCTTTGTTGCTGGATTTTTCATTTTATGATGTGCCAATGTTTTCTATTTGTGAAGGATCTGGGCTGTAGGCAGGTCAGTTGATATCAAGCTGGAAGGTCCCTTTCTTCTTCAGTCCACAGGACGTGGCATCCATGGTTTCCAAAAAAAAAACAAAATTATTATTATTTTTTTTTCATTCATCTGACCACAGAACAGTTTTCCATTTTGTCTCAGACCATTTTAAAGGCCCAAAGAAGATGGCAGATTGCATCATGTTCACATATGGCTTCTTCTTTGCATGATACAGCTTTAACCTCCATGAATAGAAGAAGCCATATATGAACATGATGGAGAAAGGCCGAAATTGTTCGACTATTTTGAGACGCAGTTTGTCACAGATTGGTGAACCTCTGCCCATCTTCACATCACATGTTCCTTTTATAACCAGCCATGTCACTGACCTGTTGCCAATTAACCTAATTGTCAAATGGTTCTCCATTTGTTTTTTTATTTGTGGCAGTCTTTTGAGATGTGTCACTGCCATCAAATTCAAAATGAGCTAATATTTTCTATGAAATAGTAATATTTCTCAGTATCAACATCAGATATGTTATGTTCTACTGTAAATAAAATATGGGTTGATGAGATTTGCAAATGACTGCATTCTGTTTTTATTTATGTTTTCATGTCTTCACAACTTTTTAGGAATTTGGGTTGTAGAATAGCTTGAACAAAACATATCTCGAACCAGAACAGAATAACAGAAGATAACCAATTAACCTAACATAGATGTCTTACAAAAGAACAGAGCAAAATAACAATAACAGTAGCAACAACAATAATTCCACTCCGTCTGGTAGTAACACAGAAACATTCATAGCAAACTGGCAGAGACCTGAGAAAAAAGACTAAAACTAAGTTTAAACAGGCACTAAGTAAAGTCTGTGTTGTGAACCGGACTAATGATGTTTACTGTTGTAGCTGGAGGAGGAGCTTGTTGACCTCCAGAAGAAGCTGAAGCAGACGGAGGATGAACTGGACAAATTCTCTGAGGGCCTGAAAGATGCTCAGGAAAAACTGGAACTGTCTGAAAAGAAAGCAGCAGATGTGAGTGACTCATACTGTGCACACACACGCGCACACACACACACACACACACACACACACACACACACACACACACACACACACACACACACACACACACACAC
Source organism: Channa argus (assembly GCF_033026475.1). Classification (NCBI taxonomy): domain Eukaryota; kingdom Metazoa; phylum Chordata; class Actinopteri; order Anabantiformes; family Channidae; genus Channa; species Channa argus. The sequence goes on from NC_090204.1 coordinate 10,328,740, forward strand.
ACACACACAAACACAAAAAGAAAGGGTGATGGGGCAACTGAGTTTCCCTTCACTGGACTGTAAATGCAAAGTGGAAGTGTCATATAATAATGATACTGCAAGATTATGAATGTTGACAAGACTTCCAGCTTGCATAGCTTCTGCTCTTGTCCTTAATTACTTGCAGTTGACATGTTACCATGACACTACCAAAACTAGGGCCCATTACTCAACAGCTGGACAATTTCTAAGCAGCTGGATTTACTTTGATCCACTGTGAAAGGTCTAGAGCACTTCAGAGACTGTTACATTCCTGTGCAGCCACTCCTGATACTGCCTACGGTTAAACTATAACACGCACACACACAAACACGAACACACACACACACCCCCACCTATATAGATCAGCTATAAGGGACCAGAAACCATGTATATTTATGTAAACATAAAGTGTGATCATTCCAACAGACTCCACACTTTCCACACTGACAATGATTGCATAATGAAATTGTGAAGGGTTTGTCTTTTTATCTACAACATGGTTATCAACATCAACTTTTTCGTTAAATGCACCAAAAACAGAGATCGTGTTTTTTTCCTTTGCGTTATTATTTCTGGTCAAGACCTGATGAGACTGCCATTATTCAAAATGCAACTTGTCCACTCACAGATATTTGGGTGTTATGATGATATTTGGTAATGTAGCCTCAGGCAGCTAGCCTTAAGCAGGGATGAGAAGTAAGCCATGCAGGTCTGACTGCTTTTTATCAGATGCCATTTATCAGACTTCCCTCTGGCGCCATAGATGACTATTTTCACCTTTTTGCAGCAGACTTTGAAGGGCAAAATCTGTGGTGTTCCACTTTAAGCGAAACTCTAAAACAGGACTCTTACTTTTAACTTACTATTTTTAAGAACCCACTGGTTTTTTGTACTTATGTACTTTTTTACAGTATCTGAATAATTGTTTCAGCAATTAACTCACTAAACTCTTTCTGAAACTTAAGTAGTTTTCAGTGTTGTGAGAATATTTATGTATAATTAATTTCAGTAAATGTAGCGGAACATTAGATAAATCAGTTCTACTATAGCTAATCATCAGCAATCTGGGAAAATAAGATCATACTTTAGATTTTTGCCGATACCATAAACCACAGCTCTGCATGTGTGACACTGGTGGTTTCTTCTACGTTTTGGCACGTGCACACAGGGTGTGTTATAACTTGTGTGTATGTGTGTGTTTGTGTGTGTGTGTGTGAGAGAGAGAGAGAGAGAGAGAGAGAGAGAGAGAGAAAGAGAGGGGTACTCAGGGATAAACAAAGTTCTTATGTGGTAATCAGTTATGACCAAGAATAGTTATAGAATACTGTTCATGCCAGTTTATCAGTGACATGCCACTTTAACCACAGCTAAGAATCCAGTTAGTCATTCCAAAAAGATTACTAAGCAAACCATGTGTGGAGAGAGGGGCTTCAAAAAAACCTCTCAAGATGTGGCATTGTTTAACTGTTGTGGAGGATATCCCAGGGAAATGCAATGCTGTACTATACACAAAGAGAAGGGAAGTGTCTGCCATACAGACACAGAGTCAGAGGCTAAGACACTCTGGATCATCCTCATGCAGTGATTAAACAAACCCTGAGAACATCACAAAGCCTCACATGCAAAGTTGGCCAAGTGGGCCCCTGGAAAAAGTGGTAGTTGAAGTTGAGGTTTGAGACTATGTAGGTGTAGCCTCTGCTCTTGAGTATCCTGTAGTGTGTGGAAGGAGAGCTCAAGGAATTGAAGGTTTGTTAAAAATAGGTATATACATACTTCCCTCGCGACACCAGCGGTTCCAGACAGTAAAGCTGCCCTACTCCAGCTTCCACAAAGTCCCCTCCACATGTCATTTATTAGTGGCAGCAGTCAAGTCATTACACATCTGAATTCACACAGAGAGCACAGCCAGATTGGAAACCTGAAGAGGGGCTGGGAAAGCAGAAAAGTGAAGCAAAAACCCCAACAAGCAAAAAGCTATCACTAACAACAGTCAACAGTAGGTTGTCACATTTCACTGTCAGCACAAGTAATCACAATATTACCACACATGATGTAAATGATGAAGGTGGCACCATTAGGTCTTAGCAACAGTTATCGGGGAAAGCTGAACTGTGGTGGCTGGATTCACAGAGAAAGCAGAGAGCAGCCAGGGGGGGTTCTGGTATGTGAGGAATGCAGCTAAGGCAAACAGAAAGGCCCACACTCCTGTGTCTAATGAAATCAATGCTTCCAGCTTTTCCGGTACAAAGGGGAAAATCATACAGAGAGACTCAATCAACGAATGAAATCAGTTGTGGGAGTTTTTTTCTTCACACGGGACTGCTAGTTTATACCTGCTCATCCATGCAGCATGTTTGCTCTCAGGATGATCGTGTGAATAGGAAATGGTGAAGGTAAATAAGGCTGGTAGAAAACATAGAAGTTGGAGCATTGACACCAACACAATGGACATCATCTATGTCATCTCTATTATGGATGATGAGTGTTTGCTCAAATAAAGATAAGCATTTTGATTTCTATGGATGGTAACTTATATATTTTCTATATCAGTGTATGGCCACATGACAAGTTTACATTGTGAGTGGCTGTAGCTCAGTTGGTAAGCCAGTCGTCCACGGAACACAGGGTCAATGGTTTGATCCTCTGTCCCGGTTAAATGTGGAAGTGTCCTTGTCAAACCTGGTGATTGTAGATCAGCACAGGAACAATTTAACAGCACATGTGTATTGATTGCATTACTGATGTGCCTAAGAAAAGCCACAGGTTTGGAAGTTGTATAAATAATTAAATCAATGAAATAATGGGGAACATTTCACTTGAAACCTTATATCGTCATATCATTATATCATAACGTTATATCGTAAAGTGGTAACTTTCCAGCTGAGACTGTAAGTGTGCGACATCTTAACTATGGGCACTGCGCCTTTACAATAAGTGAAAGTAATTCACCCTGTATTTCCCTTTCTCTTGAAACTCCAGAAGCAGTGATCACATCACGTCTCATCACAGGGCTCAGCCTGTACACGCACGCCTACACGCACGCACGCCCCGCCCTCACTGATCTCATCCCCCCCGATCATTTCTCCTCCTCCTCCCGCTGCCCCGCACAGTCTGGCGCTCTGCGCTTCCCTCACCGCGCTGCATTTCTTATCGTCCTCCTCAAGCTCGAAGTGTCCGGACCAAAAGTGCCACAACATTCCCGAGGACAACTTTCTGTACTGCTCATGAACTTTGCATTTTTACAGACAGCAGAGACCTTTGAAGAGCACCTGGACGCGCTCACTTCCTGGTTGTATAACTTTTGTTGCACTTGAACGATCCTTTCACATTCCAAAGACTTTGGCCCTGGACGGACATCGACGTTTTTTTCCTTTACACTCAACGACCAAAGTCATTTTTCTTCCTCTGATATTATTCTGAACAGATCAACTAAGCAGGACCAACAGTCTATGTTTTTGCACAACCTAATACAAGTTTTAACAGTGTTCTTCCACTAAGTGTAGTTTTGAATTAAGTAAGAAAACAGTCAACAATGGCAGGTTTGAACTCTCTGGATGCTGTGAAGAGGAAGATTCAGTGTTTGCAGCAGCAGGCCGACGAGGCAGAGGACCGGGCTCAGGTCCTACAGAGAGAGCTGGACAGTGAACGGGAGCTCCGAGAGAAAGTGAGACAATCAAATCCTCTCTCTTTTTTTTTAAATTATGTCTTCCTCTGTGTTACAACCCTGCTCTTTGACAGCCCCCCTCAGCTTTCACCTCTAAGTGAGATTTAATTAAGTTAACTTCTTCATATTGTTTTCATATAGGCGCTGGAAAGTCTTAGTAGTTCATGTCATTGATTCATTGGCGTGCGCGGTTGTGCCACAATGCAAGGCGTTGGTCTCTAAAGAAAAAAAGTTTGGATTCCTGCAGGTCTTTGCGCATGCGCGGTTCTGTCTGCCTGAGCAGGCCACTGTAAAACTCCAGTGAATAATATGGACCACGTAGACAACATTTGACTCACCAATTTTGCTTCTTATGAATACAAATCATCTTAATACGACACTTGACTACTACTACAATTGTAACTTCTTATTAGCTTTTAGAGCTGCCAGCATTCATATTCTATTGATAATGCTCTAGCTGTCCTTGCTCAGTGGCACTTCAGCAGTGCCGATGTTGGCCAGCAGCAGCTGGCTGGTTGGAGGCCCAACCACAGTGCCTCCACAGATGATTGGAGAGGAAAGGCACTAAATGCTAAATGTGTGCCTGCCCTGTTATTAGGAAGTCAACTGAATTTGCTAAATATTGTGCAATTTTTAGCTGCAACTGTATTAACTGGTCAGCTAACAGAAATATTGATTATCAGGTAATTGTTGAAGATTCTTTTAATACCAGAAATAGCAACATTTTAACAGTTTCAGTTTTCTCATTCTCCTTTGATTGCAAGCTTATCGTCGCTGGGATTTTAGACAGTTGCTCTGACCAAAAAATTAAATCTGATAATGGTCTTGGCCTTAATGAGTAGTGAATAATTGTTAGTAGCCCTCCTATTATACTTTATCATATCAGTACACTATATCAGCAGCAGTTACTAAACTGGGCTGTGATTAACACAAGTGATTTTTGAGATTCCACAGCTGTGTGGTTTCTTAAGCTGGTGACTCATACTTTTGTTCTGAGTATTCGCTCAGCTCTGTCACCTGCCAGTCTCTTGACTGTGCCCAAATCAGAGTTTTACAGCTTCACACAGTAAAGGTAGAGACTGTAGAAAAAAGTGCTCAGCAGCACAGTTAGTAACAGTCTTGACTTGTTTTGCATGACATAGAGTGCCATGTCCTTCACATAGCGCTGGTTAATGACAAGACAAGTAGAAAGAGTCAAGGAGAGTGGGAGGAGAAGGTGTGGCTGTAAAGATATGGCAGCTGAGACGATGAAAGGAGTAGGCCTGCTGTTGGTTACTCCTTAGTTACAGACCGCCTATTAGGTAACAAGGCACCTTTTTAATTTGACTACTGGGCGTTTGCCCCCTTTGTAGGTAATCATTCTGATATGAACAAGTATACTCTTGTGAGTGACATTAAAATAAAATTTTATAAGAATTACAGGTATGTTTGACTTAATGGTTTGTTTGTTTTTTTCAAATTACTGAGACATAAAGTACTATGATTTAACATTAAGTATTGTAAAGTGTTTGCATGATGGATACACTCAGTAGATTTTATAATACCCTAAGTCAAAAACATATAGGTCATAGTATATATAGTAGGATGGTGGGACACACCTGCTGTTAATTTCCTGTGTTTTTTGAGGTTATAGTGTCTTTTTGCTCAAAGGCCAGTGAGCAGATTATTAAGAATTATGACACAGCTTACAAAAAATATTGTAAAATTTGACAAATAGTTTTTTTCATTAATACAAAAGCAAACAACTGTTTATAACAAATGTTATAATACGAACATATTTACCTAATGTAGTAAAATACCATCAAAGCAGCAGGTTATGGATGCGTTGTAATCACAGAGTTACTTAGCCCTTATATAATTAATACTACATTACTTTTATAACTACAGTGTTATTAAAGTCATTTTTTGTGCTAAATGAGGGGGGTTAATAAATTATTTTATCTTCGCGTTTTGGAACATGTCATCCCAGTCGACATTAATGTGCAAAAACAGTTTCAGCTGTCACACATGTCGCTCCTTGTGCATTTAGGTTGCACAAGTGGTGTGGTCCCATATGTGAATAATTAGGTCAACCTGAAGTTATTCCCAACAAAATATTCTTCGAAGCGCAGGAGATCAAAACAGGAATTTTGCTCAGTGTCCTACGGTAATGAATCTTTGTATGAAAATATGGAGGCAAAAGAACAAAGCTTGGCCTCAAATTAAACATAATTGCCTCAGTTATTTTTAATGTGGTTTTGACGCCTCGTGAGACGTTACTCAACTGCTCAATAATTCTATAAAGCTCTGTCAGAGAAGACATGAAAGAGTGTTGAAAACCTCATTTGGCCTGTTTTATTTACAGCAATTCTTCTCAGTGAGATGTTTAGTTTTCACAGTGGTGATGATCATTTTAATTTCATTTAAATTTAATTTCATTCACAATTCTAAAAGCTTTGGGACCTGCAGAGCTTTTTATAATATGGAACAATATTAGAGACACCACTTTTGCGTCTAATACATACATTTGATAATTTGACTATTTTGCTAATAAATGAAAACTTTATTATATAAGAAAAGAATACAATGCACTCAAAGAAAAGAGGAAGAAACAGCACAGAACAGTTTAAACTTGTTTTACTATGTTATGTTCAGTCATGGTGTCATCAGAAAACATAATGGTTACCATGGTGATAATCCACGTTTTGACATAAAATATGGAGAATAGTTTGTGGTACATGATGCATAAAACCAGATTAAATACAGAAGTGGGAACCTCTACAGTGTCACTAGCTTTGGGAAGAAGTCCCCTACCTCCCACACAGACATACACACACACTGCCCCTCCCAGGATGTCATCTGCAGATTCTGCTCCAGTACTTCCTACTACTCCCTACACTTCCTGTCCCTGAGCTTAAGCCCTGATCAACAGGAAGATTATGTAATTGTGTGCAATGGATTTAGGAGTTGTGGTGTACAATGTCTTTGGATGCAAAAAGACATCTGAAATGCACTTGTTCTTGCAATTGACAGCTGCTCTTTTACACAACTTACATCTCATATTAAAAAAAAATTGCAGGACTTGATTTAGACATAATGCTGATCGTCCTCTCTCAATTAAAGGTATGGTCTATGTGCTGGTTTGTGGGGTCAGTGATCTTGAGGGTTTTCTGCTTGGCCTGTAGCACCCTTCGCTGGATCTGCAGAAAGAAATACTTCCTGGTTTTAATGTTTTCTTTGGAATGTCTCCCGGGTGTAGCTCAACTTTCCAAATATAACTGCCACATGTTGATACTTTTGGCAGTCGCTGGAATTTTGGGGAATACTCCCATGTTAGTGGCTTAGCTGATTGTGCAGGCCAAAGTTGTGGGTTATAGCTCAAGTGAGGAGTAGAATATATTTATACAGATAGTGCTAGTGTTGCCATGTTTATTAAATGTCATTAAGCAGCATTTGCAGCGTGACAAAATAAAGTATTTTATGTATTTTATAGTATTAGTAGTATATAGTAGTATTTCTATCTATAAATAATCTATAAATCTATAAATAACATTGAGTAGTATTTTTATTTGTTTATGGATGCATTCAAGGTTTTAGTCAAAGCAGATTCACTGCATCTAATTGCATGCTGGTAATGGTCGATGCTACTCCAAAGGAGGAATGGCATTCATTAGGAGAGAAAAAACCTATAAAAAGTTTTATTGCAAGAGTGTTTACTTGACCTGTGGGCAGTTGAAGCACCTGTCCCATATTTGTCCTGAGACCACCCAACAGCACCTTTGCAGTTTACCAAAAATGTCATCATTCCTACATAAGGAGGATCTGTCTGAAGCTTGTGTTCAGTGTTATTGAATTAAAGCCTCAAACCAGCTCAAGGTCTGGGTGAAAGCCAGAAAGCATGCTGTAGAAGAATTACACAAATTACATTTTGTAGAGAAAGAGCTCATTGTGATGCTTGTCTTGAAATTTAATGACCCTCCTTTACATATCATACTTCATGACAGGCTGGCTTGTACTGTATGCAGCTGTCTTTGCATGCCTGATCTTTAGATTACACACTTTTCTCTCACAAACACACATTCACATTGAGAGAGGCAACCCAGCAGTGTCAGGAATAACTTCCACTGAACCCCAACAGCACTGTGCAGCTCATTAGCCCACTGCCCTGGAATCAGCTAGCAATTAGATTCCTCTTTCAGTCGTCCTTGATCCTGCCTCAAACACATGTAAGACACTCAGGTATTTCTAAAGTCAGTACTAGTAGAACTGTGCTGTATCTTCAAGTCAGGCTCCAAACTGTTTACAGAGTAAAGGCTGGTGCAAAATAGCTCTAACAAAGTGGTAAAAGTAGAAATAGAATATGGCAATTAAACATACTGTAAAACTTATTAAGGGGCAGCTCAGTTGGTAAGACAGTTGTCCACGGACCACAGGGTCAGTGGTTCAATCCCCAGTCCCAGGTATATATCAAATTGTCTCTGGGCAAGACGCTGAAAACCCTAACAGCCCTGCTGTCAGGCTTTGCCCGATAGAAATTGGGGAAGGTTGCGTCAGGAAGGGCATCCTGTGTAAAAGGGGGCGTAAAAACTGTCAACATGCGGACAATGATCCGCTGTGGTGACCCTGAACTCCCGAGATAAGCCAAAAGGACAGTCAATTTCGACTGCAGAGAATAGCCATGCAACCAAAGATTTAAATTAGAATAATTATGTAATGCCAAAATATAAAAATGTTGGATCCCTGCCAATTAGTGAACTTCAGAGGTACTAGTAGGTGAATGGTTTTAAGTCTTGGACAGAGCCAGGTTAGCAACTTCCTCCATTTTCCAATCTTTGTTCTAAGCTAAGCAAAGTGGCTGCCTGCCGTAGCTTTAAATCGTTCTAAAACAGTTCCCTTAACAGTCTTAGATGCAGTTACAGAAATACCATTCGCCTCTTAAAAAGCTCCAGTGTTACATATTAAACTAGGTTGATAACAGAGCAGCTACTTGCTGTGCATTATCTTTTAAATAAATACATATAGGTCTGTGTGTGTATACTCGCTGCCCACAATCTTCCTCTGATACTCCACCACAAACATTCTCCATAGTTTGTTTTACCATATAAGGCTGTGTACGTCCCTGGCAGCCAGAGAATGCAAAGTGGGTGCTAAGTGAAGGGGCATGAGAGAGACAGAGAGAGAATACTGCCTCTGTAAGTAAGGACAATCAAAGGCAGGAAATGAAAGGGTGTTGGGCAGCTGACTTCCTGTCACCTTTTTCAAGATCCTTATTTATAAATTGATAGAAATGTCTATTTAAGTAAAGGTTTATTGTTACATTTTTGTGACCTTAAAATTGAAGTTATGGTAATGCTTTACATGTGTTGCTACTCCTGTAGCTGAACCAGCTTTAATAATTGCTTTCAGAATTTACAGGAAAAGCTCTTCTCTCCTTTGTTCATGGCTCAGTGGATTAGAGGCACGACAGAATGCACTTTACGCACCCATGTTTTTTTACCCAATACAAGGCTGTCTCTGTCTATTAGGGGGGATTCCCCTGGTGAGCGTGAAAAACTGATGCCAAATAACACGCCAGGTTGCACACATTTGATTCCGATTATCATCTTAACTTAGACTTTGTTACAAGAAACTACCTGGCCACTGCCTGGTAATTAGGTGTGTGAGAAGGCAGAGATTGACAGAATTTGAGTTTCTTTGAAACTTTGCAGTGTGTGTGTGTGTGTGTGTGTGTGTGTGTGTGTGTGTGTGCTTGGGTCCTTCTGGAACTGCACTGTATCACCTAATGTGTTACTGTAATTCATTTTTCTCAGGACATTGTTTCATTTAGGAGTGTGTAAGTAACAATATGTATTATTTCAGGCTCAAGTTTAATTTCTCATCTGTCAGATGGGAGTGTAGACAGATGCAGATCTACGTCAAAGGACATCACTGATGAGATTTCAACATGTTTCTAACTGATTTAGAGACTTTTCATTCATTCCTTGTTGTTTTAAGTTTCAGCCTAAACACATAGCATGGAATGAATGAAAAAAAAAAATTAAAATGCTCGCTGTTTTAAGACACGTCATCGTTAGCTTGTCGACAGACATTTCCTGTCTAGTATCAGCAGCCTCCCCTGGCAGCTCTACATGCAGTAGGGCAGGACCTGGGGGAGGACGAAAAAGAAACGAGGGAGACAGAGAAAAAAAGAGAGGTGGAAAGAATGAGCGGCTAGTCAGCAGTTTAAGATGACATGGGGACGAAATGGATAAAATCTCAACAAATTATAAGCAAGGCCAGTGCAGCTGCCAGAAAGCAGAAAACCATACTTTCATTTCCTGAAATATCGAGTCTCTGACAGAATGGAAGAGTGAACTGGATTGAGGTCTATTTATTCTCAGCACAGTCCAACTGAATAACCCTTTTCAACTGAGATCTCTATAAGATCTTTATTGTGCAGTTGTACCTGAGTGACTTTATCTCTCTGAATGTGTAGCGGCATGACTCACCAACTTGTAAACTGAGTGGCAGACACTTTGACTGTTAATCTGACTGGCAAGCTGACTTCGGGACTGAAAGGCTGGCTAATGAGTCACTGACCTACAAACTGCTGCAACTGTGCACAAAATAATGTCTGTTTGTCTAAGAAATCCCCAGCTGCTTCATTTTAGTGGAAGGGAGTAAACGTATGTGTGTTCTGAATGAATAGTTCAGCATTGTAACAGTTCAGAAGTGCACTAATGCAGTGCTGTTTGAGCTGTGTCTGTTTGCTAAATTTCGAACAGTGGAAAGCCTGTTTGTGTTGTAATGAGTTGGGCTGGTATTCAGTTTGAATGTGGCTCCCTAGGAGGTGGTTGTTGAATAAACTCACTCGCCACTGGAGAGGAAATGTCTGTATCATTGTCTGTTTGCTTTCTTTTTCTGCCTGTTTGCCCCAGTTTTGCTTCACATTCACTGGAAGTTTTTTCTAAAAAGTGTAAAGTCCTGTGGCCTTCAGATATTAAGAAGGATGACATTGTCAGCAGTTAGTATTGGTGTTTTGTCAGAAACTGTTTATTACAGATAGGCTCTGCTACCATCGATGACCATCCAGGGATCTCCACTTGTCTCTTTTTGACTTATTTTTTATAAGCTAGATCGGCTATTGATTGGTGAAACATGAGCGACCCTGGGGAGCAGAAGAAGAGCAGATTCTTTGTTTCCCATGGCACAGATCGAATTGAACATATTTTAGTTCAGACATCTTCGTGTGGATTCAGGGTTAAGTTAGACGGAGAATTGGCATGAGTTTTATGACTGTGTGATAAGGCAAAATATCTCAGTGTAGTCATAGCATCATGGCTCTATTTAGATCATGGTATTTTATTGCAGGACTTTAATCAGAGGAAACTTCAGAATAAGAGTCCTATAGAGACAATGCACAAGCATTTGTATAGCTGTGTCTACCCCAGCCTGGCTGCTTGTATCCACTGGTGGCAGCTCTCAAGGAAAAAGCTGTTTCTCTTTCCAGTGGTTAAGCTGGAGAAACTCTAGAAAACCCTAACTTTAGATTTTCCCTCTAACTTAAATATGAGAAAATGTTTGGATTCAAGTCTTCATTTTAAAAACCCTTGTGATATAGAGGGGAGATCATTTTAATAGTATTTCTAAAATATAATCACTTCACAAATTCTTTCATCAAAGAGTGGTTCAAGACACTTTGATCAGGACATTTTGAGATTAATGACTTGATCATTAAATGTGTATCAGAACACAGGTCTAATTTCTAAACTCCTGACTTAAGGAATGATCCAGGTAGTGGAGACTGTACAGAAAGGCCAACACACCTGATTACCCCATAAAACTATATACCAAACCATATACCACCTACCTCGTTACTACAAGCATATATTCATCCTCTTTTGGTGAACTTTAATTGAGTATTACCACAGCATTGATTTTACATCGTGATTGTGCTGTGCAAACAAAACAAACATACAGGTTGTTGTTCGTCTTTTCCATTTATCTGACCCTCATTTCTGTTCTTTTTTTGTCTTTTTTTATTTTCTTATTTTGGTGGATAGCTGTGAACATCGCTCCCCCACTGCCCTCCTTTTGCATTTTCCTTCTGTTTTTGTTTTATGGTGTGGAAGAGGGGGATGGGAATACCAGCTCGGATGATTTAAAGTAGAATTAATTAATTAATTAATTTCTCTTTTGTCCCCTGTTTTTCCAACTCAGGCAGAGGGAGATGTTGCAGCCTTGAACCGGAGGATCCAACTGGTGGAGGAGGAGTTGGACCGAGCCCAGGAGAGGCTCGCCACAGCACTGCAGAAACTGGAGGAGGCTGAGAAGGCTGCAGATGAGAGTGAGAGGTCAGTATAAATCACACTGAACCCGCATCCACCTTGATATTCTCCCAGACACTTTGGTATGACTGCATGTATGGTGGATAGGAAGTTTATTGCTATTTGCGAGACCACCTGTTTTAACTTATTTATTGCAACATCTGACTTAATAAATAATCTGCAATTTTGTGTTATGAACATTTGGAATCATTGGTCTCTGGGTCCTGGTTGATCAAGAGGGATGAAGGTAATCGAGAACCGTGCAATGAAGGATGAGGAGAAGATGGAGATTCAGGAGATGCAGCTCAAGGAGGCCAAACACATCGCAGAGGAGGCCGACCGTAAATATGAGGAGGTGAGACTTTGTCAGCAGGAGATAGTTCAAAGCAAGATCCTTTTTAGTTATTTGCATTTAGTGTGTAATCTTTAATATCATCCTAAAATTGTTATAATTTTTCATCACAGGTGGCTCGTAAGCTGGTGATCCTGGAGGGAGAGCTGGAAAGAGCTGAGGAGAGGGCTGAACTCGCAGAATGGTAAAACCAGTGAACACACAGGTACAAGCACAAAAATACCTGCAAATGTTACTCTTACATCAAGCATACGACTGTGTTTCCCTTCACAGTAAAGCCAGTGACCTGGAGGAAGAGCTGAAAAATGTAACCAACAACCTCAAGTCTCTAGAAGCCCAGTCTGAGAAGGTAAGAGTGCCCTGTGGCTAACTGGTCGCCAAGACTAAATACACATTTATTTGTAATAGTTATTGGTAATAGATTCCTTCTGATGCCAGGTAAGTGATTTAAAAAAGCGTCAGTCAAATAACGATAAACATCTGACCTATGTATAAGGGTGCTACTTATTCTCAACAGTTGTGGTCTCTGAATGAACAATGATTTGTCCTGTCAAAATGCATCAGTAGTAAAACGTTATTGTTTTATGTTATTATCAAGCTGTGTTCTGTTTCACCAACACGTTCCCAAAATAAAACTGTATATACTGATCACCATGTCTGGTACTCAACACATACATCATCACCTTGACTTGCTTGCATCCTATAATTTGGGCTGTTCTCATGGCTCAGTGAGCAGTCATTTGAGTGCGTAGGGAGAGGTACCACATCACTTAAGTATTGTTTGAGACTACCTCTATTATAATTGTGTATCATCAGACCCTACCTAAAATACAACCATTTCTTTTCCCCCTAGGTTTTTTCGATGAATACCAGAATGTAAATAGAGTGCAAGACCCAAACTCCCTTAATATGTTGCTGGTAAAATATATGTTTGCATAGTACATGAGAAATTGGCCATGCAGAGTGATAATACATTGCAGGTTCATGGCCACATCAGGTCTTCCAGTAAAGGTGAACCAGCAACCAGTAGAGACCTGCAGTACATTCTTCCTGTTTGCTACATACCTCCCCAGGCACAGACAGGCAGCATGACAGCACACCAGGCTTAGCATGACTGTCTCTTTTAGCAGTGCATGCCTTTGCTTTGTTCAGTCAGGCCTGTCATGGTTGGCATCACAGCATAACTTGTTAGGCTACTACCTCACCTCTCTCATGCCACCTTCCTTTTTACATATCACTCTTTAAAGGGAGTGGTGCCATAGTTAATGGAACGTTTGTAATCCTCGGTTGATGACTGATGTGTGCTCCTGTTGCGAAGATTTGGTAGATGAGAGGACATGTGAGCACCGATTTGAATTTCTGCCACAGAATAACAAGTATTATTTTGTTTCAGTACTCAGAAAAAGAAGACAAGTATGAGGAGGAGATCAAAGTCCTGACTGACAAACTGAAGGAGGTGAGATCCCACAGCAGAAGAGAAGATTTTACTTTAACAATACTCTGATGACATCAGTGTACACTGTTTAAGTAAATACAATATGAAGAGCGAGAAAAATCGACATTTTAACCTCAATGGTTCATGTCACTTTTTGGCTAAAACCTCTGACATACTGTGTTTGTAATCCTGTCAGGCTGAAACCCGTGCAGAGTTTGCAGAGAGGACAGTGGCTAAACTGGAAAAATCAATTGATGATCTGGAAGGTATGAGACCAGTACCACTCTCATTTGATAAAATATTGTGGATTTGCATAAGTCTGTTTGACACAATACAACACAACACATTTTATATTCCAGTCATGGTCCATGGTCACATTCAAGTAAGTCTGTCAGTAAACAAAGAAACACTGTATGTTTGTTGATAAACCAAAAGTAGCTAGGTCATAAGCTAACTTTAAACATTATCATAACCAATCATAATTAAAACCAAAGTGGATACATACACAATTATGTAGTTCATTTTGACATAGATCTCAAAAAGAGTATCATATATCAGCAACACTGGAAATATTTAGCGTGGAAAGCAATTTTTTCCCTGCCAGAGGTATGGAAACATCCTTATATAAATTAAGCTAATAAAAGATCCTCGTTTCTTCAGCTACTCCAACATGTCCGTCATGTTGCAAAGAGGAAGCAGCGCGCTCTGGTGTTTTTAGGTCAACATTATTTTGTTGTTTAACAACAGGCAGCTTAATTTCTAGAGTTATTAAGCATTAGCATTCAACTGTATGGGACATCGCAGACATAAAAGCTCAAACCTTGTCTAGCAAAAGAGCTGTGAGATTGATTAGATGTACATAACTCTTTTCCTAGCTGTTCTGCATCTTTAAAAAGGCTGACCTATTTTTTGTCTTCTTCTTCCCTCTGCTCTTCACCTCTATCTCATTCTGCTTTTTGGCTCTTTTGTTTCGCTGCTGTCCTTGACACCTGCCTGTACCTCCTGTTGACCTCTGACCTTCAGATGAATTGTATGCTCAGAAGCTGAAGTACAAGGCCATTAGTGAGGAGCTGGACCATGCCCTCAATGATATGACATCTCTGTAGCAAATCTGATATTGCTGTTACACTCTGCATCACACTCCTTTTTGCTGTCTAGCTCTGAATTCTCCAACTCTTTATCTGCTCTCTGTGGATCATATGTGGCTTCTACTCATCTTACTATGCAAATTATAATGAATTAAAATCTTTATCTTTGCTACTTTGCAGCTATTGTCTGTGTTTTGAATTATTTTCACATGCTTTGTACATGCTCTGTAAAACCTTTTATACATAAACTCAGCTACATATTGTATTACAATCTGGGATTTTTGCAGCAAGGTTCTTGTATAGTTGATCTTAACTGTATAGTTTACATCTAATTTTCAGCAGGTTTATATGAGACAAGGTGAGATTTTCTGTGAGGTTTACTGTAGTTTGGTTTGAATTAATAGTTTCTAATTTCTCCTAACCCTTCAAAACTTTTTAATTTGAATGGATTTCGAAATTATTATATACTTTATGTCTATAAACTATGTGTTGATATCAACAGTATTAACACAGTCGAGCAATTAATGCAACAAATTTGTCAACAGTGCTAAACCCAGTGCTCTAAGAAGCCCATATACTGTTATCTACTAACAGACTTCTAGCAAAGAATAACAGTCAGCATTTTGAAGCATGAAAGTCACTATGGTGTAGTGTGAAATTTTGCATGTATCACAAGTTAACCAAAGTAGTTATGCAAAACATCTGTCCAGTAAAAACCATGTGGTGTGCAGCCTTTTAAAGTGATGATCCTACAGAGGAGAATACATTGCCATGACACCTCACCTGTGAGAGCAGTATTATTTGCTGATGTATAGGAGTTCACCATATCACTTTTCTTCCTCTTTCCAGAAAAATTATCACATGCCAAAGAGGAGAACCTGGGCATGCACCAAGTCCTGGACCAGACCCTGCTGGAACTGAACAACTTATAAATACAGAGAGAGGAAACTGGAGAGGATGAGAACGTCATGTAACATTCCATTAAATGTTCGACTCCATTCCACATTTTGAGCTGTAAAGTCTTCATACCCCGTGTAAAAAAGGGGATTAATTTAATGCTTTTCCCTTAATGTTTTTTTTTTCTAAGGCACAACTCTTTTTTTAAAGATGGGAAGTCATTTAGAATTCTTTATTCTGTCCAGAAAAGATTTTTGACCACTTATTTACAAAGAACTGGCAAATAATACACCTCAGATTTGGCTGCTCATCTACTTATACTAGCTGAGTTTTGAATTTTGTGTGCACATACAATAGGTCTTCTACTATTTTAACAGATGAAATTGAATTCTGCGCCATCTACATTAGCATGGCTTTGATGTGCCACCCAGTGGTCATATGAAGTTGGTCTACAGTTCAGTTTAGTTTTTCTGACTGTGCTGTACCACTTTAAGGGGCTACACGTTAACAATCTGTCCTTTCTTAACTGATTGTGTGTAAACAGCATGGTGGTCTAATGGACAGGTGACCTTATGGAAAAGTTTCTTTCATAAATAAACAAGTCGAGACACATGCTGCTCAGTCACTATCTGTTGGATGAAAGCATAGAATATTTACTATGTTGCATTTTTCCTTCTACTCCCTTTTGAATGGAGGAATCTTTGCAGTATCTAAAAGCTGTATATGTGCACTAACACATAATGTGCATATTTTATCTGTACTGCCTTTCCTTAAGTGTGACCTGACCATTGATACATTCTGCATCACTGCCAGCAACATGCCATAATGTAGCCAGTATTTACTAGAGTTACACTATTACATGAGCTAGCTAAACCCCAAACCACTGGAAACTCAGTCAAGTTTTATCAACCATGAATACTTCTTGTATATAGTAGAATAATGTTAGGTATGTGAGAAGCTTAGATTTTTTGTTTTTGTTTGTTTCATCTACACTGCTTCTTTTTTTGCCAGGGGAACTCTCAAGACCAAAGAACAGACAATAAACTCTCAAAATGTTTTATTTTTGTTTGTGACAGTCATGGTTTCGTCTCATGCCAGGTCCATAAAAACGCCTCAAATTTGATGGACACCATTTAAAAATACTTAATTCACCACCACCCCAACTCTATGTCAAACTAATAAATGTTTTACAGAAATCTTGACTCATTTCCCTTTTTTTGCATTTCAGTGATTATAAATTTAACTGATTTAATACAAGCTGCTGAAACTGGCCTACACCAAGTGCTCATTACATACAGTGCGATTAGAGTTTAGAGGAATGCCTGCATGCATATGATTTCTGGTCTCTATAATCACAGACTGTAGCTCTTCTTCCTGCTCTGTCCCATTACCCCCCACTGGAGGAATTTAATTTTACTCCACATTATTAACAAAGAAGTACAGAACATTTCTGTCCCAAGGATATAATTTTGGTGATGAAACCACCACAATTAAAATCATGAAGTGTTAGGATCAGACTCATTTATCCATGGTGCATTTGGATGCCTATCATGGTAGCCGACATCTCTGCTCAGGGGTATTTCCGTCTAAAGGCGCAGCCTAGATAGACAAAAGAAAAACAAAGGTTTGTGTCCGTGCAGACACTAGAAACTTAAACAATGTTGACACACTGTCTTATTTAGTGATGTATAAATTCACTTAGAAGAAGCTGGGAAAACCTTAGTCATGTTTAAACTTCCACTTTGTGTTGTTTTTCTCACCAGCAGTTAGTTTGCATTTTCCCCCTCGTGGCCGGCAGAGGATCAAAGAGCAGCCTCCACAAGGTACCACTGACTGGGCGTGGCTGAAGATGGTGGTGATCCTGTAGCAGCCTGGGGAATGTTTAAATAGGAATGCTGCTTTGAAACAGTGTTTTTTCAAATTACAGTGGGACATTCCAGATTCCAGATTCCTCACCTATGCATTTCACATCCATGAAATAGGAGTTTGGACTCTGCACCAACCTCTTCTTCTTATGTCTTCTCCTCTCTGCAATCAAGCTGGGGTGCATCAGATCTTTAGCCAGCTGCAGTGAATCAGAGCAAATCATTAATTTGATTTTATGTTTTTTTTTTAATTCACTTTTTCATTGAAGGTTTGTTGTAGTCTGACGCCCCCTGCTGTCTGGTGAATGAATTGAAGCTAGAGCAGACATGTCGAGACAAGCCCGGGCATCACTCCTGCTATACACTTGCTTTACATTTAGTCTTTTTTTTTAAGAGTTTTATCCAAAGCGACTCACAGGTGATGTACAATGCAAACATCTAAGTAATGGAGAAAACATCAAAGCGAAGTCCTATCAGAAAAGTTTTTATATTTCATGAGTCTGTAACTACCCGTACACTGAATACAGATGATAATTTATTATTATTATTATTTAAACGCCAAACGCCCCAGTAGTTTTAAGTCATTACATACACTGCGTCTTAAAACAGTGACAAGTCTGCTTCATTGCGTCTACATTTAATTGTAAATATGTCCATTACTGAAATAACATCCACACCGTTTTATATGCAGCTAAACACAATACTGGCTACAAAGATACAGGCTACTTACAGGCATCTTTTCTCAGATGTACGTCTAAGACAACTACGACGCCGTGAATGAAATATCAATGCTGAAGTGCGCTTTTTCTGCACTTTGAGCTAAATGTTAGCAGTTATATGCCTCCAGAGACAGAGCGGGCGGGGTCTTGCTCTTAAGAAGAGGAGGCGAAACCAGTCCATGTTTAATACAGCATTGGTACCACTGTGTGGTAAAAACATCAGTTATAAAAGCTTTTCAAGGTCTAAATGGCTTCACTATTACTTTGCTATCAACCCTTCTTCGCCGGAAACTTTCCTTTTTTTCGTTTTCAGTTATTTGGCTTACGGAGAGACCCCACTGCTGTAACCAGTCGCCTTCAGGAAAAGCAGCAAGTGGCTGCAGCAAAGATGCTCCTTCTGAGACGCGTGACGACAATGCTTGTCTCATATGAATCAATTTTTATTTATTTATTACTTCCAATAATTTTAAAAGGCTTTTAATGTTTAACAGTTATTAAGAACACGTTTGGAGAAGTTTACTCTAAAAATAAGAGAGACCATAAAGTATTAAAGTACACTAATATTCTCAGGATATGTAATATTCTTGTATGATACTGTAATGTCATTTGTGACTCTGCGTTCCCGTTATTTTATGTCACATGTTTTTAAATATTTTTTTTTCAGTTTCTATAAACAGTTGGTTTTTTGACCACATGACATCCGCACCGCCGACTCAGCAACAGCACAACACCAATTTCCGCCTGTTAAGCAGAGTATACAGTGGGTCCAGCATATGTTTAACAAAACTCCAGGCCAGTGATCTCGAACAACTAAACGAGCAACACGCAGGATGTGAATATATTTCCGGAGCGTCTACAAGACAACCCACCGGAGTGGCAGTCAATATGGCCATAGCTTAGCTCGCAGCGATGACGTCTCTGTGTCTACGCCGGGCGGGATATCCGGAGTAGTAAGCTAGCTAATACCATGGCGAAGACTTACGATTACTTGTTTAAACTACTTTTAATCGGTGACTCAGGCGTTGGAAAAACCTGCGTGCTATTCAGATTTTCAGAGGATGCCTTCAATTCAACGTTTATCTCCACTATAGGTATGTAAAGGTCGTTTCATTTGTACTGTCTTGGCCGAAAAGTAGTGCCAGAGCAGCCCATTCCCTTCATGCTAACTTGCTGCTAACTTTTCTGCCTAGCGTTCATCCTGTACTAGTGACTACCCAGGAACTAGCCCAGCCGGCTTGTTAGGGGCTTTTGCCACTGGCTTTTGCGACTGATACTATAACCACCGGGGAAGGGACCTGAATGTTTAACTTTATTCAGTGTGTACCGCACCCATGCTCCATGCTAACATTTTACATGTGATGATGTGTCTACATGAAATGACGTTACACAAAGTAGCACCCTCTGTAGACACATATGCCCTTGATACTTTCAGTGGAATGTCTTGGCTGAATATTGTGTTTTTATGTTCTCCTTTAGGTATTGACTTCAAGATCAGAACAATAGAATTAGATGGGAAGAAGATAAAGCTACAGATCTGGTACGAATGAACTTCACATGCTTTCATATCCTAGCTTGAATAATGTAGTAGAAGGGGGAGTAAGTTCCCTGTTTATTAGAGCTGAAACATTCACCTTTTATGAAGCATTTCATGTTCTGTGTTGAGAGCATTTTTTTTTTTTAGAAATGTTTCTAATACCTATAAATAAAGCGGAAACAACATTTGAATTTTAAGGTTGCGATGAGGTAACATCACATAAATCTAATACTACATGATAATGAGAGCCTATAAAAAATAATTTAAATATGTCTTGTATAAGATAATGATCTATATTCCTGACTACATGGTTACTGGTCTTACAATCTGTATTCTGTTATCAAGGTTTTCCGTGTTTAAAACCTGTGTTTACACTCTAAACTTTATGATGTTCTGATAAGTAACATGTTATTGTCTTATGTGACTTTTATTATACCAATACAATGAGAAAATAATAAATAAAGTTAATGTTTGAGACCCCCCAGGGCAGCAGTCAAGGAGTAAAGATTACAGAGCAGCCCAAGAAGAGCAATTTTTTTCGCTGCGCACTCCTGTGAGGAGACAGGCATGTCAGCACCTCCACTCGCCTTAACTGTGTCCCTAACTGGACAGAACTGGACAGAGCACACCCTGATATCTCTCTCTCTCTGTCTTTCTTTCTCTCTCTTTCTCTCTTTATTTCTCTCTCGCTCTCTCTCTCTCTCTCTCTCTCTCTCTCTCTCTCTCTCTCTCTCTCTCTTCTCTCTCTCTCTCTCTCTCCCCTCCTTTGCGTTTTTGATTTGCTCTTAGAAAAAAAAAACATGTCAGTGTTCTGTTGGTTTACCAAGCAAGCTTTGTTTGACACCTGTGGATTTAACAACTGTGGCCTCTGTTACATGCTAAACCATATCTTTAATTTTTTTTCTTTGCAGTTATTCGTTAGATTGACAGTAAAATTTAATTGACTGTTAGACTGCCACCTTGAGAGACCTGAAGACTGATCAAACCTTATTGCTCATTAGCTTTTTGTAGCTGATTGTTCTTGGCCTAAAGGCAGTTGTATTTACAAAACAAGGTGCTTTTTTTTTCCCCACCCATGGTCACTTAGAGAAGTCTCTATTGCCTTATCACTTAAAATAGCCTATTTATACAATAGTGTTTGAGCTTCCTGATTTTGATATACTTCATCTAACCACTAATGCGGCCTACTCTGTGTCATGGGTGATGAGCATAGTTTTGTACAAGTATACTACATTTGTGTGCTGACTAGGTGGCCTCGATGTATACCCACATTACCTAAAAGCAACATGTAAATATATCATTGACTACAATTCATCATATGAAACAGCAGTGCCAGTGTATTTTACTCATGGTATCAACAGCAGGGTTAACAGGTCCTCGGTCTACTTTTTCTACTCATGTCTATTGATTTCTTAGACTGAAACATTCCATTTATTCCTCTGATCAATGCTTTCACGTGCAATGTAATAGAGAGAGAGAGAGAGAGAGAGAGAGAGAGAGCCCAGACTTGTCTGTCATTAGTGCTTGCATTTTTGCAGTAAGGCTGGGTTCTCGACAATTTATGCTTGTTTTGAGGGCAAACAGATTCCTTTTGTAGTTGTTGTCATCATTGTTTCAGGTATTGCAGTGTATTCTTGCCGTGCATTGTCTAGCTCTTGACACCTGAAGGCAATACAGTTTCACAGTGATGGCACAGAAGGAATGTCAGAGATGATAAAAAAAATCTATGTTTTATGTATTTGTTTTTCTTGAAGTTGTCAGTTCCAATGGAACATGTACCTGACATGGAACATGTACACAGGTGTTTTCTGGGCCTTGGATTGGGGCTGTACAGTAGCAGTATTTATGGAATGAAACAAAACATAGCACCAAAATGACAAAGTGCCCTTTTATGTTCTTATTGATTATGCACTTTTCCTTTTGTTCTGTCTGTAAAAATGTTCTTAACATTTGTTGACTGTGTTTGTTGCAAATGTAAACTGAAAGGAAAGAATATGCATGTGAAGTTTCCCATGAATCCTGTTTGCAAGAGTTTTGTTAGTTTGTGTCTGACCAATAGAGCATCACTATTAAATGGTATTTTCCCTCTTGCAAATATATTGGAACCAGGGGAAAAACAGCTGGTGCTGGTGCTTAAAAGTGCTGGTTTACAAGCCCTTTGTTGTGAACAGCAGCAGCTGTAGTCTCGCTGCACTTAGCTTTTCATGTCCACAATTACCTCAGAGTTGCAGGTTTTGCAGTTTTCAACAGAACTCACATTTAGGGTACAGATTTTTTTTTACTTTTAATGAGGTTGGGTTTTCGTACTTTATGCCTAATACACAAAGGCAATATGCAGTTGAGATTTTTCAGATTAGAAAACACCTTTATTTTTACCTTGCAATATGCAGTAAGCACCATTTTAGTGTTGCATGGAAAAAGCTAAGAAATGTGCCTTCTATGTAGGGATACAGCTGGACAGGAGAGGTTCAGGACCATCACCACAGCCTACTACAGAGGTGCCATGGTAAGTTGGACTGTTAGCCTTAAAGTTCATACACTAGATTATATCTGGGATCTGAGTAAATGACTGGTTGAAAATTTCCTTCCTTCCTTTATTATTGAATGGCTTTTCAGTTGTCTTATGTCTTATTCTCTTCAGGGCATCATGTTAGTGTATGACATTACCAACGAGAAGTCCTTTGACAACATTAAGAACTGGATACGGAATATAGAAGAGGTAAGATATTTAATGTTAATTACTTTGCCAAGTTGTGTGTTTTTATGTGTAGGTTTGCATTTGCTTATTCAAACATTGTGCAACTTTTTTGTGAGCATGTGAGTGTGTTTTAATATTGATAATTGTAAACAAACAGTGCCTAACAGTTATTAGTGTCAGTTTACATTAATGGGTTTTCCTCTCAGCATGCCTCTGCAGATGTGGAACGGATGGTTCTTGGAAATAAATGTGACATCAATGACAAGCGACAGGTGTCCAAAGACAGAGGAGAAAAGGTGAGATGAGTAAATCTGACAAATGAAGGTAGTAAATACACTTGAAGCTCACCTGTGTCTATATTTATTCATATTTTGTCTGCTTTCTTCTACTGTCAGCTGGCACTGGAGTATGGTATCAAGTTCATGGAAACAAGTGCAAAGGCAAACATCAACGTGGAGAACGTGAGTTCACACTTTTCATGCTATTATATATTCACAGTTGCAGAGTGAAAATAGAGAATAGAAAAAATAGTCTCATGATGATGCTTATTGTTTTTTGAGGGATGATGACTCTAATATAATTCAGTTATATCTTATAATTCTTATTATATTCAATTATAATTCAATTATTGCTTCTTATTTTTAACAACAATAGTCATAATAATGATGATGATGATAATATTGATGCTGATGATTAGTGTTTTGGTTTTGTTGATTTATTTTAGTTCTGGATTAGTTCTGGAATTTCAAATTGTATTTTATGTCTGTTTTTTAAATCTTAATCTAATGGAACAGTTATGTTGCTGTTGTTTTAACCCAGTTTTTTGACAGTTCTGAGAGGATTTGCACAGTGCGGGTCATTTTGACCCGCAACATAATCAATTGGTTTTTTTTCCAACATAATACAAGGGTTAAATAAACCATTGGTTATACCCAGAGTCAATGCCATGAATGTGTTTTAATATCTTTGGGTTGTTTGTAGGCCTTCTTAACCCTCGCTAGAGACATCAAAGCAAAAATGGACAAGAAACTGGTAAATAAAAGTTCCATATTTTTAATACATTTTTAATAGATGTGTTTTTAGCATC
The DNA here is from genome assembly GCF_033026475.1 of Channa argus. Lineage (NCBI taxonomy): Eukaryota > Metazoa > Chordata > Actinopteri > Anabantiformes > Channidae > Channa > Channa argus. Next base: position 10,352,385 of record NC_090204.1, read on the forward strand.
TCATTTTGTGCTTTTTATCTCTGTATTTTAGGAGGGCAACAACCCCCAGGGCAGCAGTCAAGGAGTAAAGATTACAGAGCAGCCCAAGAAGAGCAATTTTTTTCGCTGCGCACTCCTGTGAGGAGACAGGCATGTCAGCACCTCCACTCGCCTTAACTGTGTCCCTAACTGGACAGAACTGGACAGAGCACACCCTGATATCGCTCTCTCTCTGTCTTTCTTTCTCTCTCTTTCTCTCTTTATTTCTCTCTCGCTCTCGCGCTCTCTCTCTCTCTCTCTCTCTCTCTCTCTCTCTCTCTCTCTCTCTCTCTCTCTCTCTCTCTCTCTCTCTCTCTCCCCTCCTTTGCGTTTTTGATTTGCTCTTAGAAAAAAAAAACATGTCAGTGTTCTGTTGGTTTACCAAGCAAGCTTTGTTTGACACCTGTGGATTTAACAACTGTGGCCTCTGTTACATGCTAAACCATATCTTTAATTTTTTTTCTTTGCAGTTATTCGTTAGATTGACAGTAAAATTTAATTGACTGTTAGACTGCCACCTTGAGAGACCTGAAGACTGATCAAACCTTATTGCTCATTAGCTTTTTGTAGCTGATTGTTCTTGGCCTAAAGGCAGTTGTATTTACAAAACAAGGTGCTTTTTTTTCCCCACCCATGGTCACTTAGAGAAGTCTCTATTGCCTTATCACTTAAAATAGCCTATTTATACAATAGTGTTTGAGCTTCCTGATTTTGATATACTTCATCTAACCACTAATGCGGCCTACTCTGTGTCATGGGTGATGAGCATAGTTTTGTACAAGTATACTACATTTGTGTACTGACTAGGTGGCCTCGATGTATACCCACATTACCTAAAAGCAACATGTAAATATATCATTGACTACAATTCATCATATGAAACAGCAGTGCCAGTGTATTTTACTCATGGTATCAACAACAGGGTTAACAGGTCCTCGGTCTACTTTTTCTACTCATGTCTATTGATTTCTTAGACTGAAACATTCCATTTATTCCTCTGATCAATGCTTTCACGTGCAATGTAATAGAGAGAGTGAGAGAGAGAGAGAGAGAGAGAGAGAGCCCAGACTTGTCTGTCATTAGTGCTTGCATTTTTGCAGTAAGGCTGGGTTCTCGACAATTTATGCTTGTTTTGAGGGCAAACAGATTCCTTTTGTAGTTGTTGTCATCATTGTTTCAGGTATTGCAGTGTATTCTTGCCGTGCATTGTCTAGCTCTTGACACCTGAAGGCAATACAGTTTCACAGTGATGGCACAGAAGGAATGTCAGAGATGATAAAAAAAATCTATGTTTTATGTATTTGTTTTTCTTGAAGTTGTCAGTTCCAATGGAACATGTACCTGACATGGAACATGTACACAGGTGTTTTCTGGGCCTTGGATTGGGGCTGTACAGTAGCAGTATTTATGGAATGAAACAAAACATAGCACCAAAATGACAAAGTGCCCTTTTATATTCTTATTGATTATGCACTTTTCCTTTTGTTCTGTCTGTAAAAATGTTCTTAACATTTGTTGACTGTGTTTGTTGCAAATGTAAACTGAAAGGAAAGAATATGCATGTGAAGTTTCCCATGAATCCTGTCTGGGGCTTCCTTCAACATGTGAGCACTGACAAGGCCTATGATAGAGATGTGTCCCCAGTACAACATTCCCATTAACTGATGTTTGAGTTTTTCCAGCTTTTATATCTTTGCATATCTATTCATGCTTTTTGAAATCCCATATGGGCCTGCCCCTCCAACCTCACCCTCACCCAATTCCCTGTCCTCTTTCCCCTCTAAACTGATGTCTTACCTCTTATCATGGCCGTCTAAACTATGCACGCTGGGTGCATAGAAAACCTCAAAAAGCTTTGCACATTTGACTTGACAAGCTTTATTTGAGATTAGAAATGTGCAAAGGATCCTTTACTGTTATTATCTGTCACTCCAAATTCTCTTATTTTTGGTCAGTTGAGCTATCCAGGCATAAGATCAGGAAGGTAATTGAGCTAATTATAAGTGGAGCGTTTACAGTGAGAGCAAATCATTTCTACTGGTGCTGAAATGATATTTCAAATGCATAGATATATGGATCTCAACCTGTGTATTTAAATAATTTTCCCTTTTGATTAACTTAAAAGTTTCTAAATAATTGTGGGTAAACAGGCTACCATCAATTAAAAAAAGCTGTTTTTAGACCTACGTGTGGCCTACATTTGGACTGTATAATGAGCTCAGTTCTTCATTGGATTCATTGGTAATTGTTATTCATTTCTACTTTAACTTGCCAGTTCTCAGTTACATATCTTCACAAGTCTTTAAATAAATTAGGATTTTATGATGGTAAATACATTAAATAACTCAGCAATTGTAAATAATATTTGCAATGATTGTACTGTAGTTTCATAAATCTTAATGATCTACACCTTTTGTAGATATTGTACTTTTGATGAATTATTAAAAATGAGATTCTTTAAAACATGTTTAGTCAACCTATATTTATATTTGCACCATGTATCATTGGAAATTTGGGTGTAATAAATATATAATACAGTATCGGGTTGATATAAGAAGGAAGTACCTTCTGAAGGATTGTGTACTTTTCTCAACCAACTGTTATGTAGAGGGTAAAACTTGACTTTCTAGGAAATAAACAATTTGGATCAGAGAACTCTGTGTGATATACATTTTTTTTCCATTGCGTTCTGAAATCTTAAAAAAGGAATTGATAAAAATGTTAAAACCCTTTTAAAGGTAAAACGATGACATAAACTAAGCTTCTCGTTCAGTTATGCTTAATGATTTATTTTTGATTTAGTGGTACATCCGGTGATATGCTCTAATCTGCCACAACAATAATACCACCTGGTGGTTTTTCAGCATGGGCAGTGCTTTGCCGATGTCTCTGTGCTAGCTGCTGACATTCACAGCTCTCCTCCTGCGGACCCCTGTAAAGGACATCGTTAAAACCACTGATGGCGTGGCTGATCGGTGTACCTAGTGAGTGGTGGCTATCGACTGTGTTCAGTTTCTGTTGCAAATGAATCTGGTACATGTTTATTTTGGCCTGTAATATGCAAATGTTACACTACCTGTTGCCACTACCTGGCACGTTTCCACAAGGTGTAATATCAGCTCTCACCAGCAAATGATAACATGATGCAGTTTATATGAAAATAATGTTTAGTCCAGATAAAAAATATTTAAGGAGTTAATGTCAGAGATATTTGAATTTCACAGGCTTTTGGTTTTGCAGGATAGAAGTTGCATTGGGGCATTGAAAAGAAGTAGTTGACTTATAAAATTAACACCGGTCTAAAGCTTAAAAAACCCTACATTCTTGGTTTAAACGTACAGTTTAAACATATGTTTTAAAAAATTAGCATTGATAGGGAAGTTAGTAGAATGTGTGTGTGGGGGAGGGGGGTAAATGGAGAGGTTTGCGTGTAAGAAAGCTTGATCTCATTACTTCTGGGCACACTGTGCTGTGGAGGGAAATCATGCCAAAAGACAAAAGACCAGTATTTGTGAAAGAAATAGTTAACGAAATACCAAACGCCATGACATGATGATAACTTTTAATACATTGTAGTGTTGCTGTATTCATGCACCCCAGACAACAGCAAGAGCCTCAAACCTTACTTTCGGTACAGTGGAGGCCTAGATGTTAGAAAAGCAGTCTTGGGTCACCAGTACAATAGTAAAAGAGCAGCTCTTACTCATTTTTCACTTTCATTGTAAACGTGCCCTTGATCAAGACTCTTAAACCCCACCTGCCCCATGACTGGCAGCTCAGACTCTGGTTGTTCTTCCAGGGTTTGATTGTGTGTAAATGATTCTTCAGTTAACTTTACAAAGATAGTATTTATTGCAAACCTATGGGTTTCAACAAATTTTCCGCCTTGTGCCAGGACTTGAGTAAAATAAGAAGTCATCATTGAACTGTCTCATTACACCCTTGGTTAAAGTCAAAACCTTCACTTTGACCCTTTTCCCCCTTCATTCTGCATCATTTACCTTCTGTCTGACCATTTAAAAAACTGTATGCTTTGTGTTCTGTTACTTTAAATCAAACTCCAACGTTTTGCCTCCGCCCCTTTGACAGGTGTTGTCAGGTGACTAAATTCTGCTGTGTCATTTTATCAAGGAGCTGCAGGACAAGGTGAGTAATCTTTGCTTGGAGCCAAGTTTAAGCGAGCTGTATTTAATTGCAAATCATTACAAATGTCATGATGAAGGTGTATTTACAATATCTGTTATTTTTAATGATATAAGTGTTTCAAGTACAAAAAATTCAAAAGATTTATTCAAAAATCAGCTGAAATTAGCTGAAAGAGAAACAATTAATGTGGAAACAGGATAAAGAAATTAATTAATTCCATATCATTTGAAATCATTCAACAACATAACTGCAACTGGGTTTACTGACAGTCTATGTCTATATGTGGTGGTACTGTATAGATACTTCATGTACAGTGAGAATGTTTACATGGACTCAGTGAGCTGTGAATGATGCATTTGCAGGTCTTTGTGCTCAGTGTATTTTTCAACAGACACATCATCCCAGGATGATTGAGTGTAGTCAGTCTTTACAAGGACAACATGATGTTGTTACCTGGTTCAAACAATTCCAACTGCAGTCTGTGATCAGGAACGGCATAGTCCCAGAGTGGTTTCATGGGATCATATCGAGGAAGTAAGTTTGAGAAATCTATCACAGTCTGCTGCAGTGGATGAGAGACAGTGAGGGTGTGGAAGGGCCTGCTGTACAGATAAGGTGTGTACACTGCACATTCTTCTCTGCAGTGATTGTTATAACAAAACTCTTCACATGTAAATTTCTATATATAGTGTGACATAATTTTCATGCAACTTCATGCAATGCAACTTATCTTAGTTCAGGCGCATATAAATTTAAGGAATTCAGACTTCTTCCACACCCTCTGGTCACATTCACAAATTTGTATGTATAATGGGTGGTTATTATGCACGGTGAACTTGCTTAGATTACTTCATTGACAAGAAAATAATTCAGTGTTTATCAGACCATTGTATAATAGATAAACATATGTAATGTATTGAAAGCTGACCTTCTTCTTTTACATTCTAACATAACAAATTCCCACATCATAAAAACTGATTCTGGCTACAGTTTATACACAAATCATTTTTACATTATAGTCCGTAGTAATCAGGACATGTTAATTTATTGTTCAGGATTGCAGAGGAACTGCTGATGTCCAAGCCTCCTGGCTACTTCCTTGTCAGGGTCAGTGAGAGCAGGATTGGTTACACCCTCTCATATCGGTGAGTGTTTTCAAAAAACAATTGTCATTTACATTCAGTTCAACATGTTCAAAAAGCTGTCCCCTCCTGTGTACTGACCCCTCAGTGTGGTGGACCGCTGCAGACATTTCATGATTGATGTGGGAGAAGATGGTCATTACATCATAGTAGGAGAGAACAGGCGCCACCAGTGTCTGCATGACCTGGTGGAGTTTCATCGTAGAACTCCCATCATGCCTTTCAATGAGGTGCTGACTGTCGCTTGTGGACAGGTGTGGAAATGTGTTTGTTATCCTACCTGCATACAGATGCTCTTAGGTATTTACGGTACTTGCATTTAGAGTTGGAACAGAGGCTCTGTGCTTTCCCAATTCAACAATATTTGCTTATTGGCTTGCCACATGGGCAGCATGCAAAACTAAAAAGTCATAACATGGATCGTGTTATGTCTCTTTCTCTCTCTCTCTGATATTATCTTAAGTCTTCAAATGACGAGACCGACTACGCAGAACTGCTGTTGCCCAGGAGCCATCAGAATCCTAACACCAGTTCGCTACAAAACAACTCCCTGCAACCCAACAAGAGTCACCCGATATCACAAAAAGACATCCCGCCTGCCCTCCCTTATCGACCAAATAACTTGTTGATCTCCACACTTCTGCCTGCGAGCAGCCGGCCGAACAAACTTTATCCGAATTTGGAAGATGAAATTCCACATGGTACCTCCTTACATCCAGCCACGGTAATGAGTCTGCCTAGCAGCCTCTCCTTGAATTTATTAAAATAAACATCGTCTGATTTTAGTGGTTCCCAAGACAATTTAAAAGGTTCTCATTGAAACAACTTTTATTATAGCACCTGACAAACACTGGTACCATCTCTGTGCGGTAATGGCAAAATTTCTATGAAATTCTAAAGGCCTTGAAAACATATATTTTTAGCTTTTCTGTAAAACTGGCATAATTTTCTACTTTGTATATTTTTCTCCTTGTCTTTTGTGTCTTCAATGGGCTGCTATGGGCAGGAAAGGGTGATTTCACATACCTAAATTAGAAATTAACAATTTTTAAATCCACATATGATGACAGTTGAGCTATTAATTTGTCCCCAGGCCATTGTAAGTTAAAGCACGCCCAAGCAGCCTAAATCAAGTAGATTAGCAAGTTTTACACTCATAGATAATAACTTTGAGTTACTGATTTACTTATGACTGCTTCATGTCTTAGATATGTGCTTAAAGTTTTAAAGTTTTCAGCAGCTATAAAATAACATGGTTTTGCTGTATGTTTCATGTTCTAATGTGTAGACTGGGCCAATGAACAGGAAGAGATATACAGCCGAATGTCCTACTTTTAACCAGCCTCCTGAGGTCCCTGCCCGGAGTTTTGCTATGAAGCAGAACCAGGCTTGTGTCAGAACAGTCTCTGCACCTAACACTCCGTCCCCAGTCAGTGAAAAGCCATTTGGTGCCAACATCCACCCTGCAGCAAAGAACCAGGAAATGAAGCATTCAGTCATCAGCAACCTCAAGAAGAAATTCCAAAAGGGCAGAAGCACATCGCAGGACAATATCTACACAGAGATTGGTGAGGAGACAATCAACAGGCATGGAAACACTGAGTACCAGGAGGCCGCCAGTGAGCACACCCTTGACGGTGCAACATTTTGCTGCACTGATGTGACGCTGATGGAAAATGCATTACCTCTAGAGTATCTGCCACCTCCTCCTTTTGCCCCTGGCTACTGATACACAACTCCTCCCTTAATAATTACTGTTTGGATAAACTGATCATTGAGTTGTGGAACAAATTTAACCGTTACATAACAGAATGCAAACTTGTGTTTTACCTTAAGTTTACCTGTCAGAGACTGTGTTGGGATAATTCAAATAATTAAGGGAGTAATTCTACATGTTTGCTTCAGATAAATGTCAAACTCAAGCAGCCACTTAGATTAGCTTAGCACAAAGACAGAAAGACAGAAACAAGCCTGGCTCTGTCCAAACATAACAATATCTACCTACCGGCACCTATATAGTTCATTAATGAACATGTTTGTTTAATCCATCCTTAAACTGCAGCAGAAAATCAAATGGGGTTTTAATGCACCCCATTTGTATTGAGAATCTGTTATCATTGAACAGAGCCTGCCACCCTGTTCCCACCTTTTGTGCTACGCTATGTTGGGCAGCTGTTCGCTGCTATGTTTGCTGTGCAGATGTGAGAGAGGTGGCTTTTCAATGACGGAAAATGAAAAGTGTCTTTTCCAAAATGTTAAAATGTTTGTGTAAACCTCTAATATCTTGTATTATATACCAACCATTTCACCTTTTATTGTACACATCTAAATCACATATGCAGATGCCAGTGTAGCTTTCCGTGACTGAAAGTTCCTGTGATGTGTGAATGGTTTACATTTGTTACTTATTTTCTAGTTACAGTAGCATTACAGGTACACGTTATGCAGAAAAAGTGATCTCTATAGCGAATGAAAGCTAACTTGCTGATGCCTTTCTCCACCTAATCTTAAATTCAGGTTACATATCTGGCTTTGTTGATGTGAGGCAGTAGGAGGAAGTTTCAGAAATTTGATGATGAATGTCAGCTCATTTTATTACAATGAGACGTTTACTGTAGTGTCCGATGCATATCTGACTGATTTGCTATCAGCAAATGAGGAAGCTAGAGAAGAGAGGAAATGCAGCTACTTGTCAAACTTGTTTCACAGGTAGTAACTCACATATGAGTCAAATTCACCTCCACTCTGTTTCATGACATGGTAGGGGTATTTCCCCTATTTGGTGCTTTTATTGTTAATAACGCTTGCTGCTTTATACTTTCACCATGTTCCTAAAATCTTAAAAAAAAAAAAAAAACCTTTCTGCTCTCTTGCACTTGTATCTCGTGAACTGTGAACACTTTTCTGATAGGACTTTGCTTTGATGTTTTTTCCTTGAGTTAGATTTTTGCTTGCCTTGTACCTCACTTGTAAGTCGCTTTGGATAAAAGTGTCTGCTAAATGACTAAATGTAAATGTAAAATAGCAAGGGTTCTGAAGCATATAGGTTTTGTAACTTGTGCCACTCAAAGTGTGTTCATATTTGTTCTTCATATATATATGTTGCTTATATTATCCTGTGAATTCAGTGTCACCAAAGCGCATCGTTTGTCCGCATGTTGATTTGGCAGTTTTGGCAAACTTTTGTCGTTTTTTTTTATTTTTTATGCCAGATGCCCTTCCTGACGCAACCCTCCCCAATTTCTACCGGGCTTGGGACCGGCACTGCTGGGGATGGGGATGGGCTGTTGGGGGTTCAGTGTCTTGCCCAGAGACACTTCGATGTTGATAATATAACTCCAGTTAAAGCACCTGAAAAGTTCAATCTGTATTGCTTTTAAAGATTGTTATGACTGTTTAGCAGCTCTTTGTTTCATAGAGCATTACTATGACTCAATGTACAGTCAACTGCAGACACAGGGACCAACCCTTAAGTTTAACCATGCTAGTCATATACATATTTCCTCTTTTTGTCTCTCTCTTCCCCTTTCTCTTTTTCACTTCAAACTTTGCATGTTTTGGCTTCTGTGAAAGCTCAAATGTCTGAATGTGCCCATCTTTTTTTTTTTTTTTGTCCTTTCGGCTTACCCTGTGAGTTCAGTCGCCACAGCGGATCATTGTTCCTGACGCACCCTCCCCAATATCTACCGGGCTTAGACCGGCACTGCACAGCTGGAGAGGGGAATGGGCTGTTAGGGGTTCAGTGTCTTGCCCACTTCGACATATAGCCAGGGGTGGGGATCGAACCACTCACCTTGTGGTCCGTGGACGACTGCCCTTACCAACTACTACTACTAAAGCCGCTCTTCTTTATCATGGAAATCAACTTTCCAGTCTCAACTCCCTGTTTAACCCTAAATGTTTTCAATAAAGTGTCAAAACCAGTTGATGAGCCTCATGAATGTGTACTTGTTTTTATTAGAAAATGTTACAGTGTTTATGTTCCGTTATATTTAGACATTAATGTCAAACAGTATCACTCTACGGACAATAGAAATGTGGCATTTTCATTTTGGGCATGGTAGTAAACATGTGTAAGTACAAGGTATTAGAAAAATTCTTTTGAATTTTTTTTTCACAGTTTGCCTGTTTTCATATTATAAAAAGATAATTCCCAATATAATTTAAAAATTTTCTTTGAATTCTATTTTGTGTAGTGCCCCACAGTTTTTTTAAGGTGTAATCGAAACTGGGGGGGTAGCAGTGGGGAAATTAACGAAGTACAAATAACGAAGTAGGTAACAAAGTAGTATTAAGTATTTCATTACTCCCTGAAAGTATTGCAGGTGTACTTCCTCCTTCTGTAGACTTATTTAAAAGACTTATTTGACATTTTATCAGTTCAAAGTCTGCCAGTATGCAGTAATTTTACTCTTTGGTGTGCTGCCGCTTCTCATAGGGTGTCTTTGCTGAGTTTGACTTATGCGTTATTGTCAGACATAAATCCTACAGAATTTATGGTAACCACAAACTAGTTAAAGTTTCTCTTCTTCTTGGAGAACAGTGTATTAGGTTTGAGTAAGGAGCACAGTTGTTGTCTAATTAAAGCTTATTTGGCCATCGATAGTTTTCAAGTAATTGGTCATTGTCATTGTTTTGTTTGCAAGTATTTGGGCTTGAATGTAATATATAAAAAGAAATATGACTTACAAGAGGCTACTCAGGGAAAACAATGAAATTAGATATTCAGCACCAGACTCACAGATCTGAGAGTGGTTCTGAAGAGGGATCCTAGTCCTTGCTTAGCCAAGGAAACTGTCTCTTGTCTTAGGGTGTGTCAGCAAGCCACCAGCAATGTGCCAAATACTCAGTGGACAGACAACAAGACTAGCAAACCAAATTTGGATCACTGGGTTTGTGCATTTGTAGGCCCTAAATACTTCCCAAAAAGAAAGAAAGGACAATGATACTCAAGTATTATATAATGATGGTTATAAAGATATGGCTCATAAATTGATATGATGACTCATGTAGGTGAAGTCAAAACTTTAATTTTATGAAATGTTTTAGTCATGTTTCATGTAAGTGAATTTTAAACTCAAAATGGGAATGAATAATCAAAAACATAAGAAAACTTCTACTGCTACAGTAACCCACACACTGTTCAAGGCCACGCTGCAGTAAATTAACTTTCGCAGTCCCTCAGAGCATCATGACGTCATTAGCGGTTTAGAAAATGTATTTCAGGTTGCCAAGACTATAGAAACTCACTCACTATAGAAACACCCGCACTGCCTGTTTATAGCCATTCATTAAGCTCCATCCACACACAAAAAACACAACAATAACAGTACGAGGTGGTTTTTGTCCTGTTATCCTTTCAGTGGTTGAGCTGTGAGTGGGGATCGAACTGTGTGTCTTGCTGTCTTTGTGGACCACAGATGTGTAATGATGAGCAAACAGTGCTCTCACCTTTGCTAGCAGCTGTTGGGTTGCATGCTAAGTGATGGGCAACATTTCAGCCTCTTGTAAGTCATGTCAGTGAACGAATTATCTTCACAACCTATTTAGCCTGACATGTATGTTATGATGTCTCTGTTCTTATTTTGCTGCATGCTGCAACAGGTGAAATTAAACAGAACAGAAACCCAACAAACAACTTACAATCAAGTCCAATGTCAGCTTTATTTTAAATGTATAGGTGTTTTTACATATGTAGCACCTTATGACACTACAACACAACAGACAATTGAAGGTATAAAAAAACATTTTTTTCATGAATATGCATTTTAAGACAGCTCAAGGTTACACAATTGTCACTGCACATTGAAAAATTATTTAAGCTCTGTGGAAGTGTTTGAAAAACTGTGGGTGAGATTTTCCAGGCTCATAGATAGAGCTTTTATAACTCGGGAAGTTCTGGCCGACACAGTCATGCTCTCTCACAGTGTACTGGATGAGGTGACAAGCACAAACACAGTGACACGGCAGGACAAGGATGCGGGTTGGTCTGCATTAAATGTATTTTAGGCAACAAGTGTGAATCATATCATGGGGGAAACACTGACATTAGATATTGTTGATGAACTGTATTGTGATTTTGGCAGAACAGTCTGTAATCTTTAAAAAAGAACCATGTGTTAAAGACGAAAATAATGCAGCACTGGGCCACAGAAAACTTTTATTACTATTTTTAAGCTACATTTACTTTGAAAACTTTAAATATATTATATAAATCACATACCTACTTTAAGTAGAAATGTCAATGTTGTACTTATACTTTTACTAAAGTACAATTTGGGTTTTGTATTTTTTTACAGCTTTTTAGTACTTCATCCACCACTGTGGGTCAGTGTTTCAGATAAGGTAGTACAAGTTAGGACATTGTGGAACTTTTCTTACTTAAAATGCAATAATATACATAAACAGTATAGCTGTAGTTTTATTGTTAATGTGAAGTATTAATGTGAAGTGGATTAAGATGGGATGTTGTTCTATTGAGGTTGGTAGTTCACATTTGATCCTACATCCTGTGATATCTGCGATAACTACATCCTTTACATTTTAAATTATATAGGTTTAGAGCTCATATTTGTTTAGCTTCACTTCCACATTACTAATCAACATATCTACATGTTGTACTTGTCAAAAGTGCACAGTGTAAATAAATTATCAATGTATGTAATATGGAAACTATGACAAGGCTGACCAACGCTTCAGAGAGTGGTTTGTAACGCATGTCACCATTAGGGCGACGCCCAGGTCTTAAACACCGCCCTCCCTGGCTGTCCCGTTAATACAAAACGCGCGGACGTGTCCTGCTGGGAGGCGAGGTGACGTCACCTGGGAAGCAGTTGGTTTACAGCCAGGGATCAGCCCGCTGTTACTCATCTAGATCTAGGAAGTTGTCCCTTGGTCAAATCAATCGAATCGAATCAAATCAATTTCTTTCGACTTTTACAACAACAGATTTTACACATTTCTACTTTAAGTAGCCGAGACAACCTAGCAACACGATGTCTTTCGTCCCAGGACAACCGATGACCGTTGTTGTGGTAAGTTTGGGAGCGAGTCTGTGTTCATTGGGACTCCATTGTTTCTGGCCCGACCCTAGCGAAGGAAAGTGTCAGCAAAAAGCTTTGAATTATATATCAATCTAATGTTTTCCCAGAATCTTGTCAGCTAACATTAAGTGTAACACGACCGTCTTTGTTTCGCCGAAGTGAACACGGGGGGAGCAACATGGCCTCACCAGCAGCCCTCCAATGCCTTTAAACACGGAGTGGATCGGTGTGTGGGTTGTAAATGTAACCAAATAGCAGCTTAAATCATCATATTAGGAAGTGTGTGTGTCATTAAAACGGACTTTTAGCTAAGTGTCATGTCTTGTTTTACCCACGAGCTCCTCTTAATACTCGCTGTGATTTCTTCCTGACTTTCATGCGGGATTGTGTTGGTTTTTTTTTCAGGTGACTAAAAGGGTTAAAGGAGTGATCAGAGTTTCTAATGTGTCTTAATAATAGGTCCAAAGAAGATATGTGATACGTGGCATGTTTTTTCTTCACTGTTTGTCTCAAAAAGTGGGGCATCAGCCATCAGTAACACACCTCGTTTAACCTTGGGGCTTCAAGTACAAGTCGTTGCCTTTACTTAATATGTCGGTTGTATTATTCGATATCATATTCATTGTTTTATTAGTAAATTGGCAAGAAACTGACCTAACATGCTGATGCTGTTTTCGACAGCCCAAGATGAAGTGTTTAAAGTGATTTGTTTTGCCCAACCAAGGCTAAACCGACAAAAACTAAAGATTTTTTTCCTAAAGGAGCCACAAAATTGTGTTATCTGTTTCAAACAATTAAAACACCAAATGTTTTAGAACTCGTAAGTTCACGCTGCAGTTTTCAAATCACATCCTTATTTCACCCTGTTGCACTTTCAGCATCAGATACTGAAACCAATCTGTGCGTAGAAATGCATAATTGAATTTCCATTAACAGTTAAATCACTGTCCACTCATTGTTCTATTTAGTCCAGACTGACCAACACTTACTCAGTATTAATAGCTCCAGGCATCTTTAGACTTTGTACCATTGTACCAGCCAACCCACAAACAGACCGACTGGTTTTTCATCAGCACACACAGGCCATCTTTGTGTTGATGAGCCCTGGTGTTGGAGTTTGTCGTCCGTCATCCATCTGGTTTAGTAAGCCTGTGATTGCTTGGAAATGTCACAGGCAGGCTTGAACTCATAACTAAAGTCTCCTAGCCCTCGTGAACTTGGTTAGTAAAAATTATGATCAAATCTACGGTTTGTCATGTACTATAATAAAGTAAAATATTTCTTTGTATCAAAGGACGATAAATGGTTTTTAAATGGTTGGAAAACTGCTGGAAAACGTCTTTTGAAATTCAATGTAAAATATATGTGTATTAATGTTTGTTGAATTTTTTTCTAATTTGGCTTCTTGGAGCCTGCTCATAAACTGTGATTTTCTTTTTCTTTATGAAACAGCAACGAATTGAAATTCAGAAGTTGCGTCATGGTGATAATATGATCCTGGGATTCAGCATTGGTGGAGGGATAGACCAGGACCCAGGGCAGAACCCCTACTCTGAAGACAAAACCGACAAAGTAAGTCCTCTTTATGAACGGTACATTATGCCACACATGGCACATCTAGTTGTGGCCAATAGGGATAAAATTCGTATTTATGCATTACCCCAAAGTTGTTGTTTATACCTCAGACTTGTGTTTATTCTATTTAAGACTGTTCTATTTTATCAAAAGTGACTTACAAGTGTAGGAACACAGCAGAAGCAAGTTGGGGTTTATCTTCTTGCTCAAGGACACCTTGACATGTGGACAGGAGGAACCAGAGATCAAACCACTTAACCATCTGTGGTTAATGTGGTTAAAATTTCATTTCCTGAAAAACAGCCACCTGAAGCTTTTACTTTTTTTTGGAACACAAACTACTGATTTGGTTTAAAAACTCTTAATCGTTTGTTTTTATGTTCCTGATGAAACCTCTTCTGTGTTGAAGCAATGTAGAGCAATACTTTAGTGAGCTATTACTGAAAGACAGGCCTCAACACATAACCTGTACCCTCAAGTTGGGGCAGACATGACTCACAAAGTTGATGTCATAGGGATAAACATTGCAGATTTACACAAAGTCAGTATTTCCTGCTGACTTTTTATGAACTTAGGAAATGGAATTGGAAATGGACACCTAAGGACTTACCCAGTACTATGGGATTTTGTCTCTCTTTCTTTATTACTATAATAAATCTTTAACTACTCAATTAATTTTTAAATACTCAATTTTCATTTTTTTACAATTCAGTGTTTTATTGCTTTAATTAATCTAAACCTGTTAATGTTATTTTGTCATGATTGTTTTCTTGTTTGTTAATAGTCCAAAGGTATATACAGTGGTCTCTGTTTAAAGACAGTATAATGCTCACACTTTTGATTAGAAGACATCCCCAGAAGTATTTTCTGTAGCATATTCTAATGACATTGGTAATTTATTTACACTAGTTTGTTACCATTTGAATTAAAAACATTGCATGGCTGATTGTGATTACATTTTTTCTAATGTGCTATAAATATACATGTTATTTTAATGTTTGTGGGGTATTTGATTTTATATTATATTGTCTTTGTGATATAGCTGTAAGCATATAAAATAAAGAATGTGTCTGTGTTACCCAAAGGGCATCTATGTGACTAGGATAACACCGGGTGGTCCAGCAGATGTGGCAAACTTGAGAATGGGGGACAAAATAATGCAGGTGTGTAGTGAAATATAGGTTTGGTTTAGATCCATAGGATGGAAAAACAAATGGTTACATGCCAAAGTTCCACCATGTGTGGTAATTTTATTGTAATTTTTGTAGGACATGGTCATGGCCAGCACCTTAACAAGTGTTGCACTATATACCTATTAGAAAGGTGCAGTACCCTGCCCAGACTCAGCCTGCAGCATTGAAATAATGTATAATAATCACAAATTATTTAAGCACCATCTTGTTGAATGTCTGTGAACTACTCAGAGTATTTTAGTTTTAGATTTTTTACAATTCAGTTTTCTTTGTTGTTCTTTGTG
Source organism: Channa argus (assembly GCF_033026475.1). Taxonomy (NCBI): domain Eukaryota; kingdom Metazoa; phylum Chordata; class Actinopteri; order Anabantiformes; family Channidae; genus Channa; species Channa argus. The sequence goes on from NC_090204.1 coordinate 10,367,786, forward strand.
AAAATATTATTCAAGTACTTCAAGTCACATGTCCCATTTAAAGGAAGATGAAGATCCCTTTAATGGAAGAAACCTCTGACCAAAACAAGCTTTTCTAATGTTTTATGTTTATGCAGCGGTATCATTTCAGTATCAATTGACTTGAGCTGTGTAGTTGTGTTTGCTACTGTGTTCACAAGATGGCGCAATGTTTACACTAGAGTGTCATGCAAGCACTGTACATCAGAACCAATGCTTACCTTGTTCTAGTGTTAAAACCTCTTTTGTTAAGTTTAAGTTTGATGTCTATAAATCAAAAGTAATTATTTTCTTCCTCCCAGGTAAACGGATGGGATATGACCATGGTGACACATGACCAGGCTCGTAAAAAACTAACAAAAAAGAATGAGAATGTGGTGAGATTACTGGTAACCAGGAAATCATTAGATGAAGCTGTCAAACAATCTATCAGCAGTTACCCCGGGCAGTGTGCCATTGGTAGTTCTAATAACCAAAGACAAATGCAATATTCCTGCATGGAACCCACTCATCATTTGGCGACTCCCACAAATTCAGATGATGGTTGCGCTGTGCCCTTTAACTATGTCAATCCAAATAAATCACACAGACATTAGAATCACTAAGAGGCCTGAATTCAAAAAGTTGTGCCAGTCCTCAGACAATAAGAAGTTATGCTGTTTTTCTATACACACTTAAGCCCATTTCCAAGTTATCAGCTTAACTACTTATAGATCTTTGCAGGATATTGTGTAACAGATTATAAATAATTATAGGTGTGAGAGAAGCACCGCCAAAAAAAAAAAAAAGTAGTGCAAAGTTATCCAGCTCCAATGAGATAGAAATGAATTAAATCAAAATATTTGCTCATTAGATTTACGAAAGATGAATAATTCATTTTTTTGTGACATTGATTATAGTTATTTCAAAAAGAAACTGACTGTTCTACTTCTTTCCCCACTTGGGGGAGTCATAGTCTTTGTTAATGAAAATTGTAGGGTCAATTTTTTTTGTTTGTTTGTTTGTTGTTGTTTTTTTTTAATTTGAGTTCCAACCAACCAAAGATGGCTTGCTGTCATTCCTGGCAAGATTACATTTTCAAGGAAAATTCAAAGCCAGTGTCACAAGTATATGTAGAACATTGTACTGTTCAGTCTATACCAGACTTTGTGTGTGTGTTTTTTTTTTTTATTGCATTACAAATTCTTTCTAATTATTATCTTTTTACATATGCATCTTTCTCATTTTACTCATCTAGCTGTCTGTTTTGTTTATTACACTAGTTATGTCTACTAAAAACAATATTCCACACAACTTTTTTTTTGTTTTGTTTTAGTATCAAGTTCAGCAAGATAAAGATAAACAAAGCGACTAGTTTCACACTGGAAAAAGCTCCATTTGCATTTCCTCTATTTGTAAAATGTTCTTAGGTTGTTTAAGTCAGTATCCACAAATTTAATGATACTTCTTGTTTCCATTTCCAATGACACACTGCTTCTGAGACATGCTGCAGTTCAAGGCATTGTTAGTGCTTTGGGGGATTTGAAATGTTAATGCTGAAATTAGTATTGCGATACTAGTCCTCTCATCATTTGGTGTTCTTATTGGCTCTTTTTCTTAGGCTAGTAGTATATAATATAACAAGATTTTTCTGTTTTTGAATTTTAATCGAATAATTAAAGTTTGTAAAATGAAAGGTGAAGTTTGCACCGTAGAAAAAATAACCCAGCACTCTTGGTGAGAGTTTAATAGGGCATAATGAGCAGTCATTATGAGTTAAAGGTAACGTTTGCCTGAAAGCCCTAAGAATCAAGCCATAATCCCCTCATTACAGATTCCGTTACAGTTACAACACTAATCTAAGAGATTTTGTTTCTTCTCCCATTGTTTAAAGGCTTTTTAGAGGCCAGGGTTGAGATGAGGTAAAAATAGGTGGTATTTGGCAGACCATAAGGAAAATCCTAATTCTCCTTGCCACCAAATTGAAAACTACTTCTATACAGATTTTACTATTTCACTACAGTGGTACGATTTTATAATCAGTGTAAAACAAGACAAATCATCTGCAGTATTTTGTATTTAAATTGATATCTGTCCATCTGCAACTTTTCTAAGCTGTCCCAGCACAGACATTTTGTATTTGATGTATGTGTATTCTATGAATGTTTCTCAGATATAAACACACTGAAAACAACATCTGCCTCTCTACTTTTTATTAATGGCGCACCAATGTAATATGTTCCCAAGTATCTGTTTTTAGCCCCCTCCTCTCTACATGGTCTTTTTTATCTTACAGGCCCTTCAGACAGTCACCAGTTACAAACTAATCAACTGACATTTCCAAAGCCAAGAATCTATTCCCTGACCTTTCTGTGTTCACCAAGGCATTTTGATACAGAGAGCTTTCTCTACTTTCATCTCATATGTGATCCTTAAACCAATCACTTGCCTTTGAACATACCAAATAAAGCTGTGCAGGATTCAGCAAAATGAGGAAGCAGTTGTACCACAATTTTCTATTTTGACAGCAATGGCTTTACAACCTCTAGAAGAGAACTGTATACATTTACCTTTATTCCACAATAGTAAACACATAATTTTACCAGACTAATATTGATATTATTTTTCAGTGCACCCTAATGTTTTTATTGTTGTCTAAGACACAGAATAATAGATGGCAATGGAGCTTGTTAATCCTTCAAAAAGTAGATTACTAGAGTGCATTTTACTAAAAGGATGTTGTTCCGGTCCACTTATTTAAAATGAATGAACCTCTTATAAAATGATAACACACACCAGTATGACTCCACCACCCACTATGAACTCAATGATAAACATAGTAGAATTTTTATCTTTCTAACAGTTTCAGCTTAAAGTCTAAGAAATTATCCCATTGTATTAAGTAGAATTGATTGAAGAGCTGCTGTGTTGTCTTACGTGAGATTAGACAGGGTAACCTAAAGAAGTGGCCAGTGAGTGTTTTTTTTTTGTTTGGTTTTTTTTAATGCTTTATTATTGTTATTCCAGAGTTTTTCACATTAACAGTGGACTAAAAATGACATTTCTCTGAGCCCATGGCATAGCATAGAAAATGCCTCCGTGGATAATCTTAAAAAGCAAGATGATAATATTAAAAAACAGACAATATTGTATACATAGAAATGGCTGCACATGGACATGAAACTAAAGGAATAGAGATTGGAATGCAAAACTGATTGTCCAAGTAGGTTAGACCTGTGACAATCACATTAAAGAATTATTTATCTGATCATGTTTGATGTGTTACAAGTGATTGTTTCATGAAAACATGAAGTTCTACAAATTTATGTGTGCCCAAACCTTTACATGATCTGTGTGTGTAATGCTCAAATGGGGAAGTTAAAGCACCGATGGAAAGTACCAAGGAGCCTGACCAGACAGATGCCTGAGCGAAGCAGGACATTAGTACATTAGGGATAAGACGTCGTCTAATCGGATCATGCCCTGCATAGCTCTGTCACCGACAACAATGAAAAAGCTCAATTTTAGGAAAACCCAAACTAATAAAGCATTACCTAAATGGTCATTTAGGGAAAGTAAAACAAGCCTGGGTTTTGGCCAACTAGGCATACACTTGTCACTCTGAATCAGCTTAACCTTCAACAGGAGCTGTTTAGACCACAGATCTCCCTGCAGAGCTTTCTGACTTAAGGAGGTTTGACTGCAGCTCTGCAGAACTGCCGACCACCAGAGGCCTGCTTAATGCACCTTAACAAAGCTGACTGGACTCAACAGTATGGCTCCTCAAACTCGAAACCACAGCAGAAAGTCTAGCATCAAGACTCTCTGGACACCCATGTTCATGTTTGACACTCTGGACACCCATTCGCAAGTTTATTCAACAAGCCTTATACAACCAATGGAGGTTGTCAATAGATTCCTATTAGGTTAAAATAAAGACATTTGCTTTGCACCCACAATGCACATATCCATCAACTGTTGTAGTTTGGACGGAGCAGTGGTTAATGTAAGGGCTGTCACATAGTTTCTTTAATTCATGCTGGTACAGGTGGTAATTAAGAGTCCGATAATAGTTGGATACATTTCTGTCTCGGTGCTTGTCTCTTTAATGTTAGGGCTGAGCTGGAGTGGCAGGGTAACACAGTCTCAAAACCAGGGCTGTCACATCTTACTGGAGGGTCGATTTAGGGCAACTCTGAGCTAAATAATTTATGAGGGAACTGTGTCTCTCTCTCTTTCTCGCCCTCCCTCTGTGTGTGTGTTTACTAGAAGAACAGAGGGAAGCATGCTCCATTCCACTCGCCCTGACATTGTAATAGTATTATATCATGTTATGAGACAATAAAGTGGTTGAACTAACATCACAGCCAATGCTCAGACTCCTAGTGTGCGTTTGCTCTCACCAAAACCACAACATTAACACACACATTGTTGCTAGGTAACTAATGGACAACTATAAGTGGGAGCAAGGGGAGACAACTTCATTACTTGGGGTACTGTGTGCTATTATTTACTCAGCAATAACAAGTTACAGCTACTCTTCATAATTTTGTTGCCATAGTTTGTTGCCTAATTTAATTAATTTGTTTGATAAGAACATGAACCAAATGGATTTAAATACATTTATTTACCGTACTGTACTGTATTCAATTATATACTTATGAAACCATTTTAGGAATGTGCACAGAAAACCATTTCTTCTAAATTCACATTCAGTTATTTAATGTTGTGCAACTGTTTTTGTACCATGTCAAGAAAGCAATTTCTAGAGCAAACATTTCATCCTGCAGGTGGTTGAATAATTACACTAACATCTAAACATGGATCATACATGATCCATGCCACCCACGTTATGGCAGGGTGATTGTGTTACCATGGCAATCCATTCTGCTCCCATCACTTTGGTCCTACACCAGCTTGGAACCAGAGGGTCCACAGCATCAGATGTATGTGTGTTTATGTGTTTGGAGTAATAAATGGTTGGAGGCTTAGTTTGCATGCAGAGGTTATGTGTGTGTGTGTTTGCATGGATTTTGTTAATAAAGGGCTGTTTGACACCCTATAAAGACAAGACCTCTAACTAAGTCTCTTGGACCCTGTGGTTGTTCACAAATGCTTGCTGGCCATGTACCAATAAAACGTACAGAAATGTAAGAATTGTAAAGGAAATACTTTTCACACAATAAAATTTTGCAGCTGTAAAAACATAATATGTTATTAAACATTTTGAACAGCATCAAACCGCTGCAATGACTCTGACAGGGCTGTATGTAAACTGATGCAATACCTCTGTGGGTTTTGGGGATACTACATTTAAAAGCAAGTAATGCAGGATTTATTAAGCATTTTGACATTTGGAAATAAACGTTACGTAATAATGGTAACAAATATGAGTTGTTCACTATTAGAATGCAATCTTACATTAAACAGTGTAAACATGTTAAAGTAACACTTCCCCCAAGCTTTGATTTCCAAATGTCAAATAGTTAAAAATCTTTTATGAAGTATGCAAACACCCTTCCCTTAGCTACCCCCTGAAAACCTATAAGGACATAGCTTTAAATAATGGACTTAAACTAAAATCTAGTGTTGAGATGGTACCTTTAGTTCAGTTGTATGGCTTTTAAGTTGTAGTTGCCTGAAACCAGTGGTTGTATCTTTTCCTATTAATAATCGACAGCTTAAATATGATTTGTGAAAAAGAAAAGAAAGGACAGTAGTATTTGTGCATGTGGGCTACATATCATGCAACACCATGAGTGGGTGCGGGAGTGGAAAGCTGGACAGCTGGATGCCAAAAGGTTATGCAGAAGTTCCCCTGAGCGTAATCAGTGAGCAGCTGCTGGCTGTCACAGCAATAACTACTGTGTGCTTATACTGCAGCCTCCTCCAGGACCCAAATCACACATTTTAAAAGCAAAATATCACGTTATCATAAAGTGACAAATTGCTTCAACGAGTGCCATTTATCTAGTTATGAAACTCATTAAAAGATTGGCAGACTGGCAGCAGCTGCTTCATCTCTACTATTACTATAATTTGTTTCTCCACCGAAGAATCTTTAACCTCTCCTCTACCCACGCAAACCGTGCAGGCGGCTCTTCTCCGCCGGAGACTTCGAGGAGAATCACAAAGCGCCTGATAGTAACAGCGGGAGCTGAGTGAAGATGATGAGGGGAGATTCAGTGTGCGGGCAACACTAGTTCACTGTCGGCTGCGTGGTGGAGAGGGAGGCATCCACGACTGGGTCTGACGATTTGGACAAAACGAAGTGGGTATGAGGTTTAATTCTTATTAGCTTCTCGTTGTTGCCGCCCGCTAATACGTAAATTGTCTAAACTGATCACTTTGGAAGAGAAGTCTGACACGCTGTGAGTGAAAGTTGTGTGGGAGATTGTCAACTTTTATTTCGTTTTGCAGCGTCTTCAAAGAGGACCACCTGCAGCAGGCGAGAGCATCTGACTCCTCATGACAGCTTGACACTTCCAAAGGAAGAGACAGGGTATCTGGCTTTGTCGTCTCTATTTAACAACTTCATTTTCAGTTGTGTTACTGTAAGACTATCTATCTTAACATCTATATAAAATTATCATTATTATAAATTTGATACTTACCTGGTTGTGACAGAAACTGAAACCAAATTAAAGGTGAACTCCAATTTACCATTAAATTGGGATGCTAGTTTATATAGTATGGTGCCCTGTGACATATAGATGTAAAAAGCAACCCAAAGTTATCCTGACTTTCACACATCTCTGTCTTACCTCCACTTAATCATGGATCTTGTAACATCCTTATTATTCTGCATGTGATTTACATACTCCGCTCTGATTGGACACTATTTTTCCCTGTTGCTACTCCAGTTGATGATGTCTTTGCAAAATTGTTCTTATTCGAGTTCCATTCGTTTCCCGTTCAACCACAGTCTTTCTGAACTTTCCCTAGTCATCAACATTTGAATGTATGAGATGTGGTAGTGTATTTTTTAGCTTAAATTTACAATGAATGTCATCTTTTCATGTGTCTTAGCAGGTTGTTAAAGTATATGTGTTTTTTAAACCTGTAATTTATTCGAGGTAGCTTCACTGAGAGGCCTCTTCTGGATGCTGCCCAGTACAACGAGTCTCAAGAAGAGTACTGTCACAAATACCAATGGAGTAGGTTTACACAGTAGTCACATGTTGGATTTCAGTAATTGATAATAATTTTATTTAATAGTATTTGATGACATATTTACATAATTAGAATTGAATGATGGAAACTTTTCTTTTGTCCTGGTTTATTAGTCACTACAATTTTCCAACTCTTGTGTTTCCAATGTTTCAGTGTTTCAGTCTTTCTTCAAGCTCTTTCACATTTCCTTTACCTTAGCTGTTAGAAACGTAGGTATATTTTTTAGAAGGTACACATCAGGCTTAGCTTTTTATATTATGATTTAGAGCAGATGCATGCAGCTTGAAGCTACAGTATGCTACACTGGGAATCAAGCAAGTGGCAACACAAGATTTAAAATCATTGTGTGCTCCCTCTCCCTGCTTATGAAATTCCAGAGGAGAAATTAATAAGCTTTTCTGACTTAATGGTAAGCCTCACTCAAAATTTAAAATGCTTTAAAGCAGGAGCACATTTACAGTTCTATGGTGCAGCCATCAGAGCTGTGTGTGTGTGTGTGTGTATGTGTGTGTGTGTGTGTGTGTGTGTGTGTGTGTGTGTGTGTGTGAGAGAGAGAGGGAAAGAGAGAGAGAGAGAGAAGGTCAGACCATATGAGAGGCCTTTTCATGTCTGTCTACTTATAAGAGCTGAGCAGTGATACCTACTGTCACTGTGCCGCTCAGCTCTGGACACACACACTGTCCTGACTTTCTTGTCTTCACATGTGAAGCTGAGAGTGTTGCCTGACTTTGATCGGACTGTTTGACACAGACCATAAACCATGAGTGGTGAGTAACCAGTGAGCAGTTTGTGGAAGTGTTTTGGGAGCTTCTTGTAACTCTGTAATTTGTGATTGCAGTTTATTGATGCAGCATATTTAATTGCCTGAGATCAGATCCTTGTTTTAAGTAAGCTTTAAAATGGAAGACTTTTTGTCGAGGTCCAATGATCTGTGAATCTTCCTTTACCACCAACATATCAAACACTAAGTTTTTTTTAATATATTTGTTACTATTTAGTGCTGAAGTAATTTGGCTCCCCATGACCCTTGATAGGATATGTGGTACAGCTAATGGATGGATGTTAAGAACTTGTTTGTTACCTGCACATTCTCTCTATGCAAATTTTAGTTCACAATCTCAGGATCACTGGTGCTTCTTATTATTGTTATACAGCAGACTCTTATATCTTTGCTGCTAACTGTTTATCATTGCTATGATGGATGTTTGGGTTGACAGAAAAGCGCTGATGCAACCGGGTCCAGCCTGAGCTGTTGGTGGCTTTAACCCTGGAAGTTAGGTCATTGCTTCTGCAAACATCAGTCATAATAAAATATAATAAAACAGGGCAGTAGTAAAAGAACGATTAGAACTGCAGCTTTTTCATCCAGTCCTATCCATTCAGCACTTCACAGAAATAGTGAAATTGTATTGTCTGCACTCTTTTTTGTCATTTAAATTTGTTATAACCACTGAGACTGCATTACATTTTTTCATCATATATTTCATCTTGTGCTTCAGTTATGCAAGTTAGAACAAAAGAGCTGTTCTTCATCTGACACTGAGCTAAAATATGGTGTAAGATTATTTAGGCCCATCCCATTTCCTGCTCATTAAATCTCAGAATGATGGAAAAATAAATCAATAGACAAGCAGAAATAGATTAGGGTTTGGAGGTTACACAATAAGGTATCCTTTCAGGAAAAATTAAACCATAAATTTGTGAGTCATGATATTGGATGTAAAGGAGAAGCAGATGCAGACAATGCAGATGTTGTATTGTTCTTTAAGTGCAGGGCTTCAAGTCCGTTTGCAGAGGGCGTTTCAGAGGGCACATGTAGCCTAGATAGATAAGTGGAAGTGAGTCTAACAGCCACGTGTTACACACAGACTGGTTTGTGTTTTTCAGCTCAGGAAAATACGGTAAGACTACAGAAGCTCAATGTTTTGCTGCATATTCAAGCTTGTTTAAACATGAAAAAGAGGGGAAAATTATATTTATTTACTAGTTTTAGTACAAAAATGGCAATTAACACAGCTTTAGTTTGTAGCAAACCACTACTACACTTGTATTACTTATCTGTGTATGTCAGCTTTGCCATTTGTAGAGAACAGGACAGAATAGAAACAATATATAAATTTGATTAATGTGATATTTACTTAATATGCTTTCATTTTTCACTGTGCACTCTTGTCACATAATCAGTGTTTATTACAGTCTTAAAGTTAACATTCTTTCAACTAATTGTTTTTCATAATTATTTTTTAAGGGTCCCTACAGTGGTTGCACACACATAGAGACAGGAAACACACTTTCACAATAAAATGTGCTCTTCCATTCAGCTTTTTAATATGTTTTATACTTTTTACTTTGTCCTATTTCAGCTTTAACCAGCAGGGCATACTTCAACCTAGAAACACCATTCTTACAGAAAATCACAAGACGTTCAGCTATCAGCTTTGTATTGCACTTATTAATATCTTTTATGGTTTTTCAATAATTGCAGTTTTAGTTTGAATTTTCAACTTCTTCATTAGTGTGTATTGCAGAATGTTGTGGGTGACATCACACACATTGTAACATCTTAGCTTCAACTTCTATCAACTTGATTTCATCTTTTTCCTCTTTTCTTCAGTTAACTTTCATATTTCCTCAACTACTTTAACGCATAGGTATTTTTGTGTTCTTTCAGGAAATGTAACTCTCATAGAGACAGGACTTACGGTTCTTTCAGTATTTGAAGTGGAGAGAGTGCAATCTGAAACTCCCATTGGAGCCTATAATATCGGAGGTCCAGAAATTCTCCTCAAATACCTAATCCTGGCTGTTTTATAATTGCCGCTCTGCCTTCATTTTATTGAGTATCTTGAAATATTTTGTTCAGTGAAGCCTTCTGCTGGTCATAGTTTCTTAATTTTGTGAGTAGGACTTTTAAGACTTTTTCACATTTTGCACATTTTACTAGGCAGAGTCTGAGCAGTTCACAGCCTGTCTTCACCAAATGTGAGCGATTCAGCAGGTTCAAAGCTGCCATTGCCATGGTAACCAACACAGCTGAATTCGGTCATGTGATCAGCCTGAGAGCAGATTTTCTCCCACATGATGCACAGAACTTTCAAAACAAAAGCCTTTTTTTCAAATTCGTAGCATTTAAATCGTAAAATGAGTTTGTGGTAAAGTCTCCTTACAGTGGACACACACATAAAACACAGTTTCAAAATAAAACCCCTTTTGATAATTTTTTCAAGATCAGCTTGATCTTTTATCAGCTTTGCTTGTAAAATTCTTTCAGCACTGAAGCATTAACATAATTACCTTTTGCCTTTGGTGTTTTTAGGGGTAACCTAACCAGTATATAAGGAAGCAACATTGCGTTACAGCTATTTCAGCAAAAGCAAAACTGTCAGGTGTTTCAGCAAAAACTGCTTTTTTCAGCTTTGCTTGGAAAATCAGAAAAATTCACAGTGCATTTTCTTTTTTGAAATGCTTTTTCTAGTTTGGATTTGCAACCTTGAAGCAGGGGCATAAATCTGTCAAACACAGCAGGTTTTAATGTCATCCAGTCTAATACAGTGAAACATTATTTCTTCATATTCCGTTTCTTTTTCTGCTTAGTTTCCCATGAGACCTGCCTCCTGGACCAGGTGCTGGAGCTGATAATGAATGAGAAGCCCCCCAACAGTGCAGGTCTTTTCCTAAACGAGGACACAGAGAAACCACCCCCGCCTGAGAGAAGGAACATAAGGAGGTATCTAAGGAGGGCCATGGAGAGAAGAGCCAGTACCACGAGGGAGTGGATGAACTCTATCAGTAGTGACTGTGTCAAAGGTTTCTTCAAGAGGAACCTGTTCGTTTTGTTGACTGTCGCTGCAGTGGCTTTGGGTGAGTGAAGAGTGAAAACTGTTCATTTGACTTGGCATACCCACGTGCTTTAGTGTGTATATCTGTGCAAATTTTATTCAGGTGTAATCTTGGGCTTTACTCTACGCCCCCACAACCTGTCCCTGAGGGAGATCAAGTGCTTTGCCTTTCCTGGGGAGCTGCTAATGAGAATACTGCAGATGCTGGTGCTGCCTCTTATCATCTCCAGTCTAGTCACAGGTTGGCTTTTAATGAGCATAGAACAAACACTTAGTCCTCCCTACATGTTTAGGTAGATTAATGGTCAGACCCTGAAATTACATGTGATTTTTATATCAATCATTTTTACACACCATCAGTTACAAAGAACATTACTTTTGTAATTTAAGTTAACAACAATTATGGTTTTACACATATTGAAATTATTTAGTCTCAGGTGTGTTTTAAATTAAATTGATTACTACATTTATTAGTGCAGACTGTTTAAACTGTCAAATTAATTTTCTGCACTCAGGTATTTCATCTTTGGACAGCAGAGCTTCAGGTAAAATGGGTGTACGTGCAGTTATCTACTACATGGTGACCACCCTGATTGCTGTGTTCATCGGCATTGTCATCGTGATGATTATCCGGCCAGGGAAAGGCAGCAGGGATAGTCCTATGGGCAACAGCGGAAATATAGCACCAGTTCATGCTGCTGATGCTTTCCTGGATCTCATCAGGTAATTGAGTCTTGTGCAACTATACATAGCTTTTTTGACTGCGTCCCCATGCAGTCTCTCTCGTTCTAAATTGTTTTTTTGTAGATCAGTCAACAAGCTCATGTCTTTATCTACTAAGAAACTACATCATTGAGTTGATATGATGCAGTAATGATTTGCATGTGTATTAGCAGCCTTACAAACAAACGTCCTAACAAAGAAGCTTTAAAAGTGTTGTTAAACAGAGCCAGGCTAGCTGTTTCCCCTTGTTTCGATTTTGCATGCTAAACTAAGCTTGCAGGTGGCTTTAATCTCAGATTAAATGACTGACAGCAAAAAAAGTCACAAATAAGAAGGTAAGAAAGAAAATAACTGCAATTTCTTAAATGTTAAACCATTCATTTTGAAGGATTTATTTTGATGTATTTCTATATCAAAAAAGTTACACAGAAACCCACTCACTTGCTGTATCTGATCAACCAAATGATTGTATCCTTACTTTTTAATAATAACAAATGTTTATTCATTTAGTTCATGTGTGAAGTTACAAGCTGCTCTAACTCATGGGGTTGTTTCATTTTTATCCCAGGAACATGTTCCCTCCCAATCTGGTAGAAGCTTGTTTCAAGCAGGTAAGTCATTATTTCCTCATCACTATGTCACAATTCCCAACTCTCGTTGACCAATACTATCAATTAAAAAAAAAGAGAAAAGAAAAACATGCAATACAAAAACAGATGTGAAATAATACGGTATTGTCATTCCACTCACTGTAAAATCATCTTATCATTCACAGATATTCAGATCCAAGCCGAATTGATGGATAATTTTTGTTCATTGTTCATGTTCATTCTTGCAGTATAAAACCGTGTACAAGAAGATTGTGCACACAAGGAACGTGACAGTGACCCTGAACCTCACTGACTCTCTCAATGTGACAGAGTCTAACCTCAGTGTGAACCTCAGCAGGGTGCTTCACACAATACAGGTGGGACACGGTAACTCTGGATAAGATCTAAGTAAATTCTAACCACTTTAATCCAAAAACAGTTGTTCAATACATCCCTCCCCTCTCACAATAGGAAAGAGTGGAGGAGACTGTTCCTGTGTCTGGTTCGTCTGGTGGCGTAAATGCACTCGGTTTGGTGGTCTTCTCCATGTGCTTTGGTTTAGTCATTGGCAACATGAAGCAGCAGGGTCAGGCCCTCAGGGACTTCTTTGATTGCCTGAACGAAGCAATCATGAGGCTGGTGGCCATCATCATCTGGTCAGTGAAAATGCACCTTCAGCAAGTTTTTCTTTGCAGGCTACTGTTGTTTGTTTGTATTATTTCCTGTGGTCTTTTAGATGGCGTATTTATACTGATTAATTTTTTACTTGTTAAGTAAAAAAATAAAAGTAAACTTGTTAAGTAAAGTGTGAATTGTGCCGGGATAACACACGAGACACAAGAGACACAAAAATTAGGAAGCACTACTGAAGATACTGTTTTCCTAAATATTTTTTACAAAAATAAAAAATCTAAAAATAAAAATGTATGAATTTTGGACTCGGCAAATTGTGTTTTTATATCTATCACCCCATCACCTCTGAAACACTTAACCAGGTATGCTCCAGTGGGAATCCTCTTCCTGATTGCTGGGAAAATTGTGGAAATGAAGGATCTGGCTGAGATGGGGAGCCAGCTTGGTATGTACACTGTTACAGTCATTGTGGGTCTCCTCATCCATGGCCTCGTTGTCCTGCCGCTGCTCTACTTCCTCGTTACCAAGAGGAACCCTTACAAGTTCATTGGTGGTCTGCTGCAGGCACTCATCACGGCCCTGGGAACTTCATCCAGGTGAGACGGAGCCTCTGTCCCACTCAGAAACAGGTGTTCTGGTCACAGAGTCTTTCCAATAAGTATACAACAAGCCAAAAAAAAAAAAAGAACCATTTGAAAACCTGTCTGAATTTAAATAAAAATAATTAATATATAAATGCCATACCTTCCTGCCTTCTCCAGCTCAGCTACTCTGCCCATCACCTTCCGCTGTCTTGAAGAAAACAACCATGTAGATAAAAGAGTGACACGCTTCATCCTTCCTGTGGGTGCCACCATCAACATGGATGGCACCGCGCTCTACGAGGCTGTCGCAGCCATCTTCATCGCTCAAGTTAATGATATGGACTTAAATTTTGGCCAGATTCTCACCATCAGGTAACACTTGTTTTACATTTGTTAGTTTTAACCTACACTTTTTTTCCCAAATGTTAATTTCTTTCCGTTTTCTGAATTATGAAAATATGATCCCAAATCCTGGAACAAAACAACTGAGGTTTGGCAACTTCCAAATCACTCTTTGCAAAACCTTTATCAATACTATATACTATTATAATACTAGTTAGACACCGTTTTGAGATCAGATTTAACCTTTTTGCAAACTGCAAACACATTTTCACTGACACACATAATGCAAAATGTCACACACAGGCCACAAACGTAAAACACAATTAGCACACTTTTGTTGTTGTTAACAATACATGATACATGATCCACAATACATGTGGATGAGTACAAAGAGAAAGACTAAGAACAAGAGTAGTCACATCAGATGAAAATTACTTTTGATTTAATTGTCAATGGCCTCCGCAATCTGGACATTCAAAATGTAACTGAGTTAAACTACAGTCCAGTAAATATTATTATAGAAAACTACAGTAAAATGACTTTTATTCTGTACCCCATTCCTACACTGGTGACATGATGCTGACATAGATTAAGCTGTGTACTGTAAACACAAACACATATATTACAGTTCATTGAAATATATGTGTGTGGGGGTGGCTGTAGCTCAGTTGGTAAAAGGTAGTCATCCAGGGACCACAGGGTCAGTATAGTCGAAGTATCTCTGGACAAGACACTGTACTCCCAACAGCCCTTTCCCATCCCCAGCTGTCCAGTGCTGGTCCAAGCCCAGTAGAAATTGGGGAGGGTTGTGTCAGGAAGGGCTTATTGGATAAGCCGAAAGAACAAAAAAAAAGTAGTAGTAGTAGTAGTAGTAGTGTGACCAGTTTGGCTGGGAGTAAATTAACATGATTTTATAATTCCTCATGTGCTTTTATCAATCTACTACTCCCAACAGGAGCTCACATGTGTTGTTTGTTTGTTTCTCTTTATTAAATGTCTTCACTCTTCTCTCCATCCCTCCCACTGCCTACTCAGTATCACAGCAACTGCTGCCAGCATCGGAGCAGCAGGCATCCCTCAGGCTGGCCTGGTTACTATGGTGATTGTATTGACATCGGTGGGACTGCCCACAGAGGACATAACACTGATCATCGCTGTGGATTGGTTCTTGTGAGTTCCCATTAAATGTCAGCTTGATAGGGATTGGTCTGTGTGCTGTTTTGTGGGTCTGCCAACCTAAATGTCATTGTGAAGCTTCAGAGAACCCAGAGGTTCCCCAACTCTACAAAGGTTACTGATGCATAATGCAGAGTGACACATTAAAAGCTTGTGCCAAATTCTGACTGTGAATGTTTTTACTTCATGTAAAATTATTTTTCTTTTATGTATTTAAGTAATCTGTCACTTCTTTCAATTTTCATTTGGTTCTGTCTCTCTTGTCACCTCAGGGATCGCTTGCGTACCACTACCAATGTGCTTGGAGACTCGCTTGGAGCTGGCATTGTGGAGCACCTTTCCCATGGAGAGCTACAGAATCAAGACGCTGAGGTCCTCAACTCTGTTATGGAGGAGAATGAGAAGTCCTACCAGCTTATCTGCCAGGAAAACAACTCCCTCAACCACCGCAACAGTGAGACCGCAATGTGAAGAAAATCAGCCACACCCAAAAGGGCCTTGGGTACTAAAAACAGTTTGGAACAAGCTTAGCTTGCAATGGTGCAGAGACAGTCTTAAAGGGACATTTGTATTTGATCAACTTGGTATTCCCAGAGTATCCCAATCTCAAATCTCATCCCCAAATGAAAAAAGTAAAAGCTCTCTGGGAAACCATGGAATAACAAAGCCTGGCCTGTGACTAATTGATAACACGAAATAAGAAGTAGACTTGTGGTTAGGATGAGTTAGATATCTACAGCTGACAGTATCATTCAGTACCAGCTTCTTGGGGGGGGGGTTGCTGTGATGACTGTTGAATGTATACAAGGTTTGTATAGTTATTTATCGATACAGTCTGAATGTCATGGAGGTACCTACCAGCATCAGTGTTAACATATTTTTACCAGAGAGAAACACAACCAACATTTGTCTGTTGCATGAATTAATACTTCATACACATTATCTCTTCTGAAAACATACATTTTTTTGTCATCATGACTACCTCTGATAGGACTTAGATCTGGACCTCCACATTCATATAAATACATAATGAAGCATATCAGTGGCAAGTAAAACATCAGTCTCTCCATATTTAAGTGTAATATTTTTTATGTTATTTAAGTTTGCGTGCACAGTGTAATCTTAATATATTTGACTTTTAGATTATGGTGGGAAGCCAAATCTTTGCTACTTGTTATTTTGATGTTGCTAAATTAGAAGTGACATGTTCACTCAGTGCATTCTTATAAAAATATTTCTGTGTATTTCTTTGGCGTTGGTACATTACAACTAGGGTACAGGACTGTATTGTCACATAGTTTTAATTTGGACAAATACTTTGATTTTTTCATTTATGAGTTCAGATACTCTTACATAAAAGAGGGAATATCAAACAAGAATGATCCAATTAGTTTTTTGTTTTTTGGTAAAATTCTTGTTCTCCCATTTTAAGCTCTTTTAAAAAAATCTCGCTTTGCTTAAATCATAAGAGCAGTTTTAAGAAAATTTTGTTGTTCACCATTACATTCACGTGTTTGTGTTTTCAGCATTATATGTCACAGTATTATCTGAACTTGAAAACTTGGATTTTGTTACATTTTGAGTTTTTTCTGCAACCAAATACTCATTTATTTTTATTTTTTTGTGAAAACTACTGTGAAGGAAGTTTGTGGCTGCTTTGAAGAATTGAATGTACAGTGGCTTTATAGTTTTTAGGTGTTGGTTGTGTTAGATAAAAGTGAAATGCATAACTGTGAAAGTGAAAAAGTCTATATGGTTTTATTTAAAGCATCATGACACTTATGCCATGGTCTGGCTTTAGCTTTAGCGCTTGTTGTTATTTCAGCAAAAATGTTATCTCTCACTGAAGAACAGCTTGACATTTCTGATTAACAGCTTATAAAAATATGACAAATAAATGGCTCAGGAATTGAACTGTGGTTGTCATTATTGTGTTTGTGGCTACCCCTGGTGGAAGATATTCTCCTGTCAGAAGCTGTTATTACTTAGAGACAAACATTAGTCAAATGTAGTACATAATGTAGTAATAGGAAAACAAATGTAATAAAATATAAATAGTTGATAAACAAGTGGCCTTTGAGACATTGAACTCCAAGTTGTTTTTAGTTTTTACTACTTGTACTGTAGTTAATTTTGGATAATATCGTGGCAAATCACTACACATAAATGCAAAATGCATAAATGCAAAATACAAAACCTTGTAATCCTTTATACTTTGTTTTTTAAAACTTGCAGAGGTCTTACCTTAAGAAATCTAGAACTGCTTGCACATGCTTGGAACCCACTCCACACCAACATTCACCTTTTATAAATGTTGAGGTAAAAGCTGAAGCTGCTCCTGAAACAATGTAACATAAACTGTTTGTGACCAGTAAAATGAAAACGTTTGTTTCATTGTTCTGCCAAAGTTCCCAACATTTTCTTCCTCACCAAAATTGTAAGCTGTTTTCCATACAACACTGTACTAAACTGCACATACTAGTCCAAGTAATGGCTAAAGGAATGGGTAATAGTATTTCATGTTTTCCAGGTGGGGTTCAGACTGGAACATGAGGACATGCAAACCACCCTACTACACCCTAAATTGTTTAATAACACAAGGAAGCTATGAGTCTACTACTACAACTACTTACACACAGACTATATCTACATATATGTGTGTGTGTGTGTGTGTGTGTGTTTATATATATATATATATATATATATATATATATATATATATATATATATATATATATATATATATATATACTATGAACCATCCCTATTGCCACTATCACTGAGACCAACAATCTGATATACAGCACAGAAACCACGATCCTTGAGATACTATATAAGATGAACCTGAATGTCCTGACAACCTCCCTCTGCACAAGCTCCTGTCAGGTATCACAGGAGCTAGAATGAGTAGGCACATGGCACAAGGACTGGCTTTGGAAAACAACCCTAGAAAAAAAAAAGACAATGAGGCAGTTTATGTTATTATTGCAGATCAATTTATAAAAGAGTTCACTTGGTATACGGTGTTTTAACATACAGTTCAGTCTTGTACATAGCTTATGTGCTTATGTGTTTCACACACAGTTGAGCCCTCTAAGTTTTAACAGCCTTGTCATGTGGTGAATTCAATCATGAATCCTTTGGCATAGTTCAGAACAGACCACTGGTAAAAAAGAGAAATGTAAACTGCAAATAGGACTGGGGCCTAACTGACTATTGGGCCTAACCGACTCAAATGTATACTGAGCATACAAACAGTCATTTTACAGAATGGACAAATTACCAGAAACATTTGCTTTTACAGTATGTGCCAAACATTAAATCACTTCTCTCTTTTTCTGGGATCCTGTTTAACAGTCAGATATAGAAAGCCTGAAAGAGGACTATTGTACGACAACTAAGATCTGGATTGTGCAGGATAAGGTGCAAATCAATATCAGAGATGTGTTCCCCAATATTCTGCACACATTTAAAAACCCCATCTACTTTAATGTGTTAAATGTCATTACACTTTAATAAAGGTACAGAATACAAGTCACAAATACGCATAGAGTATCCTGCTGATATACAGTAATAATATCACTGCTTGTTTATCATTGTTTAATTACAACCTTTTCACTGATTTCCAACCAGCCACAAGTAGCCTAGTTATTGTGTTGTGGAAGGAGACACTTTCAGGTAGACTCTGGCAAATAACAGTACAAGCCATTAAAAAAAACGTATTCAACTTATCTTACAACTCAATAATCCTCTTTTGACACCGCTTAAGCCATGTGCTTCGGAATATTTCAAGCGCAGTTCACATTTCAATATCTAAAGCCATTTAAATATGTATTGCTGCCCAGGTCTACATGCTCCAAGGGAGAGAAATAGTGTAGATAGAGAAAGACACGAGACGACTGGAGATTCAGCAAGCTTCGCAGGGTAAAGGTGACGAGCTGCTGAACGTTTACTTGGCCTGTAGAAAAGTGGGAATGCAAAAACATGGAGGAGTAAATATTTTATGCACTGCAATAAATTTGCATGATTATCAATATAGTCAAACGCGTTAAACGGGCCTTACTTATGACTATGAGATTTTCTCCATGTTTGATAGCACTCCTTCACTCCACATTGAGGTCCTCCCAGTTGTTTTTCTTGTCCTGATGATCACAAGGGAAGAAATTTATTAATGTCCCAGTTACATGGATTATTTATTGCTGAAGAATGTTACAGCATGTAGCTGCAAAGTAGCTTGTCTCTGACCTCTGACATTACAGGCAGGTTGTCATGAGGAAGAAGCCACTTGGTTCGGTGGTTCTTGAGTAAATCTCTCCGCAGGAGCTTTCTCAGCAACCTCTTCACCTTGTGGTCTTTTGGGTCTGCACATTTCACTGCCTTCTTTGTGTAAAGACTATAAAATATAACAATAAAAACAGTATTTATTATGCAACACAGGGTGGCAGTTCAATGTTCTGATGAACTTTTAGTGAAGCGGAAAAAAATAAAATCAGCGGCTGCTGAATGTAGAGAGACCTGAAAGGTAAAAACAATGACTTGGCAAAAATGTGCAGATCAAAGAAACATGTCTGTTAAAGGGTCAAATAGATCACTTGATGACATCAAGAAGAGACAGCTTTAGGATGACCAGAAATAAAATGTGAATTTTTATTTAAGTCAAACCATGATCAAAAGTTTAGGAACCTCAAAAATAGAGAGAACCACAAGCAACTGCATCTGTAAGAACCAGAACCACATGGAAAAGCAAGCTCTTCATTCCAGCAACACCAGATTTGTGTGACCTGCTGGAAACAATAGCTATCACAATACAGAATGGGTTACTTAACTAAACCCTGCTGTTCTGACCCACTGCCTACGGGAGGGCTCGGCTGTCTCGGAAGGTATTTCAGAGAGCCTGTTTTTCCCACATATCTCCTTTCTTACTTCCCTGGCAATTAGAGTTCCAAGCCCTGCTATAACAACATGACCTGGAAAGATGACAAGGCCTTTAAGCTGGGCTCTGCCCTCCTCTAACGAGAGGCATATTTTTCATGCCTGTAGATTGCAGTGTGCTCTTTTAGCTCCAGGACTGGATAGTTGAAATACTTGCATGATGGCTTGTATTCTGCAGTCGGGGCCCTCTGTCTGCACCTCAAACCGCAACACATCTTTGGTACGCACCTTGCCTTGGGAGTACAACATGCAGCATTGGACATCCCTCTGCATCTGCACACCTTTACCTGGAAAGAAAACAGACAGCGCGATGGAGCAAGAAATCCTTAGGGCACTGTGCCAAACAAACGCAAACTGACAAAATGAACCTCCTTCTTGGTGGACTGAATAAATTATGTTGACTTTTTGCCTTGTAAGTCACACATTTAAGATTTAAGGAGAGGACATTAAAGATAAACATTACAGACAGCACTATGATTTTAAGACATAATAGAAAATGTAATTGTCCGCCCAAGATAACATCTAAAATCTTCTACAGAATATTTAAAATGTATGTTTAATAGATATAACCATCTTTTTTTCACGACTATACAGTCAGTGTAAGGCAGTTTTTGGAGACTAAAAATGCTATGTGTTGTGCAAAATTTGTACATGGCTTCTAACTCACATAGGAACACAAACACACACACACACACACACACACACACACACACACACACACACAGGAATTTCATTGGAATTACAATGGCATCCCATTGTGCTGCAAAATATACACCCATGCCAGTGAAATGAGAGAAAGAAAGTGAGAGAAAGAGGTGAGGAGTGTGTTTGTATGGAGGGTGTGCCATGATGTCTTATCCAATGCAATTATGTAAACAAGTTAAAGTGTGATGTGAAGCAGCATGAGCAATAGGAGCTGTAAAATGGGACAGTGCTGCTTCATTATACCACAAATGATCTAGAATCCATCTCCAGGCTCCTCACCACACTTTCAATGTTTTTACAACATTTAAAAAACCGAGAAGGATGCACCTTCACACACTGAGCCCCGACACAGATGCTTTCTTTCTGTCATGTGATTTTGAATGCTCGCCCTTGTGCGTTCTGCCCCTCTGCTTACATCCATGCCTTCCTCCCCTGCTGCACCTGCTGCTATCTCTCTTTCCTTATTCTCTGATTTTATATCTTCGCCATCACTCCCATTGCCACAGTTTTCACCTGCATGCAACACACGCACGCACACACGCACACACACAGAGTCAGTATGGTCGTACCTTCCACAGATGCCAGGAGGATAACAGTCAGAGAAATAACAGTCAACATCTGCAGCATGACCATGATGACGCTGGCAAAGAGAAGGAGAGGCGAGGAAATGAGGATAATCTACTCTGTCACCTCTCCCTTTGAGTCTGTCTCTCTTATATTATTCCCTCCCTCCCTTTATACTGTACCTCCCAGCCGATCTCTCACTCACTCACTTCGAACCACCTCTTTTACTGTTTTACCATCCCTCCCTCCCACCCTCTTCTTGTCCATTTTCAGTCATTTTTATGTTCAATTAAACTCCCTCTCTTATTCTTTTTCATTCACACACTTATCTCTGTCTGTATCCTTATTCAGGGTGCCAAGGCTTATTTTTCTAATTTTAGGCTTTAAATTGCTTTTTCTCCTTAATTCTTGTTTTGTCCTTACTACATCCCCACCCCCACCCCAGAATAGATTTAGTAGGTGAAACCAACAAGGAATCATCCTGCAATCTTTACATTACAGCAACAGTCCTACTTTGGAATTTAAATATAACCAAAGTAGCTTTTCCAAGTAATATCTAATTAAACCTGATTTAAAGCTATATACTTTAGTTTTAGGAACTCTTAGAACCAAGAGCTGGTCTGTCCAACAAATGCATCTGGATTACTATTGTAGCACATTTAGTCTCTGTTGAATTCCAGAAAACATGTCAAACGCACTTAGAAATGTGAGTGCATCTGTTAGCCTAACCTAAACCCAAATGACAACAAGCAGGCCTGTAATCGAATATTTAATTTTTTTAAGTCCAGCTGATTGTCAAAACAATTTTTACTTTCTACGCTGATGACACCATGCGGTATGTTAAATTGTCAACTAACATTGTATTTTGTTTTAGGGCATGTGTTACATGTCTCCACTGATATGTCACATTTTTCTTTTCACAAATAAAGACAAAACTTACATGCTTTTGCTTGGCACTTGTAGTCATGTATTTAATTAATTTACAAAACAAACAAGTCTAGCAACCCAAATGAACCTCCATCCTTCATTTTCCTGCTTTTATTTCTGTTTTATGGCTTTACTCATGCCAGTGTAGCAATGTCCCCTAGAAAGGCTAATATAGTTGGTCAATAAAGTGATTCAAATGTTTGAAAAATATGCCCTTAACATGTCCTTGCAGCATATCCCTCTCTGCCCATAAATCCTTATGTAAAAAAATTGTTACTTAGCTTGCAGAACTGAACAGTACAAGAATATGTTGGGTTCTATCTGAGGAGTATGCATCAGCACCCATTACAGAGAGGCTTTAATAAAAAGCAGCATCAGGAGAAACCACAAAAATTGATACAGGCCTTCATTTGTTTCAGAAACATAATAATTCAAACCAACCTTTGCTGGAGACAAATAAATTCACATGCCAAAGGCAGAGCCCTAATTCTTAATATTTAATAAGGGAATGCATGATTGCCTTGCAGTGGTTGTCCGTCTCTATGTGCCAGCCCTGTGACAGACTGGCAACCTTTTGAAAGTGACTTCTCCTGCTTCTCGTCAGCTAGGATGGATGGATAGGTGGATGGATGGTTGTGCTGCTGTCTACAAAAGCAGGTCTAATACGTATTACATGATCATACATAGACAAAACAACAAAGAGTATTGCCACATAAGTTTTTACTGTGACCAGAAAATATTTTAGTGTCTTTCATTGTATTGTCTGTATCTTGAAGTACTGCTTACTCCCATGTCTTCACGGGGTACCTTTCCCCAAATCACTTAGTGGTGCCACTACAAACAGTCCATACAGATACTATTTGTTTTTAACTTCATGTGGTTTTAATATATTTCTCAGTGTAAGCTGTGATAGAGTGGTAGTGATTTTACTTCAAATGTATGGTTTTGGCTGTCGGTAGTTGTCAATGCCTTTTTACTGTAACGACTATTGTCATTGGTTAAAACACTTGGCTGTACTAATCATGTTATAGTTACCTTAAAGAACAACCTAAATATTTTTTTTTACTTTTGGTAGATTGCTTTGCTGCAGTGACTGATTGTCTTGTGCATGCATTGTAGTCTTACTTAATATTCTCATTGTGCTGAAATTCAGAGCGAGAAAGAGAATTAGGTTATAGCCTACTACTAACCCAAAATGCACAAGAATGTAAGTGAGTGATTTACAGAACTGTCTCACTAAAACATCTTAAGTGGTGCCATTAAAGACTCCTACAGAATGATTACTCCTATAAAAGTGTTCCTATGGTTACGCGAAAATATACATAAACTAAGCTTGCAAAAAAGGTCAGCCTTCATTAACATAAATGCTTTTGACATGTACTTAGGAAGAAACAGAAGAAAAAGGCAGTACTGGAACAATGAGTTGACTCTCATGCAAGGAAATATTGCTTTAGACAGTGAAGTGCTTCATTAAGTGGACACATTACAGCTCTTATGGTAAAAAAAAAAAATCTTGAAACAGACAAATCATACTTTGGCTATTGACGTTTTAGCTTGAAAACTAAAGAATTTTCAGACAACAGGGAAACAATATGTCTGTTGTGAGCATATATTTTAGAACCCTGGATGTGAAAATATGTCTGTGTGTGTGTTGGGGGTGGGGTTCACTCTTCAAGAATTTGATCCAAAAAATAACGTTGGAATCTCAGCTGCAAAAACATACCTTCCACATGACTACAGGTCTGCTTGGGAACCAGATAAATGTTCTGCATATCTTTGCAGTGATTAAAATAAAGGTGTGCATAGACATGTGGGAAATCAGAAATAAAAGCAGCTCCAGTGAAATGTGGGGCATGCAATTTATTAGTATCATTCACTTTGAGGGGGTGAGAAGCCTGAGGATGGCATGACCTCCTGGAGATGTCTGGAGGGTCAGTTAGCTGTGCTGGACATGCAGCCTGAAAAAGATTTCCAAGAATTAAAAAGGGGGTAAAATATTTGATTTATTAATTGAAATAAGGTAAACACGGAGGTGTATGCAACAAACATCAAGTTAATTGAAATAAAGGTTTGAATAGAGGCCCATTCACAGAATGATCTTTTCTGTCTTGACATTAAAACATTAAGATGGTCTGGAAATTGTGTTTTTATGCAACTTTGCATCCCCATTTAAAGGAAAAGACAGACAAAAACTTTTATAGATTTTGGATGGAAAACTAAACGGAGTGAGCTATAATACTGTATATGGATAAGTGTGGAAATAGGATTTTCTTGTGTGTGTAGTGTTGGTCAGTCAGTTGACAATTTTTTTTACTCATAAAACAAATATTGTGATTCATCTGGCAAGCATACAGATATCCATGGTGCCCATGTGTGTAAATGATTCCTGATTTCTCCTCTAGCTTCACATCTTTGTGGTTTTCATAAAATGCTTTAAAAATTGATTTGAAGAATGTGATATAGTTTTGTGCAAAAATTCAAGCTATACGTGGTTTTCACTCTTTATGTTAAACTGAGCCATCTAGCTTTCGCTTTGTATCTTGATTACAGGCACAAAGAGCTGCAGTACTGATGTTCTCATCTACTCTTAACTAGAAAGCAGCTACAATTTCACAAAACTTATCAGTACATCAAATTCAAACTGAAAAGAAGCATTTTTAACAACACATCTAATCAACAAGTATTAATATTAATGAAAGACACGCTTGTATTTTATCTCAGGGTCAACTAATTAGACTCTGATTAAGCCTGATTTTCACAAAGCATTAGGATCAAAGCTACTCATTCAGGATGTCAATTTCCATCAAGGACCATCACACCAGCCTGTCTCAGATTCACTGTTCATGTTCTGTTCTAAACTGGGGAAGGCTCACTCTTCTTTTCTATGAGATTTCTTGATAGAATACCTTCATTGAATGGTAATAAAACATTGTCCAATCCTTCAATGTGTGAGTACATTTTATCAGTAAAGTTTTCCATGTTCCTGGTGCTAGTAAGGCATTCCTGTGCCGGGAAGTTGTAGGTCTTGTCTGGGGCCAAGCATCTGTTCTTCTCACAGCTCTGTTTCATTCCTCCCTGAAACACTAAACCTAGACAATTACCTTAAAAGCAATCAGGCATTTATTTTAAAAATAGCTCAAAGGGTCTTGACTGTGCCTAGAGTGGGAAAGTCAACACTTTCGATGTGTTTAACAAAATACTTATGGGAAGAACAAAAGAACTTTACCAGATTCACTGAATGCATATAAAAAATGCACAGGTATTGCAGCCAAATTGATTATTAGACCAAATAATAAATTCTATTCTGATTTATAATAATTTATATTCTGATCATGCTTCTAAGAAATACTGCTAAGAAAAAATACTACAATTGAACTTGTAAAACTATTCTTAATAAATATAGAATACATTATTCTGCAACTTGCAGGTTCCCATACTCCAAAATGTGCCCTTACTTATTTCGGCCAGATCCACTATAGCTGGTCATTTATGTAACACATAAGCATAAGCCGATAACCAATAAAACAGACATATAGAAAGTTAAGTCTGCCATCATATGGTGTCATTACACAGACTGCCACCAGTGAGTACCAATCTGTATAGTGTCTCAATCACTACATTGTGGTCACAGCTATTTTAAATTAAAAGTTCAGCTGAACATTTTGATGAAAACAACCTGAACAGTAATTTGATTTTAATACGACCACTGACACAGTATTGTGTATTGGTTGGGCTCTACACAATATCTGGCACCAGGAATATAAACTCCTTCGGAACATTTTAGCACTGCAATATTGGAAAATGTCTAAAACCCAGTAGACAAATACAGGGGACATAAATCATCCTGAAAATGGTTTCCCTTTAGTTATGGATGCAATATGCATGGTAGTGTCCCTGTGTTCAGCTCACATCTTAAGCCAGCTCGGTCTGACATCACCACCAAACTAATTGAAACACTTGTTTTAATAAAATATATAATAATAAAATATATACGATCATATCCACTCCCCTTCGGTGGTAGATGAGAATCCTTCAGATGTGTCCTATGATCAGCACCTTGGACAGTGGTATTAGCACTTTGGTGCAGAGTTAAAAAAGATGCACCTGGGCTGGAAAATATGAGGAAGCCACAGCATCAAAGTTCCCAACAAGTGAGAGTATTGAGTGAATCTCATTTAGAAACATTTCACTTTTTTGTAAAATGTTTGAATGAGCAGATGGATAATTTTTTGCCTGTTGCCATGGCTGCTGGTTTTCTCTCATCATGGCCATGTTTTTCTACTACATGATACAACAAGTAATCACATTGTGGAAAAAAGAAGCTACTCCTCAGTGCATGGAGCTTGATATCCTTCCTGAGTATGGTTGATTCACTCTACATACCTTTCAGTTTTTCTGTTACTGTTACATCAGAACATAGTGTTGAATGTTTGTTTCTTTGTTTTTTTATTCTGACACAATCTTGTTTAAAACAGTACTTTATTCCTTGGTTCAGTAGTATTACAAAAATATTTACAAAAATGTGCACTTCACTACAGGTTAAATATGAAAAATCTTAATAGCACACTGCAGAAAAGTATGTATAAATGTCCGATTTGAGTCTCAACACAAATAAATCCCGAATAAATCCTCTCCACAGTTTCTTCGTTGATGGCAGATATTGCAATGTTCTCATTCATCTCCTGTATCTCCTGTGTCTTTAATCTAGTGTGCCTGAAAATACAGAAGAATTAGTAAAATGTGTAATGGTACAAAATATATTACACAACCATGCACATGCACGTCTAAATGCAGGTCATATGGACAAGTGTAAAAAGAAAATTTCTTTAGGGTATAAATCAGGTTAAAACAGCCATTTGGAATAATGATAGGGATTTTGACAAGACTTACCTTCAAGAAATGCAAACTCATCTATGGCCTCTATAGCATTGTCTGTGTAAACAAAAGAAAAGAGGGCAATGTTTTTTTTAATACTGATGACAACAGAAGATAAGGGAGTCAAAAGTAATGAACAGATATTTTATGTATTTATATTAGCTGATCTAAAAATTAAAATCACTTTGTTGTCATTGAAAGTTAAATAATTTCACCAGTGCACCATTACAATCTAATCCTCTCTATAACAAATGTTCTACAATCTAAAAAAAACGATGCCCTGTTCTGACTTGATAAGTAATAGTTAAGTATAAGTATAGTGATTCTGTGTGTATGTGCAAATAACAATGTGATTTTCTTTGCAGTGCTTACCCAAGTCTTTCCTTTGCAAAGTTTTCCTCTTTCCTTGTTGGGCATACACAAGAGCATCTTTGGCAATCATCTCAACAAACAGCTCCTGAAAAATTTACAATCATTAATATTCGGTTTTTAAAATTTTAAATAAATTGGAAACAAATCATGCAATTGATGTGGTAACATAGTAGATTTGCAGTGTAGACCATTAAAACGATTTTGTAGATTAAAAGCTGCATATGAAGAATATGATCAGAAACTAGCACTAGTGTTTCTTTAACCGATAGAAATAATAGAAAATATCGATTTGATTTGAACTCAACTTCACCTGGTATTATTGTTTGTATTCTCAGCGGGTGTTTTCCCCTTACCTTCTCAGTGTACAAGGCTGGAAGTTACAAATTTCCACTCTCAGTATACTATAGTTAGAGTGGTTTTGATTTTATTTATTAATTGATTTAGTATATAATTTTTTTATAGCCATCTGCCACTTTAAAGCAAGCTTTTGCCTGGATTACTGTCAAATAGCAGTAACGTTATGGTTCGTACCAGGTGGTTAAAGCTTAACTTCCTTCATGACTTTTACCGTGGCTTTAGCGATGATAAATACCGACTCCTGGCTGGCGAGGGACACATCTGGATCGGTCTTCATGAGTGCCTTGATGCGGGCCAGCGGGAGTTTGGACGGTCGGCTGTGGGTAACGGCGGTAGCAGGGCCTGGCTGCTGCTGGCCGCTCTCATCCGCCGTCTCGGCCCTGTGGCTCTCCTCGCTACCACACCGATCAGGTTCGTGCTCGGTTTGGACGACAGGCGTTGCCACTGTTGCTGCCATTTTTCGTGAGTTACGCAGAAGTTGTTTTTAGATACACAAAAAATTAATACAGTTTTCTGTTTACATCTCACAGATAACATTAGCACCAGTACGCAGGCATGTGTTTCCGGCTTTTCGATGGGGCGCCTGCTCTGATTGGCAGATCAAGTACAACGACTCCCCCACTGCTCCTCTCCCGCCAACTAATTCTCGCTGGTGATTGGACCTTTAGTAGACAAGAATGTGGTTATTGGCTGGAGATTAACGCCAATCAAAGGGCACTGCGACCCTAAACGCTAGTAAGAAATATTAAGATATTGTTGATTTTGGTCAGAAATGGTAGAAATCTTTAAATTTATTTTGATACCAGTAGTGTGGATAAATGGTATATTAATTCACCCTTACTGATGAATATACAGAAAGCTAAGAACGTATTCACTTTTTATCCATTGGGGGCAGTAGAAACAAGCTGCAAAAACCTCTCTTTCAGCTGTGCACATTATGGCTCTGTTGGTGTCATGCACTATTTTTTACTCTTTTGGTTTCTGTCAACTCCTGGGAGAAAGCATTATGGCGATACAAATGCTCCCCTGTGTTGACAACGTTATCTGACATGTGTTTCTGAGCAGGTAGCCTACAGAGCTTTTTATCAGAGCTTTGTTGTTGTTGTTGTTGTTGTTGTTGTTGTTGTTGTTGTTGTTGTTGTATATAGCGTGGCTGGGAATAACTCTGACAAATGAGTTGTGGGTGAATCTAAATAGAAACATTTCTGGCTACAAAACCTAAATTAGCAATAAGACTATAAACTGACTGATAGGTATTATCTCACTGTAACAAATTGCTGTAATTTCTACGGTAAAGTTTTACAATAACTTAATAAGTTTAACTGTATATTGCACTGCATCATGGGTAAAAAAAAACCATTGCAGTTGCTAACAGCATTTTTCCACAATAACATATTGTACAATTACAGGCAAGTTGTACCTTGACTGTAGATGATGTACATTACAGCTGAATTTTGTTGATTTTGGCGATTTGAACGAGGAACAAGAGCAGCTGATGACCGAAGCAGAGGAGTTTATGGTGAGAACAAAATTGCATTATTTGTAAGAGTGAATGTAATTTCCCAATATTTTAACTAAGCTAAGAGTGAAACTGCTGGTTGGTCAGTAACAGTAACAATATATTGCTGTCATTTTAAATACAATAAAACCCTGTAATATATATCCAGTTGTATACTGTAGTTCTTTGTACAGTAATTAAGTGCATTTTAAGACTTTGTTGGCAACTTTTGCCAACTTTTTGTATCAATATTGATTAAAGCATGTTTAACAAATTTTGACTATGTTGCTTAAACTCTTTAACTAAATTGCACATTTTTTCTAAATATAAAATTACATCCTTACAATCCTATAATTGACATTGACCCCACCACTTTCCCCCAGTTTAACTCTTCTTTTTTACAACTTAAGGTAAGGTGCTCTCTGAATTTCCTTTAAAGGCCTACCTGTTCATGTTGTACCTGTTGTTTAAATGTGTAATGTTTCAGTTTTTTCTCTCTCATATTTAAGAAAGGTATCAAAGAATCTGTATTTTTATCCTTTAATATCGACAAAGATTTAAAAGGAATCTTCTTAATAACCTATTTTTAGTTATATATTTTAGGCATTTATCATCATCTTTGTATCAGTGTGAAAATAAGTTTGTATAATGATCACTTTGTTCCTCAGAAGTGTGTATATGCAGCATTTAAATTTTTTTCCATCTGTCAGAGGACCTAATGCACTCCACTAATACACTGCATTAATAGGATTGTGTGGAGTGCGTTAGTCCTCTGAACCTCCATTCACATGTTCAGTCAGTCAGGTGCTACAGACTGAGGCACAGACATGAAAGACCCACAGCTCCCAGGTAAATAGCTACTCTACATCTTTAAAAAAAATAACACCGATCTTTACAGTTATGTAATTTTTTATTGAGTAACGTGATACTTTGTTGAAGCATTCTTTTTTGAGAGTAACTAATAATTTTGTGAATATTAATGAATTTATTATTGCTTTGTAGATCATCTATACACATTCATATACAGTCAGCATGACACATACCTTGCTTTTCCTGCACTTTAGACCATCTTTAAAATGGATTGTGTGAAAAAACCCTCGTAATGAACTATGAAAATTTATACTGTAAGTAGATACTTTGACATTTTTGGCTTTTTAGAAATTGAGCATGAGCATTCATTTAAATATTAACTAGCAACATTTAAGAACTATTCATGCTGGCAGCTTATAGTAGTGTAAAGCATTGGTAAATTTTCTAATAACCATTTGAAAAAGCCACCATTTATAGTATAAAACTTAGCAAAGTTTATAACCTATAAACCTTGATAACCTAGCCTCAAAATGGTTGGTGGTTGTTTGCTGAAGGGCTTTATGTTGCTGAAGTTATATGTTGAATAATAAAAGACATTTACAGGTATTTAATCGGTAATTTAAAATTTTAAATTGACCAACTGAACCAACTGAAGTGTTTAATTTAATCATCTACCTTCATTAATTATGTAGTGCTGATGGCTCATCAAAAAAATCTTTACTGTAATTTTGCAGCTTTGTTAATTTTTGGTTATCCTTTTAGCATTTAGTAGAGTATAAATAGACCTCTACTTTCAAAAGTGACCCTCTAAGACTGGATCTAAGAGTAGCAAGTAATCCTGGGCACATATAGACCTGAGCCTGTCCTTAGCTAAATTTAATCCATGATGACATGGCCACGTTTTTTTTTTGCACCGCAAATTTACAGTTCTGTAGTTTACATTAAGTGTTTTATGTGTAACTTGTTATTGGTGTTGATCCCTAGCTACTTTATTCTTTATTTAAGTTTTCATAGGAGTACAGTAGGACACGACCCTGTTACCTGTTGCTCTTTTTGTTCTGCTGGCTCTCAATCAACTGTTTTCCAAAAGAACAAAAAAGGTTTCAGGTAAACATCAAACATGGGGCAAATTACAATCCCATTTGTTGAAAAAAGCAAGTACTGGCGAATCTATAAAAGAAAAGTGCTGAGCATACAGAACCATGTCTGAAGAATAAGGTACGTGTTCCGAGAACAGAAGAGAAAAAAACAGGAAAGGTCGAGACATCCTGCCTTTGTCCATTATTCAAAAGCAAACATGCACAATGCGAAAGCTGATTTAACAGATTCCAAACAAATATCCGTATATGTCAAGATCTATGAACTATTATATTGCTTGTCACAGCACAAAGGTGTCACAGTTTTATGCCTTCCGTTTTACACCTGAGTACTGTGTGACAGTATTAGTATTAGTAAATATTGATGTTTGTATATTAACTTAAACTTTACAAATTCATTAACCCCCCACAGCTTATGCATCACATACAACTATTTATAAACTATCTATGGTGCAGATCAAGAGTGATCTAAAAGAGGCAAGTGATTTTGCCTTTTACAAGACAACGTGAACTAAGGAGGAGGTTAATCTTATTATATGTACACAGGACTCACATAACTTATCTAAACACTTTTTTGTCTTTTCTAACAGTTCAGCACCGATTACGAAGCATCAGTACTGGATTTTCACCAATTCCTATCAAGAGTACATTGACTATTACATTTAATACTAACATCATATTGTCTGTGTTGCTGATATTTCTACAGGCCTATGCAAACGTTTGAAATCTCTCCACTGATGTGCCCTTTTCTCTTGATCCTTGAATATATATTTTTAAGCCATCAAAACGCGCCTTTGGCCAAACCAGAAAGTGTCCAGAAAATCCAAAGATGAGCCCCCCAAGGTGGAAATAACAGCCAAACCACTGGCCTATGCCTCCACCAGAGCTGTCCCCCAGCTGACTGAAGCAGAGCAAATGAGGCAGTCACCATTTGAGAGGGTCGTCTATGACATGGCCCACAATGACAAGATCATCAGTGATCTGATGCTGGGTCGAAGGGCTGGTTTTTATGAGCTGCGGGGAGAGATTGGGAAAGGCAACTTCTCAACAGTCAAGCTGGGTATTCACACCTTGACAAAAGGTCAGGATCCATGAGTTTTTTCTATGTTGGCTTATTTTGCACCATGTTTTCTAGTTTACATCTAACTTGACTAGCATCTGTTTCTGTTCTGTCGGGGCAAATCTCAATGACTTTGAGTGGAAAGTGTACGTAATATAGCTGTAGTTTGTGGATAATATTTATGTTGACTGATCCCCTGAATAAACTGTTGTGATGAGTCTAAATCTTCTTTGACCCCTGCAGTGATTTTACTTTCTCTTTGAATCCTTTTATTTAAAAAATTGGGTGCACTTTGGAGCAAGGCATGTTTGCTGTGGAGTTTTTGATTTTTATCCACATTTTTATCATACCTTAGAATAATGCTGAAACAATCTTCCAGTTTAATTAGATGCCAAAAGTAATTTCTTTAGTAGTCTTCTCAAAGCAATGGCATCTGTTTTCGTATTTTCACATTTGTTTGAAGCTTACAAGCAAGTCTCTGTCTTTGTTTTAAATGTCTTCTGCCTCAGAAAGAGTAGCTGTAAAAATCATTGACAAGCTGCGCCTAGATAAGAAGACCAAGTCTTTGACATCATCAGAGATCAGCTGCATGGAGAAGCTGTGCCACCCTAACGTGGTGCGTCTTTATGAGGTGATCGAGACAAGCAGGAGGCTGTATCTGGTGATGGAGTACGGCAGCGGTGGAGACTTGTTCTCCCGTATCACCACCAGGGGGAAGCTAGGTGACCTGGAAACCAAGCTGGTCTTTGCACAAGTCATCTCTGCTGTTAGATACATGGTAAGCTGCAGTGTCACTGGTAATTGTAATCCCCTGAAAAACAAGACTGTGTGTTCAGTCTGAGATGTTTGAGGTATTTCCATGACTAAGTTATCACAAGCAAGTTGGAGCCGACTTTGAAATAAAGTTCTATTTTTATAAAGGCTCAATCTACGCATTTCAACTGAATTACTTTAAAGTTAGGCTGTAGCTAAGTGAGTAAGTAATTATTTTATTTTTGGCTTCACTTTTATAACAGGCAGCAGAAAGAGAAAGGGCAAATAAACAAATTTTTCCCATCATGATAAACAACAGGAATGTGGTTACGAGGCCAAGACCACCAGGAAGATTGAGTTCAGTTTTAATCTGCATGTCTGTTTTTTCTCAGTGACTGGAGATAAAAACTTTTCTTTTTACCTAACCAAACAACATTTTATTCTTTATAGTTCCACAAGTAATAATACAACAGGTAAAGCATGTGAACAACATTTATTTGAATTACTTTCTTAATTAAAAGTACAAAGTATCAAAAATAAATGGAAAAACATTTTTCCTGTGACTAACGTAACAATTTAGAAACATTATTACAATGTTAATGCACATGAAATAATGTGTTAGTATCATTTTACTGCTTTTTAGCTACTTTACATACAGATATTTTAGCCCAGTCATTTGAGAGTCAGCTTTTCTTTAATTTTAAACCCTTTGGACCTCAAACAGTAATTTGAATAGCAAAATCATCAAAGTTCAAAGAAGAAATCTCTCTGTAGTGGAACTGTTAACAACCCACATATATGTAAAATATAACAATCTGGACTTTTAGTGCAGTCAAAAGCCAAAACGTCTGGCAACATCTGTTTTTAATGTTTTAGCAGTTCAGGCTATTTAATAACAACATAAGCCTACTATTTGTATATGGGATCTAAAACAATGTCTATGTTATATGCCAGATAAAAGTAACAAGTAATAGGTATAGAAAAAATACAAGTACCTTGACTCTTGTACTAAAGTTTGTAGCTTAAGAAAATTTACTTATTCCATCCCTGATAATAATATTAATAATAATAAAAATAATAATAACAAAAAGTTAAACCCTTTCTTTTACTAAAGGTTTGAATAAACTTGTTTTTCTATTGTTTCAGCACGACAGCAACATCATCCACAGAGACCTTAAGGCAGAAAATATTTTCTACACTACCAGCTACTGCATCAAGGTCGGTGATTTTGGCTTCAGCACAGAGAGCAGCCCCAACGAGCTCCTCACCAATTTCTGTGGGTCACCACCTTATGCTGCTCCTGAACTGTTCAGGGTAAAAGGTTACATTGGACGCTATTCAGACATATGGGCTCTAGGTATTCTCTTGTACTTCATGGTGACAGCCACTATGCCTTTTTATGGGGACAACCTGGGCAGGCTGAAGCGCTGCATCCTCCAAGGGGCTTACAGCATTCCTCCTTATGTGCCCAATCCGTGTCAGTTGGTGATTAAAGGCATGCTGAGGCCTGTGCCTGTTGATCGCTCCCCTCTCAACCAGATTTCAGGCAGTGCTTGGTTGAAAGGGATTGAGTACCCTCATCCATATGTGTCATTGCCCCTGTCCCCGGCCCATTTTGCGCAGACCAGTGTGGTTCTGTGTGAGGAAGAGCAGGAGGTAAAGAGTTGGCTGTCAGATCTTGGCATTGAAACAGTTCACTTCCAAAACAATCCATGTTTGGATTGTAGGAGCCCATTGACAGGGACCTACCGGATCCTGCTCCATCGGGTCCAGAAGAGGAGGTCAGTTGAGGATATAGGTTATTCAGCACTTAACCCTGATGAGTACAAGAGTGTGCACAAGTGGTCTGCAACATCTGTTGAAAAACACACTCCCTCTGCTGTCTGTGTTATTCTGTAATGATAAATAACTGCACCGCTTTAGTTGTGGCACAACATAGTTATACAAACACATGTTCACATTTGGTTTATGACAATCCCTCACTTAAGCTCTCTTGTTCTGTGGGGAATTATGTTACAGAATTAAAGTATTCAAGTTGCATTGTGCAACACTGGGGTGAAATGGCTGACACATAGAGGTTCAGCATTGCAGGCTTTTTCTGTCCCACAGTGTAAGTCAATTATACAGAGTAGGGCATCTCTCCTAAGTAATTAGCTTTCTGTATTATATCACTAACAAGCTTACTGACGGAAAGCGTTCATCAATCACTGTGTAGCTATCTGCATCTTTATAGATGCATATATCTACTGAACTAATACATTTTGAGAGGTACTGTAGTTCTGATAAAGAAGACACAGAACAGGCCTGGTTCTACAGAAATGAAACAATAACTCTGTGGGAAAAAATGTCCTAAAAAAGACATTTCATCATAGAACAAAGTTTACTCATAGAACAAAATTAGGATCACATGAGGCCAGAACAGTAGATAAAATATGAAATCAGTCAGCTGCTATCTTGAATGTTTTTGTGTTTTTACACACAAAGTCATGCTTAAATGCCTTCATTTAATCTAAGCATGCCTTTAAGTCTTTGTAAATATTATGTACATTTTATTACTGTGGCAAAAGATGATGTTGGAGCACATGGATTGTTCCTGTACTACAAACTCATTATGATATTATTGATCTTAAGTGTTGTGCTACATATTGGCTCATGTTTTAAGGTCAGACTTTGTAGATACTGGCCTAACTTTAATCTGTAATAACAATTAGAGCAGTGTATGTGGGTCATTGAGAAATAAGGAATTCTTTTATCACAATAAAAGTATTTCACAAACTTTTTTTCATGTCTTGTAAACTGGACACCAGTGTCCAGGAACTGATTTTGGATTTGTTCCAACAACTTTCCGTAAAAGAGCTGATGACAAATTGCATTTGTGCTGATGTGAATTTGCAAGGATTATGAAACACTGAACTGGTTTACTTTGAGATGACAAAATATTATTTCAATCTGTGAAAATCTCTAGTTCTGATTTAGCTGATTATAGTTTCACTTAAGGTCTTACTTCTAAATTCCCCCAAGGGTATAGCTTCCAAGCCAGGCATTACTTTTTTCTTCTTACCGTCACCTCGCTATTCATCGCCAGTTCTGTCAGTTTCTGCTGATTCTGATCAGTGATTGGCACTAGAATAACGTTTATATATTTTGCAGTAAAACGTTGCCCCCCACATTCCTACAGGAATGCAAACACTTTGTGTGGGCAAGAGAAGACATAATGAGAAAATATGAAAGACTTGCCTTGACTTATCGTTTATTTAGGAAACTTGTTCTTGCTCAATATCACTAGTGTGAAAAGGCCCCATTATCATTTTCACTTCAGACGTATTTCAACTGCAGGATTGTCTTTTAAGCATTTAAGAGTGTAATAAATAATATTAATTTTGAGACCAAATTGAGAATTGAACAAATGCAAGAGTGTTGGTGTCTGTAGCTTCAACTTTGAAACAAATTTCAAAAAAGGAACTGATGTATATGAGGTGATGCATCATTGACCCTGTCAAACAGTGCCATTCAAAACTCTTAGGAAGCACTTAAGGTAAATAAAGTCAAACCTATTAGTCAATGATCCCTTAGTGTGCCACACGATGTTTTTTAGTAGTAACAATCTCGTATGCACTCATCTTAGATTTCTATTTATTGTAATTGAGTACTCACTCACGGCAGGAAGAGGGAGGACTGGGCAGAGCAGAGCGGACTGATTTTGTGTTTCACCATAGTGCTAGTACATAATTTAGCACATTTGATTTAATTTTATTAATTTGATTTAATTAACTTCATCAGATTTGAATTGTAATAAAATTCAAACCTGATGAAGTTTAAACTACAACTATTTCTTGTTCTGCACTTCTTCCTCTTCTGTTGCCTCACCCCATGGAATTGTCATGGGAATACCAACCCCAAAAGCAAGTCAGCAATTGTTTGTAATTGCTTTTGGCAGTGAAAGAGCAGCTTTGAGCGCTGAATGAAAGACAAATGTCTTCTGTTCATATGAACATAGTTCAGGTGGTTGCGAAAGAGTCATCTCACCTTATATGGACAATTACATTTTGCCTAAGTAAGAGTACACTAAGACTTTACCTGGGTGGTTATTTCACAGAAGACAGTGAATATAAATTGGCACTGGCACTGAGTAGCACATATATACATATATAATTGTTTATAGTTTCTAGTCCACCCACAGTCAGATCATGATAAAATAGCCCCCTGGTCGATGAACCAATAAAAGGCCCTCACCCCTTCCATTATATAGGACCCCAAGACTGAAAGGTACTGTGGCCCTAATAGCTGATGGCACTGCCAATTGAGAAAACACATGCAAGTAGACAAAAGCAAAATATAAAAAAAACAACTTCATCATCTTGACAACACAGGCGCAGCATTAAGAAACGCGCTGCAAAAGGCACAACACAACCAAATGACGAAAAATAAATAATCGTCTTTCAGCTTGTACTTTCAGAGGTTGCCACAGCGGAATGTGTTCCGCACATCAATTTGGCTTGACTTTTTACGTTGGATACACTTCCTGCCAGCAACCCTCCCATTTTTTATCCAGGCTCTGTGGCCCTTGGTGCCGGGGCCACACCTGGTGGGGTGGGATTTAAACCCATGGTCTTCTGCATCCCATCCCCAATGCTCTAACACTGATCCACCAGGCCCCCTAAAACAACCTAATGATTAAAAATCCCCGCAAAAGCCACAACACAACCAAATTAAGAAACGCGCGGCAAAAATCTACAACACACAGAAAATGGCTCTGGGAGGAACTAAAAATACATGTCCGTTGCTTTTAAGTGTCCCCCGGAAACATTGATGACAGCTGTCTACAATGGTTACAGTAGACAAATTGATTTTTAATTTGCTTCTGTTCTATTTGCATGTTTTTTCTTGATATTTCTCGCAGTGCCATGAGCTCTCAGAGCCACCGTAGAAAAGCCTCTTCCACATTCGAACTCCAAACAAGGACGGAATAATCAGGTCCAGACCTTTCACACATATGGGGAAACAGCAGTATGCTCTACCCACGCACACAATCCAGCCTTTGTACTAAGGGGATCGCAGGATGAAGTCCAGCTAATTTTCAGACTGTCTCACTCGGACATTTGTACATACATCTCTTATATACACCACCTCCACATGTGTAAAAGATGCTAAAGAGACATAAATACAAAAGCAGTTATGTCAAATGAAGAAGTCCGGTGGATACAAAAAGATTCACTTTTACATCTATCAATGACCTTTTTTTTTTTGTTTTGAAATATTGAATACAATTTTAGCATCTGGAGGCTGCTGGTTCAGGGCCTGGGCAGCCTTGCCCTTTCTGTGTGGAGTTTGCATGTTCTCCCCATGTTTTCGGTACAGGATGTATTCTAGCTCCCCGCAACCTAAATAGGATAAACGGTTAGAGATGACGGGTGGATGGATGCTTGAGGCCACTTGTGTAATGTTACAGTCATGGGTAATAATTAAAGCATGAGTGCCTTCAAATGGAGCACAATTAGAGCAAGATCTAACACGTCTCTGTGATAAACTCACACAATAAACTGTAATTGCATGTTAGATAAGCTGGCATGTAGCACAGCATCTGCAGATAAAGTCTTAATTCAATGAAGTCCCATAAAAAACTTGTCTTTACTAAGTCAGAGGTGACAAGGAGAGAAACACCGTCAGGGCTTCACTTAACAGCTGCAGTTTATTAGTTTTCTGAGTGATTATTCTAACCCCAGTGATCTGAACTAAAAGAAGGCCAATTGTGCCACCCTGATAAACGCTTTTTAAATAGTTCTTGATGTGGAAAACAACTACTCTTATGGGTGTGATGTTAACACTTGCATTTTGTTTCCAGTCACAGAGTTGTCAAACTAATGGCACCCCCACTGTACTTTAGTTTCTTTTGTTACTGGAAGACACACTTAAGTAGCAGATAGACATTGTAGCTGTATCCACCCTAGAAACTAAATCTACAGTAAGTTGTTATGAGTGTTTTAACATTGTAAAAGTTACAAAATAAAATATAACAGAATTATAACAGAATTTTAGAGATAGCTGTTCATGTACTCCTTTGTCCCACGCTGCCATACTCACAGGAAATGGATGAGTATCCCACAACTGGAAGAAATTAAACTATGTTTTCGTGCAACAAGTAAGTTGGGACTGGGCTAAACAAGGGTTACTGTGTGAGTTATTATTGAGAGAAAGAGAGAGAGCGAGAGAGCGAGAGAGAGAGAAAAATTATTGGATTAACATCAGATCACACACATCATAGTTTAGATGGTACATGTCTTTTCCCCAGGACACCACAATGCCTTGAGCTTATTGATGAAGTCTGAAGACATTTCACAATCAGGCCCTCCAGTTCTGTTCAATGACTGAATGTCTTAAATGAATGATGAAGAGTTAACCGCAATCCCAAATCAAATCCTGGAACAAATGTGCCCAGATGGCCCAGGCCCCCAGGGCCTCCAAAACACCATGGTTCACTATGTGGAAGGTGCTTTCTGGTTAAGTACAATATTATATGTATCAGCTTGTTCCTGAATTTTCATGTAACGTTTGGCCTTTTCCTAAAAAGGGGGCCCTGAACTCATTTGGATCTTTTCTTTGAATGAAATTGTGTAAAGTTAGGAGGCAAACTCCACAGTCCTTATCATACACACAAAGAACAATTTGGCTGAGTCAGACAAATCAAGACCTTCCAAAGTCAAAACAAGAAAACGCTGTCTATCAAAACACTAAAAAAGAGTTTTGTGCTTAAACTTTATAACTTCATAAGCAGTTTATTTGACCAAGTCACCGTGCTTACACTCATCAAACTGTATTTAACAGATTGTATCCCCCATCGTTTACACTAGAAGAGATGACGAAGAGCAGCATTGATTACAATAAGCAAAAGCTGATTCAAGGTGCGTGTAAACTGTTGCTTTAGGACACACTTGAGAAAGTGTGAACCTACCATTTAATACAGCAATCATCATGGAACAAATAAAAAAACTGATTTAGCTTAGTGAGCTGCCAAAGTCAAGTTTTAAAGTGTTGACAGATGGACCGTGTATGTAGTTATTCACTCAAACTGAGACCAAATCTAAAATGAGTAAGAGATTACAAGAACAAAGAACAGCCTGCTTTGTTTTATTGGTATCCACTAAAA
Source organism: Channa argus (assembly GCF_033026475.1). Classification (NCBI taxonomy): domain Eukaryota; kingdom Metazoa; phylum Chordata; class Actinopteri; order Anabantiformes; family Channidae; genus Channa; species Channa argus. Next base: position 10,407,937 of record NC_090204.1, read on the forward strand.
ACGTCATCTTGGTGGAATGGTGCTTGTTGAATGTTTCTTTTTGAATCCAAAATCAATTACCAAAATGAGGTCAGAGCTGATTCCAAACAGGTTAATTTTTCAAAAATCTTTTGAATAATAATTATTAATTCCGGAATCCAGTTTTTCTTTATGTTGCATCTTTATTTGATACAGGAAGACATAGTACATTGTAGTGCCAATACAAAAATATGGAAATCTTTTGTTAAAAACAAACACTCTGTTTATCCTCAAAGTTGTTTTGATGTACATATCACACACGCACACACACACACACATACACACACACAGAGAGATAGATAGAGAGAGAGAGAGAGAGAGAGAGAGAGAGAGAAAGAAAGAGAGAGAGAGAGAGAGAGAGAGAGAGAGAGAGAAAGAAAGAGAGAGAGAGAGAGAGAAAGAGAGAGAGAGACTCTGCAAATACATTTAAAAGCTGCCAAATAGTGGCTCATTCCTAGCAGGTTCTATTTATCACAGAGCAGTGAACAGTATCATAGCAATGGCTCATATAAATGACTTACTATACTGGCAATATTGAAGATATAGTAAGTTTATGTTGTGTATATGCAGTGAACTGTATAGGATTTACATTCTCTGTCAGGAGCATAGTGTATACATGTAGTCTATGTAGTAAAAAGGTTATATGTGATGCCAGCCAGGGATGTGAAACAGCCCCTCTTCTTCATTTGTCTCTTCTTTCTACTTTTATTGGGCTACAAAGACAAAAATTTTTTAATGAAGAATTAACACAGTTACCAAGTCTGTAAATCATTAAAGTACATCACTGTTTAGGTATGTTACCTTAGTTCTTGCTGAGTTTCAAATCCAAGCTACTCTTCAATTTTTTAACCCAGTCATCTTGGGGATTGGCACAGATAGTCTGGGGTTTTAGAGATTTTGACTTCGGCAATGAAAACCTGCATGTATTCAGGAAATTGTAAATTGTAAGTGTTATACGTGGTCAAAGTCACTGTTGTACATACTAAAGAGTGCTGCTCTAAGTGGGATTAAACACACTCTGAGTAAGGAACCAATTTCTTTCCCATTTGTCCTTGGCTATTTAATACACAAGAAAGTTTCAATAGTGCAAGAAAACAAATTGCACAGTAGGCCAAAAGTGAGGGACATGATACTTTCTACTTACACAACTGCTGGAAGGTTGCAATCACCATCTGTTTCCTGAATCCTGTATTCTTTGATGTGTTTATGCAAACTCTTCCTCACATTTCTAACATAGCCAATGCAGCAGTTGCTGTATGAGCCTGGGCAGAGAGACAAAGACAGATAAAATGTCCCAAATGAAAATGTCACTCAAATGGCCGTTGTCCAAAAAAAAAAAAAAAAAAAATCTAATTTGTCAATTTGAACATTAATAAGTGAATATTTACTGTGTTAATTGTTTGTGTGTCTGTGTTTCATGCCTTTAAGCTTATAAATGAAAAGTTAAAAAATATGTGGAGAGCCAACAGAGCTTATAAATAAAACAGTGCCAGACTGAGCCCTGATTAGCAATAACAAATATTTGTGGAATAATAACCCACTGCTAACAGATTACCATGGCTCTCACAGATCACTATAATTGTCAGAGAATTGAAGTTCAGCCAACATCACACGGGAAATTTCCCTCCATCCATTTGCAAACTCTTTTCTCTGAACATATAAGTATAAAAATAAATATATTTCAGTTACATATGTTCATCTTTATAAGGCTATATAACGTTAAAGCTATTCATAGTCATTATGATCTAAAAGTAAAACTTGGCAAAAGTGTTCAACACAACATGTTCTGCAACAGATTTTACAGCATTTGAGTTTGAAAAGTCAACACAACCGGTCTTTTGTGTTATCTTACCATCAGGCCTGTAACAATGATTGACAGCACTGAGGCCATGCCTAAGGTTTTTCATATGTGGGAATTAGGACATATAAGCATCTTGATTAGTGTTTAAATCCTAACAACATATGCCCAGTATTGCAGGCTGATTTCTCTTTTACACTGTATTATGTTTGTTTTTTATGTAATAACTAATAATACATTTTACTTGGTATGGTATGGTGCTTTTCAAGATACTCACAAGATTTTCAAGATATTTTACACAGGAATAATATCAAACACAAACACACAAACTTGAACACAAACTGCAAATAACACTTTTGTTTTTTGAGAGAGTTCCTGAAGCCTGCAGTTTTGGTTTCTTGCCAGCATTTACTTGAATGGAGAGTGGCTGAGGGGCTAGACTGACTGTTTTTTTTACCACAATAATAATCTTTTGCTGCGACATAGAAATCTTGTTTTGTGCACAGGAATATAATTATTTAACTGAAAACTATTTTTCCTCACTTAATTATATTTTCACTTAAATATATTTTTCTTCTTGAAAATACCAAAAACATTGTTATGTTTTTTTTACTCCATCTTCTCTCACTTTACAATGTCTGAAATGCCATGCAACTAATCTGCTGATGTAACAACTTGATGCTACAAGTTGTTACATCTGCATCATTACAATGCCATGTTTTTGAAAAACTGAAAATCTGAGACCCCAGATTACTGTTATGATCCAAATGAAAAAATGAATTATATTGATCATCCATAAAAAAATCAGATGTTGGAATGTTTATTCATGGCAGTTTTTGTGTTTTATTGTAATTTGCATGTTGAATGAATCAGCAGCTACATTAAATCAAAATGCTATTTTCTATTTTTTATTTACATTAGATTAGGCCATCAACACATAAGGTAACAAAGTGCATTAAGAAATACAGCTGCAGCCACGGTTCACCCAAATTTGAACAGGTAGATTCATATTGTTATTTTTTAGCCTTAGGTGCAAAACCTGAATACTTAACTTTGTGTTCAGTCTAATCACTGTTACTTTTTAAATATCATGCTGTTTTGGTGTCAGCTTTATCTGATATGTTACACACTTACCTTGTGCCAGACACAGGTACGTGCACGTCAAGATCAGGATGAAGAAAAGAGCTTGAAACTTCATGACTGTTGCTGCTGCTACTTCTGTTGCTGGTGCTACTTTTGTTCTTGTGTGGTTCACTGCACAGAAACAAACAGATTAAATCAAAGACCAGACCACTGCCCCCCAATGCCTTGCAAATGTTGACCACTGTTTTCCATCACAACCCCATCCATCTGTGGTCTTGTGAAAGAAAAAGGTTATATATTTAACCCCTGTTAAAAAAAAATATCTAAAGCCTTGTCGGGTTTCCAGCTGTGTGCAGCTGTTTCATCTCAAACATTATTACGGGAAAGTCAGTTTAGGATAAGTATTGGCTGAATCCCCATATCTGCATTAACCTCTGACATGTTGGTAAACTAAGTACTTGAAACACATATCAACATCACCACTTCAGGATTACACGAGCACAAGAAGAACACACAGGGAGTGTTTCATAAGCATGCACAAAAACGTACCTGCTCATATGCTCTATCTCACATGAAGTCTGGGGAGGAAAAACTTTAGTGCAGCTTGTGTTGGCTTTGAAGTCTTATAGTGGACCCATGAAATGTGCCCTCCTCCTAAAACAAACCCCATTCTTTACCACACCTCCTTTTTCAAGTTAAACATCCATTTCACAATTGCTTAGCAATTGAAAGTGCAGTTTGATCAGTAAATCACACAAGGCTTTTTTCGTTTTGGCTCAGACAAAGTGAATGATGAGGAATGACAGAGCACCAGTGAAACCCAGGTACCTCTTACGCAACTTATTGAATTCTGGTATTTTCCCAAAAGAAAATAAATTCATGGGAAACAAAAAGACATTCTACATCGCTACGGTTTATTGTGTTACAGCTGGCTCTAGTCCAGTATCTATCCCTCCCTTTTGATAGGCTACTATGATTTCTGCAAGCAAAGCAGTTTATAATCCCCCTTAAAGCTGTAAGCATTTAGACTTGCTTGTTTGCTCAGGTTGTAAGATTGGAAATAAATTAAAGAATGTTTTTTCATTGTACTAAGATTGACACATTGAGTATCACCTGGATATACAGTATAGTAAGGTTATGATTGTGCAAGGATTTTTGTCAAAGGGCCATGAACATATTGTTCCATCAGACATAAGGAAGTGCAATAACATTATTGCGCAATACTGAACTGAGTCCATTTAAACATAATGTTCCTCTCATGTTCAGCTCTGGCGTAGCATCTCTCTCAACGTGGCAGTCTACAGTTGGCTGACAAATGTTCCCACAAAGACTGATCCAATCTCATGGTACTACAGCTATGCATCTTTACCATGTCCTTCCAGGGATGTTTTTAAACCATGTCCACTCAGTATATTTTAAATCTAATGTGCTGGATCAGTGCACTACATGTTTCCCCTTTAGCTGCGACCATTTTACCTGTCCTACTTCAAATCTTAATCCTAAAAGATGCTGCATCTGTGATAAATATACTTCATTTTTAGAAAAGATATAAAGGATAGTAAGTAGGCCCATTTACTTGATATGTATAGTTAATATGTTTTCAAACATCAATAAAAGTTCAATTTAAGTTAGGTAACAACATATGCTGATGTTGTGTGCAAACGTTTAAGCATATTTGTGTTACAGTGTTTTTACTGGCAGCAGAAGGGGAAGGTGGAGAAGAGTAGTCCCTTTGAACCTAAACTCAATCCAATCTTTGATTATGTATTTTAAACCCAAAGTTTCTTTCCAATAAAGAAAATCTAGAAAATCTAGGAAAAAGCCCAGAAGAAAATGTTCTCTTCAAAATCCTGCTTTTAATTAAGTTGCTGGACTGATGCTTCATTTTCATATACAAATATAATTATTTTCCATGGCTCAATAATAATCCCTTCAGTATATTTGTTTTGTAATAATGCTTTGGCTTCTAAGTGGTGGGTTCCCAAGTCCAAGCAAAAATCCATTTAACAACAACTAACTGCATGCACAGCTGCATGTACAACAGCACTGGGAAATTGCTTCTAAAATGTTTTTGAGCAGGGGTGGCACTTCTATTACATCAGAGAAGAGCAATGATATCTGTTAAATCAGTAGCTTTTCATGACAACTACCTGAAGGACTGTGGAGAGCATAGCAAAGAAAGTACGACAGTCTCCAGGGAACTATGTATAGAATTAAGAAAGACTGACCTTTTAACTTGTCTTCTTCATCTGATCGCTGTGATCCTGTCGTCTGAATCAGAAATCTAAACAGTGTTGGAAATCAGTCTGGATTAGTACATCCACCAAGTGCTAAGTTTAGATAGGTGTTTTATAAAATCATATACAATACATAATAATAAGTATGTGGAGACAAATATGTGATGGTTTAACACATCTAATTTCAAAATGGAAGGCATTATTGTGTCACTATAACAGGCTATAGTCCCTCAGTAAATTCTTCAAGATTTAGAAACTTGGATGCAGGAATTTCCTGCCATTCACTCACTCCTGGTCCAAAACTCCAGATCAATCCAATGATTTGTTGGGTAGGACAGAGGTCAATGGTTTGTGCAGGACAGTCATAAATTTCCTCTTCAAACAGGAAAAAAAAGTCTTTATTTACATAGCTTTCCATGCACAGGGGAAATGTCAGGTTGACACACGAACGGGCTTTCCCCAGACTGTTAAAGAAGTACCCACAAACTCATATATCATTCAAAATAATTTTAAACTATATGAGCGAAAACATTATGACTATGACTAGATTTTATTTAGTGTAGGGATTATTACTAATAGATTAATATTTTATTTATATTTTAAAATTGTAGCTACTTTACCTGGAGGCATTTTTCAATATTTTTAAGACCGCTGTTCATTATAACTTTTTTGGAATATTGTTTCAAGGCATAGAAATAAGTACAGAATAACTCACTTAAAATGTTAATGATAAAAATACTCATGTTGATTGACCCTTTTTACATTGTTGTATTGGAAATGTAGCTGGTTAAGGCAGAGCTTTCAAACAAAAACGTTTAAACTGTTTAAATGTAAAATGATTAATGTGATAAATTTCTAAAGTTTGGCTGCCCTATTTAAAATGATTAAGGTGGACAAAACAGTAAAACCATCTCTTCTTATAATGCACTCCAGTACGACTCCACTACTCACTTTGACTTCAAAAATAAGCACATAGTAGAATTATCACTTTTCTGACTGTTACAACCTGATAATTGAGTAATTGTAACCTTGTAAAAGTAGAATTCATGGCAAAACCACAGTATTGGGTTACATTAAATTGCACAGGGGGTCATAATTTTATGCCTGTTCGGTGTATATTGTAAATAAAAAAGTCATAATACTGTAAAGATTTTTATCATTTTCCATTTATGTATTTTATGTATTTTATATGTTTATCATACAATGTGTTAAACTGTTTAAACCCAGTGTAGTTAAAAAGTAAATATTCCCCTGACGATACAAATGACAAAGAACGGATATTAAGCAACTTCCAGATAACTCGAAGCAAATAGGACCATTTCCACCACCAGGGCCAGGAAGAAGGGCAGAATACACAGGAAAAAGTAATAGCAAGAAAAAGAAGAAGTAGAGGCACACAGCCAAGATAATAATTTGCTTGATATTAAAAGCAAAGGGTTAGACAGAGAGGGGATTTTAATTGTTAATTGGTGACTCTAAATTTCCCATAGGTGTGAATTTGATTGTGAATGGTTCTCTGTCTGTGTGTTTCTCTATGTGTTGGCTCCGATATACAGTGGTGACCCCACCTCTCACCTCATGACAGCTGGAATTGATCATTTTAAAAGTTTACTGCTCTAAATATTTCTCCATGACACATTTAATTGTACGTTTGCTGGATCTTAAATGTGCACATCCAACTTTCTTTTACTTAATTATGGAAAAAGCTCATGTTTGTGCATGCTGGTGGTGTTTTAAGGTGAGCTATTTTCTCTATAGTTTAAACCTTTGCACATAAATTACCAGAAAAGAGACAACAAAACAGTGAAATCTAAACTAAACATATTAAGTTTGTATTCCCCATATTAAAACTGGTCTCCCATGCTATGTTCATTACTCCTGCTTGTACTGGCCAAGAATACAGTTGGGTGTAAAAGTTTTCATTACCTTATTTTGAAATGGCGAAAAAGGATAATTAAGAAATGAAATGTCAAGCAAGACGTGCAAAGTTAACTTCAAACCTAACATAATACCAATATAACTTTAACTGGTACAGGATCAGTTTTCAGCTTGTCCCATCAGGGGTCGACACAGTGGAATGTGTTCCACAATTTTATTTGGCAGGGTTTTTTTAGCAGCCCTCCCATTTTGTCCAGGCTTGGGACCAGCACCCTGTGCAGCGGGAGTTGAAGCCTGATGGTCTACCCATTAATCCACCTGCCCCCTCCCAACTTTAACAAATGTTCCTTAATCATCAGAAGTGACAAAATGGTCATGGAGTGTATAAAAAAAGTTGAAAGTAAAATAATAGTTGAACTAAACTGTTTTTGTGTTTTGAAATGCTGCTTTGGAATTTATCTACTAAATTCTAGTACTGTCTTCAGATCAACTTAGAATATAGTTTTGCACAGATAGAGGACAATAGACTTACACAGGGAGGAAAGGTGTATCTCCTAAAGGCCTGTATTGATAGGAAGAATAGTTACAACAAGTCAAGAACGTATGAATACACAGTAAATGTCAAAATATATAGTTAGCGCTTATTTGTTGGGGAAAATGAAAAATACTACACCGCCATTTGGCGGTCAGACGTGGAACTTGCACCGACACAAAAAGCCATTCCAACAATCCAGGCCTGTTTTAGTGATTCAGCCTATTACTCCCTCGCGAAATCCGGACCAGGTTTTAGAGGACGGTTACCGACCGGCTTTCCTCCAGACCAGCCACTAAGCAACCGCAAAACCACTAGGTCAGACAACAGGCAATGCAAGTCATCCTGACTCTACGGTTTCGTTGTTTGCTGGGCTGCTGTATTGCCCGGCAGACACAGTAGCGCTCAGCGGAAGCACCGGCTCTCTGTCACATCAGACGCTCTTTCACCGACTTGTTAGCCGCCGGGAAGCACATGGATCCTCAAAACATTACCTCTGAGGCGAAGATGTTGTTAAATCACGCCAAGATTCTGCGGCTCCATACTGGAAATTTAGTCAACAGGAGTCGTCTGAAAAAGAAATGTCCAGGCTCCCCCAGCGAAGAGGTAAGACGAGAACTAAAAATCCACCTGTCTAATTTCTAACGAGGCTACTTGTGTTGTACTATAAGTTAGCATATTAGCTTAGCCCGCAAGTCAACTTTAGGCTAACGTGACCTGGCTAAATGTTTAACCAGCTAACGAGCTCGGTGGTGTATTACCTGACAGCAAGGCGTGTTAATTGTTATAAACTGATTTTAGTTTATTTTTAAGTAAGCACTTTGGTTATACTTGTCGAGGTCCATATTTACAGGACTGTGCTTGAGCTAACTCTTCAGAGCTTCATTGCGTCTTCACACGAACCAGCGTCAATTTTATGACGCGTGGGGTGAATCGTTCACAGCACAGGTCCCCAAGGCCCACTGTCCTTGTTTTCTAACCAGCCCTGCACTGTCCTCTGGCTTCCTGGATCAGGTGTGTGCAGTTAATCAGAAGCTTGAATATACATCAGCCTCATCTAATCTGATGAACACACCTGATTCAGGTAATTGACAGTGGTAGGACAGGGACAGCTGGAAAACGAACAGGACCGTGGGTGTTGAGGACAGGGATTGAGAACTTCTGCTTTACAGACCAATAGTTCTGGGCTTATACCATACTGCAAATAGCTGACTTGCATCACCTGTTAACAGGTGCATTTATTATTATTTTTTTGTGTGTGTTTTTTTTATAAGACCTTTTTAAAATAACAAGCCAGTACACAAAATTGGCCAAAAGTTTAATGATATCAGTAAATTTTTAGCATTTTTATTAGTTAACACAAATCTCAGTGTAGGTGGTAATTAATTTTGTGTTGACCTACTAGTCCATTGAATAAATATGTTGCAGCAATTTGACGATTGCTTAAGACAACACATCACTTACTGTATTAGAGTTTAAAACATCACCTGCAGCCTTACTACAAAGTGTGGTTGGAATTTGATTACAGCTCTGCGTGTTGTGCATGTCATACCTAGATCCAAAGCTGGTTTTGTAGTTGTGATAATGATCAAAGGGCATATAAAGCATTAGTACCAATATATATTTTTAATGTATAATAATTTTAAAGAAATATGTTCAAGTACATTAAATATACATTTAATGGATATAATACTATATTTACAGTACTTTTAAAGTTCGTAGACCAACACTGTTGTGCTTTAGGTTGTACATATTGTATGAAAGCTCAGAAGTTGTGCACATGGGAATCTTGCCATCTATACATGTGACATGAACACAATATCAGAGCAGAGCTGCGTAACCTAATGCTCAGTCTCAACAAACCCTGCTTAAACCGATGCTGTTCACAGTGCCAGGCTTCAAATCTCTTATTTGTTTGACACTATACACTCCTGTACAAACATTTCTCCCTCATACATTTGTTAAACTACTCCACACCCTGTTCCTATTACTTTGTAGATTGTAAGCTTTGGAAAATTAAACATAGTTTGGCAGTTAGACTTGTCTCCTCCGTGTTTGGGAAATTGGGACATTATTTTAACAAGATTTCCAGCTGATTTCACTCTCATACTGAATATTAGAGCTGTCCAGTTCTAGTGTGGAGTCTGGTCTGAATTAATAGAGGGTCCAATGATCTGTTAAATTGCATGATTCAAGGAGGTTAATTTAATAGTTTCTTCCTGTTTTAAATTCATTTCTGTTTCAGCTTCGAGACTGCATTCAGGCTACACTGAGCGATTGGATGTCTGCAACAAAGCCTTCATCCAAGGTGGGAAAACTAATTGTTTTTATTTAGGTCTGTTGATGCTTGGTATGGGAGTATAGTTGTCATGAGTATAGGGAATCCGCATACCATTCATTCCTGTGCTTAGTCACACCAAGAAATTAGCACAATAGTATTTGCATTCCAGTGCTCCAGATAGTAAAATAACTTTAGTGATGGACATCAAAGGATGCCTCTAAGCTTACTGAAAAGAAGCTGTCACCATGAATGTTCATGCAGTGCTGGCTGCCAAAGGCACTAGTCCAAATGTGTGGCTGTCTGTTAAGATGGGTGGTTGGTGGGCATTTGCTCATAGAACTCTTTAAATTGTCTTTTTAAAATTATTATTATTATTATTATTATTATTATTATTATTAATTTATTTTTATTTTTTGATGCCTTGTCCATTAACTGCGTTATAACTTGTAGATAATAGTCACCACTAGATCGTTTTAAATTTAAACTTGACCTAAAGATTTATATCAAAGGTTACAGGGCAGCAGGATTCACAGTGGTGAACAATCATTCTGGCCATTTTGCTAGGCTTAGCTAATCTGCTTCAGTTTTAGTCACCACACCCACTGGACTCTATTAGAGATGGGGGGGAGGTTTGAAAGAGGTTGAACTCTGGGTCTCTTAAATACAAAGACTCCTTCCCTGCAGGAAAATGTGAAGAATGGGATGTTTGAGTAATTGGTTCTGAGTCTTAATTTGTGGGTTTCTGCACATTGTCAAACGGAAAAATGCAGACTTTTTGCAACACACTCAGCCCTAAGCCCGCTTCAGATGTGAACCAAGTTATGTAAATATAATGGAAATTCAACATGTCTGTCTTACATCTAAAAAAAGACATAGTGAAATTTACATAAAAGTCAGTGTTACAGTTTCACGACACTGCAAAAGTTTCAGATTAACAGTGACCACAACAGTACATTATTGCATACGTGCACAGCAAATGAGTGTATGTAATGGTCCAAGTTTTTTTAAAGAAATAACACACGTTTTGACTCTCGGAAGCATGGAAACTGACTTGAATACGAAATTACTAAATGTTTCTTGAAACCTAAGAATACCATAACTGCATGCATTCACCAAGTCCTAGGATCTACTAAATGACATTAGGCTTTTAAAAATGTATTTTATTCAACCTTTGTCTACTCATGAAACAAAAAAACACAACTGATCTGACGCTTTTTTCACCTTAACCAGTGAAACAACAAACAGTACCAGATTAAAAACATGTGTACACCGAGGTTTGGGAAAAGTGTGATTATCTGAAAGAACACAACCATAGTCTCAAGTGTAAAAAGTGTAATAATTTTATTTATACTTTTATCTGTTCTTTTAGATAACTAAAAAAATTTTCAGAATAGGAAAGTAATAAAATTATTAGAGAGCAGCATCTGCAATATGTACAGTAAAAAAGTCACTATAAAAACTCAGGTTGGTCAGATTGGAACTTATGTGTCTGTTTTGTTTCAACAGTGTCTGTGTGCAGGGCCTATTGTCATCAGTCAGTGTTGGCACGTCACAGCCAGTAAAAATAAACGTAAAGCAACAACAGAGATGGGTGAAAAGACGAGGATAAATCAGAATTGTTGTACATTTATGTAGATACTTTTGTATTGTATTACACAGGCAATCTGGTTTTTGGGGGGCTGGATGGATGTTAAGCCCAATGCATTTTACCCCGGAAAACAAAGTTACATAATCTCTAAAGGGATTTTTCTTATTATGCAGGATTTTCCCGACACACTGGACTGCTCCATTCCCCAAGCAACAGATGTAGTCACACCTGAAGAGAGGGAGGAGGTGAGGGTTTCAGGTTTGTATTGGTTTTGTGATCACTATGAACATCCAATCTTAAATGCCTTCATTTAGATTTTATGCATAGCAAATCTGAGATGTCGATAAAATATGCTGAATAAAATACTTTTTTCTTTTCTTTTACTGAGTCAAATGCAATGTAATGATTTACTGTTGTGCATTAAACAAGAGTGTAGCTGTTAAAAGGGGCTTCTATTTATTTTCCTCACCTATGTTAAAGACCTGGTTGAGTCATTTTATAAAGAGAGTCATTGATGACAGAGCATTTTTAATACCTGTCTGGAGTAAAGTAATTATTAAAATGATTTAAGCCTGTTTAGATGCAACAAAACAACTATGTATGTTAGAGATGTTTATTGACAGTGTTATGGTAACTTGATTTGCAGTTAAGCTCTTCCTGTGCGAAGCGGTTCAGTCTTCCATCAGAGATGCAGTGGGGTTGGGTAAGCTTTAAACTTGTTTAGCAAAATTTGTCTTAAAATTCACACACAATTGACATGAATTATTTATTTGTTTTTCTAAACTCTGCTCATAGTATGGCCTTGTTTGTCTCTCATCGCTAGCCTGCCAAACACTGGCTGTGTCCCAGCTCGACTCTGTTATCATAGCTTCACCTGGGCTCTTGGAGGGTGACAGCCAGTCTTTGGCTCACCTTCAGCCAGCATGGGAGGAGCTGGAGGCCCTGGTCAGAAATCAGAGGATTGCTGCCATAGGCACCTCTGACCTCGACAAAGATCTGTTGGAACAGCTCTACAACTGGGCTCAGGTCAGTGCAAATCTTTAGTGTGTGATCCTTAATTTGTGATCACCTTTATCTTATGGTGACTTCAGAGGTCAGAATATTACATTCATATCAACTGCAAGCAGAATTGTTTTGTTTTTAGTCATGAGCTTTGGCCAGTGTACCAGCTCATTCATTTGCGCTTTTCAGTGTTGAACCAAGCAACGGCAGTCATTGACCATGTTGTCTATTTCACTAGGTGAAGCCCAGCAGTAACCAGGTCAACCTGGCCTCATGCTGCGTGATGCCTCCTGATCTGACAGCCTTCGCAAAAGAGTTTGACATCCAGCTCCTAACACACAATGATCCAAAAGGTAAAACACGTTTCTTTGGCTATTAGAACGTAATTTTTATGTATTAACTCAAACCTGCACATTTATATCATTTAACAATTATTAAAAATATGTAAACGTCCAACTTTTTGTGATCCAGGTTCCACACCAAGTGACCACAGTCACATGGTGATGTTTTTTTTTCTCTTTTTCGCCAAAGGCCATGAGAAGGCTAAAGGCAACAATCATAGCAACATATAATTTTCTCTGTAGACTAATGTAATCCAGTTTTATCTGTGCTTTGAGTTCCAATGGTTTACATCAGTGAGTTACACTGGGTGGCATTTGTTATGACAAAGGCACTGTAGTTTGTTTTGACTCCTGCTAAACAGCATACCAAATGTGCATTAATCCACAACTGAAAAGGTCCTCAATATTCTTCATTGTTTACTCCTGTTTTGTTCATTTGCCTTTTAACAATTCAATTACATATATTTTTATATTTGTTTTCATAATTATTTTTATTTTGCATTGTGCAAGCTGCAGCTGAAAGCTAGTATGTATCTTTCAATTTCTCTTGACCTCATGTTTTCCACCTCAGAGCTGATGTCAGCAGCCACATTCCAGGAAGCGGTGCAGGAGGGAACACAGGACCTAAATGTCTCAGACTGGAGGCTGGAGTGGGTCCTGCGCTACTCCATTATTGTCAAGAGCAGGGGCATTATCAAGTCTAAAGGCTACCTTGTCAGTGCACGGAAGGCAAGCCCATAGCACATCCCACCAGACAAGAAGAAACAAGGATAAAGCCATTTCCCTCTTTTTTCATTCACAAACATGAACATGCAATTTTAAAAGTTCTGAGAAATGGATGCTGGCAATCATCACAAGGCTTAGAAGTCATTGTTTCATCTTACAGATAAGGTTGCATTGTCGTCTATGGTTTTGCAGGTATTTATCACATCTCAGTGAGATTAAATATAGAGGAACATGGAAAATTGAAAGTTTGAGAGAAAAAGACTAAAAGGTGGATCTCACTATGACAAGTATACTGACTGAGGCTGTTTTAATAATGGAAGTTGGTAGTTGCTAAACTTTGAGCCAAGGTTGATGATCCTTGTTTGGAAATGAAGTGCCTCCTCTGGTCCTTTTATCCTCATACCTGCTTTATCTAAACTCTGTCTGTGTGAAGTAAGCGTTAAATACATCACATGTAGTGTTTGAGTAGGTTAAGCAAAAGAAAAAGGAAAAAAAAACTTTTTAATACAGCATGATTTCAGACATTCCAAATGGAGAAACATGTCCGGTGTGGATAGAGTTTTTATTCATCCAAATTCCTACTGTGTATATAACAGCATTTGCATCCTGTAATTGAGGTAGAAAAAATGCACAAATTCAAACTCCTTAAGATTTTTATTTTATGATGCTGATTTATAGGACTTCATGTGGTAAAATAAAAAAACAAAATACATGTAAAAAATAGATTTTTAATTCTCTAACAATGTGCTATTTTGACAGTCCACTGAAACATTTATGCCTCCATTCTTATGACATTAATTTGATGTTAACATCCACATTTTGGGATTGACTGACTGAAATAAAAAATGGCTTAAGTTTTCTGTGTTATGGCACTGAAACATTTAGTAAATCTGGGGGAGATACTTTTATTTATGAATCATGGTTGTTTTTCCAGACAAAGTAAATTCCATAAGGACAAATTGACTTGTGTTGTAAACATATTTAATGTGGTCATATCTGTATATGATGAATTGGCTTTATTAAAATTATGAAACACCTGTTTTTTCTCTGACCCCCTGGTGGGAAATATTGAATAGACTGGATTATATGGACTAATGTGAAATTTTTTGGTGTCCATATTTAAAACCCTCAAAAAAATAAGTTTAATGTAACTTTAATGTCTACAGTCATCTGAAGAACAACTTTGTCCACTTATTAATTAATTTTTCTAAAGGAATCAGACGTTGGTTATTTATGCCTACTTTAAGGACAAATTGATATAAGCTGAATATAATGTTTAACATAAGCTTGTCTAATGCTACCTAGCGTCTCAGTTGTGTCTTAAGCTCTGTCAATATGGATGCGGTTGCAAGAGAAATGGCAGAATTTCCTTTGTATACAATTTTAAGTGCAGGGTTACTTGTACTACACATAGTTTGCTACACTGCATTTTAGAGGGAAATTTTTCTATATTGTTTAACCAAATATATCCAATCCTAAAAACAAGATATAGATTAACAGCCAGCAATGCATAAAACAATTGTTGTACTCCACTCAAACGCATCTTTAACATTAAACATTGCTTTAATGACCACATTTACATACGGTACTCTAGGTACAGTTACCGAATAATTCCTGCTATAACTATCTTTACTTAAGTAACTGAATACTTTCCCCATTGAGACCTTTGCTAAAATAAGTAACTGTTAGTCCTACGTGTATACATGGGGAAGACCAAACTAGCGTTCACACATCTGATTCATAATTTGAAGTTGGATTACAGCTCTGCGATCGTCTGTCTGGGCTGTCTTTTTTCTGTATGTCGATTAACCGAGTCTGGCTTTCGCCGGAAGTGAAACAACAACGTGCAAAATGGTGGCCACCAGGAGAGGGGTACGCGTGTACTCCCCAACTAAAACAGAGCCCAACCAGTCCTCTGATGTTCAGGTAAGTTTCGAAGGCAGATGCTATTCAAATTGGTAAATGTCCAGACATGTTATCGATGTTTAGTGAGGCTGAACGAAACCTGTCACGGGTCAGTTTACTGGTTCGTTTTCCTGATCAAACTCACGTGGACTCCACCGGTTTCTCGACAGTTTGTAAATTGGAAAAGATACACGAGAAAAAAAATAAAATAAAAAGATGAGAAGGTCCCATGATAATATTAGTAAACTTTTAAGTTACTGAGCCCTGTGTCTGTCGTCCAAATTCACTGATGTTTAACCAAGTCCAAACTGTGCCAAATCCCGCATTAAAATTCTCGAAACAATATCGGTTATTAATACCTTAAATCGCTTTGAGTTGATTTACATACCTTATGTACACAGGAAATTAATACAGAATTTCACAAAGCACGGTTTATTCATACAATTTTAAAAGTGTAAACTTCTGATAAAAACTGAAATGTAAAATTGTAAGCATGGCGCCAACAACAAGCAACTTTAAACCCAACGAAGATTTAACACGTCCAGGTCAAACATAAGAGTTTAAACTACAAATAAGGACAAGTTAAACATGCTAATAGTTTGGGTGAGATGAAAGCCAAGGTAACCTTAGTAAGTACGTACGCTTTACTCAGATGCGTACATGCATGTACAAGTGTAGTCAGTGGAACTGCATACACATTGCAGTGTGTATTTTATTTCATACTAATCATCCAAAGGGCTTTTTACCTTCAGCTCCAACTTGAGAACTTTGAAGAAAACATGCATTTAAATTGATAAAAAAAATCAAAGAGAAACTAGTTGTTTCTGTATAGATAGTATTTAGAGTATATTATGTCTTTTTCGTATTTAGTTTTCTTTGTCAACAATCACTGCAAAAACGCAATAAATAACGCAGCATTAAATAATAGAACAGACAAACAAGTACTTGTGAAACCCAATGTAGCATATTGTTCTGCAGGCCTCAATTACCTCCTATAATCCATGTAAATTGAGTCAGTGAGTCACACTGTTTCTTTATTAAGAAGACAGTCACTGTGGTTTCTTCTGACTCTGTCTTTTCCTCACAGAGCATCCTATGTATATTAATCCACAGCTGTCTCCCACAAATTCACTGTTTAATACTTTTAAAGTAATAGGTCCATAACACAATTACACTCTTTAGTTTTAAGAAATTATCAAATTCTTTTTTTTAATAACACTGCTTGTTGCAAACCAATCCATCATCCTATTTCAAAATCAGACAGTATCCATACTAAATATGTTATACATTGTTGTTAATGTAGATCTTTGGAAAAGTAGCTCAATTTATTTGAAATTGGAAAACATTTAATGTTTATTTTTGAGATTGTGTCTAACATTAAATGTATTATACCATTCACTGTTACACTGTTATAAATGATAAAGTTTACTACTTATTTTGTATACTACCTGCTAAAACAATATGTCATGAGTATGATGTATACTTTCTCATAAATCCACACTACATCTTCATTAGAAACCAGTGGACTTGAGCGCCAGGGCAGAGAAGTTCATCCCTTCAATAAAGTTGGACCAACTTTATTGATTTTGGTCTTCTCCATGGATTTATAGAAAACAAGAAACATAATTTTCACTCTACAACCTTTTTATTTACTACTTCTTTTTTCTGCCACACAGGCCACTCCTGCCACTTGTCGTAGAACAAGAAGGACTGTTAAAGAAGCAGACAGTCCTACCCAGCATGCCCTTCTGGACACCAGGGCCCAGCTTGACAAAAGTGAGGATGGATCTCCAACATCTCCGCCAACCACTTCAATGAAAAGATGCACCAGAGCTTCCAGACTCCACAGTCCAGAGCAGCCCTCCACACCAGTGGGTTCCATTCATGAAGTGGACTTGTCAGATGTGGAGTCGTGCTCCTCTGCAATGTCTGACATCGAACTACTAGTTTCCCGCATCAGGGGCAGGAGGAGACAGGCCTGCACAGTAAGTCAGGAAGAAGAAGAAATCTCTGAGGTGGAGTCATGCTTGTCTTCTATATCTGCATCGAAAACTGGACAAAGTGGCCGCCGGAGCACTAGGAAGAAGACAGTCCCTGCAAGTTCAGCTTGTGTTGAGGGCAAAGATGTCAAAAGTGAACAGGTGACAGAGACAGAGTCGTGTAGCTCTGTGGTCTCTGAATTCAAGAGAGTCACGCGAAGTCAGAGAAAAATGACTCGTACCAGATTATCTACCAAAAAACAAACTGATGACTCAGAGGTGTCAGATGCTGAGAGCTGCGTGTCCAGTGTCTCAGGAGCAGATTTTTCCACCACCCGCAGAAACACAAGATCCAGTAGGAAAACGCATCCCATCCCCATGCACCTAGACGATGCCTCGGATAGCTCTCGATCCCCTGCCCCGACAGGTCGATGTACCAGGGCAACAAGAGCGAAGTCAGCTGCTAGTGCTGATGTCAGTGAGCCCCAGTCTTGTGACTCTGAAGGGTTTGAGTCGGGACCCATTTATAGTATAGCCACTCGTAGAAGAGGCAAGATCCAGTCCACACCTGTTAAAGCCATGGACTCGGAGCCTGAGCTAACAGATGTGCATTCCCCAATGGGTAGCTCCTGCTCCCCACAAGGTATAGGGACCCCCTGCAGCAGCCGCACAGGCTCAGGTAACAGCAGCCTAGGCGCTTTGACCTCTAGGCGCTCAGTTAAGGATTGTAGCGTGGTTGTGGAAATAGTTGACTCTAGCTTCGAAACTACAGTGATCGCTGGGGATGCAGATTGCACGCTGTTAGAGGAAGATAAAAGCCAAACACTGGAAGAACAAGGTGTCAATTGTACAGATCAGACACCAGATGAGGCCTTTAGAAAAGGAGCAGAAAAAGAAGTCAATGTAATTTCAGAAGAAGATTTCCCTGTTTCGCCCACAGCATCATGCAGTCCTGGTTGTTCTAAACCAGCTGTCGGGGAGTCTGCAGTGATCACCAAACACCAGCAGGAGGAGCTGTCCAATGACAATAAAGACGGGGACACCTCAGAGATGGAGAAGATGCAGGAAGTAATCCCATCATCAGAGCCGTTAAAGCCCTGTCAATCAGCATCTGCCACAATATGTGGCAGAGCTGATGTAACTGAAGAGAAAGATGAAGCGATGGATGATGACACCCGATCACCACAAGGAGGTAAGACTGTGGATGAGGGTGCAGTAACAGACACTAAGCCCAGTGTGCTGGAGAAAATGCAAATCAGCACACTGAACATAGATGATCAGCAGGTGGTTTATTCCAGTGAAGCTCAAGTTGGATCCATTCAGGTGACCTCCAGCCAGCAGCACAAGATTTCAGTGGAATGTTTCTCAGAAAAGCAGCCTACAGATGTCATTGTCCAGAACACAAAAATGATCACCCTGCTGGAGAGTAGTGATGAGGAAGATGAATGTGATGAAGATCAGTTGGATGGTTCTGAAGAGGAGGATTCAGGTGGCATGGACGAGGAGAGAGGAAGACCGTCAAAAAAGTCAGAAGTAGCAGCTGCATCAGTTGAAGGACTGTTTATGGTTGACACGCGGCCTGGTCAAGATGCTGATGATTTTTACTACAAGGAGAGGCCAACAGAGCAGGAAGAGGGGGCCACAGATAAAAAAGCAGAGCAGGAAGAACAAGATGAGGAGTTTGTAGATGAGCAGGGGGATGATGACGACGACGAAGATGCAGAAATCCTCTTCTCAAGTAGAAATCCTCAGTCGTAAGTATATGTTTAGTGTCAGTCTCAGATTAACTCCTTTACTTGATGAATATACACACTTATATTAGAAATGTAAATGTAGAATTTTCCGCCAATATGTCAACAATTGAAGGAGTAGTTCTTTATTTTAGAAAATCACATATTTGTGTTCTTTCCAAGAGGGAGAAGACTGACACTCCTGTCACTCCAAACAAAAAATGCTCCTGCCAGCAGCTGTGTAGTTTAGAAGCAAGTTTGTAAATGGCAGAAAATTATAAGTTGGCTTTCTCCAGCAGAGTGAAAAACACCTGTAAAAGGCTTCCTGAGCTCATTAATTCACATGTTTGATTAAAGTGACTTACTGCTCTTGGTAATTAAAAAACATCATGGAACCACTGCTTTTGGCCAAGAAAAGGCCCCGGCTCCTAATTCCTCGTAAAACTGTTATTTATACAGTTTGCTTGTAACACAACATGGTACATGTTCATTTGTGGTCTACAGAGGTGCTGATCAGTGGATAACTATCTGGAGGCAGGCTTTCTGCTAAACCACCAGTCATTTTACATTTAAGGGTTGATTTGAGGGAGGGGGGGTACATCTTCTCATCTAACACATACCTTAGTAAGAAAGTGATAATATGTATTGAATAATAAAACCAACAGTTTGAGTATATCTATGAAGCCCATTTCCTCATACTAAATATGAGAATCTTGAAAAACCAAGTCACAAGTGTCATTTTGAACTCTTGAAACTTGAATATTAAAGGTTCTACAGCAACATGGATCCAAATGCCAATTTTCTTATACTTTATCAACAATTTCAGTGAAATCAAACAATATTGTACTCTTTCTCCTAATACTTTTTAACGTTCGTACTCTGGCCACAGCACTAATATTTAAGCCCATTCAGACCTGGTGAGATAAATCTTTAAAAAGACTGTGCTAGTGGGCACTGTCTTTTCAGCATGGTATACACACAGACCTCTATTTGTATCTAATTTGTGGGGACTATTATCAGTTGAGGATTAATAAATATTTGGTGCTTGGATTCAGAATTGTGAGCATGTTAGTGTTCATGTTAACACATCACCAAGTGCAACAGTGTGGCTTATTGATGTTTTATTGATTGTGAGATCAGCTCTGCAGGTGTCTCTTCATATGATCTGTTGACAAGAACAGAAATTTTCTCAGACAGGATTTAGTCCTTAATGGACTAACTCCAGTTTAATGGAGATGTTCTGCAGGTTTTTTTATGGTTGTCAAAAAGAGAAATTCTGAATATCCTCTGACTTACTGTTTAAATGTGGAGCATGCACAGAGTAGAGCTACATACTTCAGACACATCATTATTACATATTATTATTATAGTGTGCAGAGATGAGAAATGAGACATATCTGCTGCTCCTTCAGGAATTTATGCCAATCTGTTTCAGGAAGGAGTTGTCCAGCCGTATTGACCCCGGCATCAGAGTGAAGGAGCTTGGAGGTTTATACATCAATTTTGATGGCAGCAAATCAAAACCTGTCTCGAGTTCACCGCTAAAACTAAAGGAAAAGAAGATCCAAGATGAGGTAAATAAGTGATGGATTTTTCCATTCTGACGGTGATCTGTGATGCAGAATGAATAATGAACTTCATAGTTATGGAGGGATGAGTAAGCCTAATAAAACCTGAGATGGTGATATTATGGTTTCTCTACAAGCCTCTTTGATTTTGGCCTTTTAACTTTGTGTAGTGGAGTGTTGTGTTTAGAGTTGAAGTTGTTGTTGCAATTTGCAGGTGATGAAGAAGAGTGTGATTGGACCAGACTTTGAAAAGAAGGACTCTGTGCCTCCATACAGTGAATCCAAGGAGGCCCTAAAACTGAAACGCAGGGTAAGTTTCACAAAGTGAAAGTCTCAATGTTACTACTACTGAAGGTTTATTACATGTATCATTTGTGAAAGCAGTTATCTGCAGTCATCAGAAATACGCTATCTTAACTGTTTAAAGTCTAATTCTGGGCTTGTGAAATAAACAAAGTCACTTTGTTTTACAGGCAGAGAGAGAAAAGTCCACAGGAGATGGTTGGTTTAATATGAAAGCCCCTGAGATCTCTCAGGAGCTGAAAGGAGACCTCCAGGTCCTGAAGATGAGAAGCTCCTTGGATCCCAAGCGATTCTACAAGAAGAATGACAGAGATGGTTTTCCCAAGTATTTTCAGGTGTGTTTAAAAAAACAAAAAAACAAAACAAAACCATGTGCTCCTTGCATTTATTCCCAAAACACACAGATCTTTATACTTTTTAGAAACAAATCTCTAAATCTTTATTTTTTCAAACATTTCTTTGTAAAGGCTTGTAAACTGAATGAAAACTGCATGAAACTATAAATATACTGTAGTCTGCAACATTCACAAGAATTATGCTGTTTAATCAAACATCAAATAATGCACTAGTTTTAAGTTTGTGTGTGTGTGTATGATACAGGTTGGTTCAGTGGTAGACAGTGCAGCCGACTTCTATCATTCCCGTATTCCCAAGAAGGAAAGAAAAAGAACCATGGTGGAGGAGCTGCTGGCTGATGCTGAGTTCAGGCAGTAAGTCAAAATCTGCCCTCACATGAATAAACAGTATCACCTACATCTCAGGTTTCAGTGTTCACTAGAAGTTTTTCAGAAACATTTTTTGTGAAAATTAGCTTTAGCAGCAAAATATGATTTCTAACTTCCAGATTCCCTTAATAATTATTACTAATAAAAACTGATGACCTGCCAGATCCCATGACACTGGTGATTTAATTTACGACACACAAAAAAAAGATGCTTTGACAAAACATCACCAATTTTTTTAGTGATGTACAATCCAATATGTACTGGTTTAACCAGGATCCTATCTATAGATTTTTTTTTCCCAAATAGGGGCTCAGTTAAAATGTATTACCATTGCAATGGTATAATACACTCACTGGCCACTTTATTAGGTACACCTGTACAACATAATGCAACCCAATACAGCAGCTCTGCCATGAATTCTTTTTTTTCTCAAAAAAGGTAATAATTCTGTGTTATAGCGGTTGTATTGGGTGGTGGAGTTGTATTGTAGTGCATTATAAGAAGTGTGTCTAAAGTTTTGGTAAACCCTATTTAAAGAAATGGTCAAGGCACAATAAACATAAAACCTATGCTATATTCATACAGCTGAAATTTTTCATCAGGTCATACTGTAGTGTACCAAAACAGCTATGGCATTACTGCTGTTTAATTTCTGAGAACAGCCAGGGAGACAGTGCAAACCTGTACATATCAGATTACATGTAACATACTTGCAAAGCTCCAAAGATACTTAATTTTCTTGCGCAAAGTAACACAGATTGATTCCCAAAAAGGGTTATACAAGTGCAAATATATTTTACTCTTCTCTCTACAGTAATAACAAGAAGAAATACCAGCACATCATGATGGAAAAGGCAGCACAGGGAGCTGGCAAGCGGAATAAGAAGAAGAATAAATTCCAGAAAAAGTAAATCTGAGGACTTGTAGTAATAAACACTGTTTGAGTGGGTTTTCATAGACATGATTATTATCTACTATCAGCTTCAGTGCTTCTGCAGGAGGTGGGTAGAGGTTGCTGGTTGGTAGCGACTGGAGAATAGATATTAATATTTTTGGGACTTGAACACAACTATATTAAACTGAATCTAGTCCATTCATGAAGATATTGCCTGTATAACTAGGATAAAACAAGTTACTTCAGTAATTATACTACAAAGTGATTACTTTGTACAGTAATCAGTAACATGGTGTATAAGCTTATTCTTAGTGAAAACACACATACATTTTTAAACAAATGGATTTGTATTTCCAAACCTTTTGTTGTGCAGCAATCACTGTCATTAAAAAACATGCATCACAATAATTCAAATGAAGATTAAAATATTTTTAATTTAAAAAAGGGTTAAATCATTTTTGACTGGAACAGCTATTTATAACAGTTCCCCTCAAGTGAACACGTCACATTCTGAAAATACAGCATGCATCATGTCCCGTAGGATGAAAAGCCACAGTTATCATTTATGACCAAACAGTTACTAGTGTCAGGTTAGCTGCCAAGGTATAACATTTCAAATACATATTGGTTTAAATACTGGGGTGAAAGAAATCATGAATATCAAGTACAAAGCAAATTAACAGTGTTTGGGCTTAAACCCAGACACTTACCTTTTGGTGAAATTTGTGTATTGCTACTGACAATAACATTTAAAGACTAACTTTATACATAATACTTAAAATTGCATAGATTTAAAATGGGTCTGTATATAAATATACAAATAAACTGACAATTTGCTACCATACTTTGAACCTAAGTTATTTCATGTGACAATTAAATGCAGCCATAGTAAAGCACATGGAACAGGTATTAAAATGATGATGACCATCTGTGGAAATGGTAAAGAAAATCTAGATATTTCTCTCAGTTCACGGTCAAGAAAAAATAAATTCACAAATTGTTTAGTAGATTTTTCTGTGAACTGGACCATAGTTGGCTGAAGTCAACCCACAGAAACTTTAGAACTTTAACAAGTGAGAACAGAAGCTGACTAAATTTTTAATTGCTACTCTCGAGTAGAGATGAATGTGTGGTCATTATGAGATAGATTAACCATTAATCAGATCCTTGCTGCTCATGTAGTCTAACTACACCTATCGCACTGAAGAAAGACTAATAATTTACCTACTGTACTATATACCATTATGTTTAGTATTGTAATATAAACAATATAAAAAGATAAAATTTAGCTCCCATTTATTTTTGTTGACTGAAATACTACTACATACTGTAAGTGTGAGTGTGAAGTCTGATCTGAAGGAGCAGATAACATCAAGAGCACATGTATGAACAAATGTAAAAAACATTTTAGTATATCAAGTATACTGTCTTAATTTATGTTAAGGTTACATTTTCTTTCATTATAGATTTTACTTTTGTTGTTCTCCTCTTTCGCTCAGATCTTTTAAGACTCTTGTAGCTCTTGCTACCTTGTCGTCTCTCTTATGTGTTGAGAGGGATGAGCCCTTAACAGCTGCAGCTTACATCCACTATGACTCCTTCCTACAAGCATGCACAAAATGTTGTTTTTGTATAGCCAAACCAATTTCACACACAGCTTTATAGAAATGAGAAGACATCTCAATTTAGTTTCACCATCAGGCTAAAAAGAAGAAGAAAAAAAAACACACCAGCTGATGGGTGGGTGGGAAGTAGTAGATTGACGGTTTTGAATGTAACCCCTGCATATTTCCTGGCTTTTCAAAGAAGCAGACAATGAGAAACACAACTCAGCAGGTGGTTGGGAAGGCTTGAAATTTAAATTAACATCAGTGGAAGATAAATGAAAACTAGTGTGTGTGTGTGTGTGTGAGGTGGTTGGACTCAGTGAATGATAAAATCTGCCAATATATGGCAACACTTTAGTGCAGGTTGTATAAAGCTCTTTTAGCTGCGATCTAACCATTATAAGCAGAGTTACTGCTTCAAATATCTGCATAATACCTTCAGATAGTGTTTTTGTTTTGTAAAATCAGAAGGTTAAAGGTCAAAGCTCACTCTATAGTCCCCGGTGTTTTGTGCGTCCTCAGTATTCTCTGGACTCGGCGGTGGATATCCTCCCAATAAGATGGACTGGGCTGACTGGTTTGGAGCCTGAGGGATACAGCAGCCATAAACAAGTCTATTAACTGTTTGGTTCATAGATAATTGAATTAGGTTTGATTGATTAACCAGGTTGACAGGAAAAAATTTTACTGTGATCATTAGGGCTGTGACTAACAATTAGATTGCATATTCCTGCCTATCTATATCTTTTGAGATCCATTCCTTTTGTCCACTAGTCTGTGCTGTAAAGCAACACAGGACAGACGAGCCCCTACAGAGCTGAAATGACCTGGACACATTTTTGTGTGTATTGTGCTCAACAACACTATATTAAAACAATGTTTCCACACCTGAGCACAAAGTTTGGCTGCTCTACTTTTAATCCTCTGTGCAAAACAAGTTATTTCATAAATGACAGAAAGAATTGTGCATTTTGAGCTGCCTGCAAAAATGTTCTCCATCAATACAATTTAAATGTCAGCAGGTTGGCCACAGGCCATTGTGTAATAACAGAGACACAAGTGAACAGTAATAAATTCCAGTATTGCCACTTCTCCGTGTGTATTTGTTGGGAGTAGAGGGGTGATGACTGGTGGACTGCCTGACTGGTGTCTTAACCTGGCTCGCAAAGAGGGAATGGAAGCTTTTCATCTGTAATCATATAAACTCACTACCTGCTTCAAAAAGTCGTCAAGGACAAATCATCCAGAGACATGAATAGACTGAGACTTCAGGGCTTAGGGGGCAAACGTTGCCACTGGCATCTGTCATTTTCTTTCTAGATCAAAGATTTTGTGGTTAGACGTGCCCCTCTCCCTGTCGGAGGGAATCTACAAAGGCCTTCTGTAATCTCCCACCCTGCAACTCCTGTCGCGTTTTCAATTGTAGGAAAAGTATCATTCATTTCGTACAATTTACTTTGCTGTTTAAGATTGTCTATTGATTTTAATGTTTACTTATGGACTGACAAGAAGGGAAGGCAAAAGGAGAGCTGAAACAAAACAAAACAGAATACTGGTCCCATCAGTGTGTTCAGCTCGCATGCGCTGTGATCGATGACAAGGTCTCTCTGAATGTATTAAAGCGTGCATCAGGCCAAATGCATCAGACTCGAGCTGAAACACAAATCAATACCATTTTCCTCTTTGTTTTCCTTTCTCTCTGCCTCCTCCCAATAATGAACAAACATGACAAGACATCAGCTTTTGTAATTTAAGAGGTGGAGGGGAATTCATCCTGCCTGTCGAGTGTGATCAAAATTAAACACTGGATGTATATGAGTGCACGGCGTGCATCCATACACCCAAAGGAGCAGCACTGTATGACAGACATCTCATTAGACAGCCATATACTTGCTGTACACTATAATGTAATGTATACAGGTGCTTCTTTTGCTTTTACGATCTTCTGTGTAAACAATAATTTACTCAGATGGATCAGAATTAATTCAGGGCAACTGCCTCCAAAACAGGATTATGCTTAAGCTTGGTTTGCCGTGAGTGTGAAGGAAATCATCTTGTTTTGTGCCTAGAAAAGACAGCTGTGAGTTCAGAGATCACATAGAGTTCTATACTAACGTACATGTGAAAACAATAATACAAAATGTTATGAAAAAAGGGACACTACATATACAAGTCTCACTAACCTCTGAGGTGTAAATATCAGGTATAATTGTTACAGTGATGATGATGCTCCTGTATTTTCAAGGTCATGATAAAGGGGATGGGCTTTACCTCTCTCTCAGGGTTTGGCTGCTGAGATTCAGAGGACTTTTGGAGTTTGACACAACCAGGCTAGATTGTGCAGAGGCAGTGCCTCTCACAGGGCTTCTGGTCTGTGTGTCATGTCTAGACTGTGTCTCTGGAGATGACTGGACCTTCACCTAAAAGAGGTCACAGGGGGTTTGAGTAAGTGGTTATTTTTCTAATAAAGTGGCCAGAAAGAATTAATTAACATCACGGTATCAGTACAAGACATACTAACATGAGTGAACGCCAGACAGTACAGAACATTTAAACACTTAACTCCATTCTCAAAACAGTAGATCATTGTTTTTAATGGTTTTAAATGTTATAACTAGGACTTACTCTGGTTGTTCTTGTTCTGTAGCTCCTCAAGAGAGAGGAATCTACAATGACAAAGGCACATTTGAGGTTTATAAAAATAGAAAACTCACAGTAGTTATTGGTCAGTGCAGTGCTACCTTTTAAAATAAATATAGGTATAACTTGAACAAAGTTCTATACAAATCTGTGTAAACTTGCAATAGCTTTAAACTGCTAGTTAACCTACTGTACAAATAAAAATGAAAATTACAGGAATATTAGAATTTAGAAGCCCTTTGATGTCTCCTATAAGATTCACAAGTACTTAAGGGTGTTCACTAAACACACCAGACCTGCAAACTAGTTGTATTAGTTGTAGTTGTTACCACATGCATACACTATAGTGTATATAAGACACAAAAAACACAACCAATCATTGGACCAATAACAAACTGTCAGGCTTGAAGGCAAAAAATGTATTTAGGTTTTGTCCGCACTTGTCAAAAAGTTATTTCTGCAGCAAGTATTTCATAGTCTTATGTCTATGTATTCCTTTTTACATGTGATTGACAGCTCATAGTACCTATCTGTTCTGCTGAGAAGCTGGCAGGGCGCTGATGAAGGCTACCACTTTGGGGAGAGGAGAAAGGTGTTCCCATCCAAGAGACATCATTGCAACAAGAGACCTGGCATAACACACAACAAATACTATGCTGTCAACCAGAATAATTAACTAAACATCATAATAGATTGGATATTTATATATGTGTGTGTGTCTGTGTATATATAAAAACACCTAGACAGTGAGGAATACTTTTTGTTATGTCTGATATAAAGCTTTTAAAGATTAAAAAAACAAGACCACGGATTTCAGTTTACACGATTTACTGTATATCATGTAAACACCCAATCAGTTCACTAAGAACATCTTAAGGTTAAGGTTAAAACAAACCAAAGGTCAATATTAGCATAGAAAAACTACCTACAGTATCTCAAACAACACAGTTCTAGATATCTACAGTAAAGTGTTTTCCTCTACACACAAACCACTAACCAGGAGTTAAAGCTCTGAAACATGCACTGATAATGCATTCACCATGGGGCTAAGCTACTTCATTAGGTATCTATTTGTTAATTGCAGCTTGACTCTCCATTACCAAGGTTAATTGTTGACAGAACAATTTCCCTAAGGAAAACCACAGAGGGAGAAGTATGCTCCTCTCTTTAATAAAATAGCTGTTGCATTATTATACAAATAAATTCCATTTATGTGAGTGAGAAAAAAAACAATCAACACCAAATGATTTCTTTGAACAATGTGCTACTGAATTTTGATATTCATACCTCAGGATTAGATTTGATGTAAATGAAGAAGCAGGATAAAAGTTTTGAGCAGAGGGAGGGAATAACAGAGGACTAGATGCTGTGTTGTTGTTGTCTATATATTCCCTAAGGATGCAAAATCTGAAAATCACCCCTTTTCATATGCAAATCTCTCAAAGTGATCCAGTCATAATTAAAGCGAAAGTTATGAAGTAACTGTGTACCAGCCCGTGCAATTAAAACACGCACAAGCCTCTGTATGAGGACACTGGGCCATATTACATGCGTACATAGTGAAACATTTTTATGACGTCAAAATCCATTAACGGCTCAGGTAAAAAGATTAACACTGCTCTTATTATGGCCTCCACTTAATCTTCCCACCAGATTAAGTTAAATTTTAGGAAGCTCCCACTGTGGCTTGAACTACACTAATCCAGGATCCCATTAATGTTTCGACCCCTGTTCACTGAACACGTTATTTTGGGAATTAAACAAACCATCATACAACTTTTTAACCACTCCCTTCAGTTTGGGGGAATATATTTGGCTTTACTTACCAAAAAGGGCAGTTGGCTTTTCGTCTCCTTCCTAAAGTGGTAAGGGCCAAGCTGGAGGTGGCTGAGCCTCTGCCTGGCATCCTCTGAAAGCTGGCACATTTTCCGGTGAGTGTAAGGAGACAGGCCTCGTGAGACTGAGGAAACAGTGGGATGCTGGTAGCCAAAGTCCACAGAAACTCCGGAGGAAGTGGGTTTTCTTTCCTTTTTGTTTTCCCTTTGAGGACTGTCGGCACATGGGGATGAAGAGGGAGAGCATCTGGATATTGATGATGACGGTGCAGAGTTTTCAAACCTAGCCTCAACATTTAGTTTTCCCTTTCCACCTTTCAGAGGGACACAGTTCCCAGCAGGCTTTTTCACTGAACTCTGTCTGCATGGGGTTAAAGATGGCCTCATTGGAGAATCAGAGTAGTTCTGGGTGTCCAGGACAAGAGAGAGAAATAGAAAGAGAAAAATGTCAAGTCAAGTTGGTATCCATTTTAAGGTGACACTTTGTCTTAGCCGTTTAAATTTCTCAACATCTCTACACAGAAACAGAAATGTGTCAGCCATTTTAGCCATTATGGCAGCTGCTCCCACTCTCTATATAGACTTGTTCTCTCTGGTCAATACCATTAAACCATTAGCTAAATCATTCAGCTTAAGTGTTAGAACAACAACAGCTCTCACAGTCGACACTGCCATGGAGACAAGCTCTGCAGAATTACTTCAATAACTCTAATGGCCACTAACATCATTCTCCGATGCAATATCCTACTTCCTGCGGGTAATGCCAACCGGGGATAAATAAGTTAAGATAAAATGTTAATTGCATTTGATGGCCATCTCCAGTCTAATATGATAAAGACACATTACCTGGCTGTAAAACAAAGATAATCTAAATGCTAATTAGGGAAATCACACAACATAAAAACTATTTTAAGAGAAACTAAATGATGAATAAATCCTCATTGAGGCTGCCATTTAAGAATGGTCTAATTTAATGGAATGAAGACAAGTATGCCCTTCGCTCCAAACATCCTCCACCTTCTCAAACTTCCTTTAAGCTGCTTTCTTGCTGGTGGATGAACACAGAGTCAGTCACTCTTACTGTGTAAGAGCTTGTCTGATGTGATTAGCTGCTATTTCCACGGTTGGTAATGTGTGATAAAGATAGCTGGACAGCTAGATAATAAAAGTAACTAGTATTAGGAATGGGCTATTTAAATGAGAATGACAATCAGCTGAAGATCAAAGAAACTGGGCTAAAACTAGTAAAGGACTGCTAAAAAACTGGGTTTACATTCATTACCGCAGTTTCAAAATAGTTTTGGAAGTTGCCTTCTTAATCTTTTAAAACAGGATATGGTTTGTCAGCTGGGCGGGCTGGCAGTCAGGGAAATGCCTATGCTGAGGTGCCATTAAGAGAGAGAAAATGGAGAAATTCTACTGTCTGACAGCCACAGCGGTGCTCTCATCCAGACATTCCCCCGAGGGTCCAGAAGAACACTGACAATCTGCTTGGCTGTCAATGACATCCCATTTAAACAAATAGCTTAGCTTAGGTTACTGCACCTGGGAAATACATGGTAGTGTTTTTGGTACAACATACCAATGGCTGTGTGATGAATTATGTGTTACTGGAGTGTTTGTGAAAGACTTTTATTTATCTTGTTCTTAAGGCTCTTTTTTGTCCATCAGAACATTATCCTGGCCTCCACATGACCAACAATTAGTCTGAACTAAGGTAAAAAAATTAGGACTATCTTTATTATGAAGTGAGTTGCGTGTTACTTTCTTTACGTATCTGTTTTACTTAAAATGGTTCCGAAAATAGTAAAAAAGGAAAAAAAAAGCCCACTTAAATGAAAAAATAATAAGTCTTCACAACCTAAAGGCAGAAAGCAGACAATGTTAAGATTTTTGTTTATAAATGACTTAAATCATTAATAATATATCTAAACTTTTATTTAATTTGTTTTTCATGTTGGTTGACTAATTGATTAATCAACTAATCATTTTAGCTATGGTGAAAACAGTAACAGTGGGTGTGAATAAAACTTGAAATGCCCACACAAAAAAAGCAGAGAAAGAGAAAAGGAGCCTGAATTAAATACATCTCAGGAAATAAAATGATATTATGCAGCTGAGCAGTTACCCTTTAAAACACACAAGGACAAAGTGGGAGAGATATAGGTGACCTTAAGCCTGAATGGGTAATGTAAAAAACTGACTGGTTCTGTGACAAAAATTGTGTTAACTTCCAGTTAGTCGGAGATGTAATAGAAGCCTCACTATTAGCATCACATATCTGCCTCCTCGTAATTACATTCACAAGGAGAGTACAGATACCCTTGAAACACTGCCAGTATAGATAGATAAATGCAGTAGCCATGGCAACAATAGAAGATGGGTATGTATGGTGCAAATCTGATGGAGAAGGACACCACTCAGGACAATAAATATATATGTTTTTCTTATGTGTGTGTGTGTGTGTGTGTGTGTGTGTGTGTGTGTGTGTGTGTGTGTATATGTATGCAAGAGAGATTATGCACAGATATATGAGATGTAATACAGAGACAAACTTACCGGCGAGTCTCTCCCACGATACTCTTCTATGACTGACGTTGTGGCAAACTCCACTTTGGGGAAGGTTCCCTAGTGGGAGAAGCACAACAGGAACAAACACCTTTAACAGGAAGATAAAGACAAAAAGATAGATAACAGCTCTGCCTGAACACCAATTTACAACCACATATCTTCAATCTATGCCTGGCTTGAGAAAACCAATTGCAGAAACGCAAAGCTCCAGTGATGTTTAAATAATATGGCATTTGGAGAGAAAGACATCTAAATTGCTATGCAGGCCTCAAACACAAACACATAAAAGCAATGAGGGGGATGGTGTTTAAAGACGTGCAACCTCGCCAGTTAGGATGAGGGGAGGCTAGAAAAGCAACATCCAGAGGCAGGGAGATAAATGACGAGCTGGAAAAGCAAAAAAGACAAGATGATGAGCGATTGAATGGAGAGGAAGTTCTCAGTTTAGCTTTTCTGGCTGTATAGCAAAGAGTGCTGACAGCTGTATAAGAAAAATCTTATCATTTCTGAAGAAAATTGTCAAAGACGAGACACTACTTTTGGATAGGTTACCTCGGTAGTGTACCTGCCTGTCATGTGCACAGATGTAAAAGTCACTGGGATTAGGAAAAAATTCACTCAGAGAAAACAACAACCTTCCTAAATCTGTGAATGACAGGTGTAATGTTGTTGCCAATCAAGGTGGATCACGGTGAGCATAAAGTGACAAGTTACGTTAAAACATATAAACCGAAAGGAAAACCCTTTAATTATTTAAACCGTGTTGAGTTGCTCAGGTATTTTTGCGGACATCTATGACATGTTACACATGTGGACTTATTTACTAACATAGTAACTTAAATAGTAATTTCTTTATAAATTATTTACTGTCCACATTGCATGGTCTTGTAATAAAAACTTCATCAATCTACACACAGTTTTGAGTATTTTGTATTTTTTTTTTGTTTGTTTTTTACAGTCTTTGGAAGAATGAAAGAATAAAAGAATGCTGCCTAGATCCAGGTGTGAGACGCTAGAAGAGACTTACACAAGAAGACTCAATACTGTAATTATTGCCAAAGGAGAATCTACAAACTACTGAATTATTAGCGTTAATACTTAACACTGAGGGATGTCAGTTCTTTATTTTTAATGAATGCTACAGTTTGCATTCTATATTTTTTTCAACAGACATATGCTCCAACACATCTTAAAAGAGGGGATGTGTGGTGAAAGCCTACAGTGACACTGATCAGCACTCGCAGCATTGCAAAGAAATTTGCTTTTTAAGCAATGCGCAAACTACTAACAAATAGGGAAAAGCCACAATATATGGTTGATTAGTAATTTTACTAACATTCTTATTTATTGTAATTTGATAATGACAACTAAGGGCCGTGCAGAGCATGTCGGAGCATAATGAGCGAAGTAAAGCTGTGTAAGAGCAGGGAGAGGAAAAGCTGTGCAGAGCAGTTTGGACTGATAGTCCCATATAAGTGCAAGCTGAAGTTGCACACTAGATTTAAATTGCAAAATCTTTTTATAACATGTTTTCAATTTGTTGTAGTGGGTTATTGTGTGTAGACTGATGGGCAAAAAAGTTTTTAATTTAAAAATAAATTAAAACAAAAGTTAGAAGTTTGAATATATGCCCAGGTATCTAAAAGGATGATTAAGAAATAAATAAAAGCAAAAAACAGAAAACAGAAAACAACTTACGGGAAAGGAAGAGGACCTCTTCATCAGTAGTTCTCTTTTGGGAGCTCCTTCTCTGGAACTCATTGTGGGACTGGGATAAAGGAAATCTCTGCTGTTTTCCTCCATTGAGGCTAGGATCTCGCCCTCTGAAAAGCATACAAAAAGAAGACAGTAAACAAAAACAATCAAACACACACTTGAAGTTAGAGATCCTGTTTTTGCAGTATAATCATTGGATACAGTCGGGACTTAACATGCCAATTTGGGATCACCAGAAAGCATACCTGGAGGCACCAACTGAATCAGCTCAAAAGATGTTGTGTCAGCTAAGGGGAAGGAATGCACAAATAGACTGTGAGCTAATGATCAGTATCACACCTAATAGCCTGTAAGCTTGCATAGCAGAGAATACAGAGCTGAGAAACGAAAAAGCAAATCCCAGATGGCCGTTTACCTTCAAGGAGGTCAGCCACATCAGCAGGGTCAACAACGCCAGGGAAAGTCTTGTAAGAAAGAGAGAGTGCAGGCAAATCAATGCTTATAACAAGATGGGATGGGCAGCTCAGTGTCTAACTCTGCAAATCTCCATGGGGAAAATAAGAATGTTTAAATCAGGAGTTGGGACAGTAATGTTAAAACTGGAGGGCTGGTGATATGCATCTTCAAGCTTAATGAAAAAGTCTGCTCAGTGGCTTTAATGGTTTCTTACTACCAAAAAGAATACAAATAACTATGAGGGAGGTCTGGCCGAAGTGAATGTATGTGCAGCTAAGCAAGAACAAATGGCATAAATAATGATTCAAATGGAAAAAAGAAGACAGATACCATTTGAGAGATTTTACAATCCCAGAAGGATAAGATGAGATAAGATATTTTGTAAGATGAATATAAAAAAATATATTTGACAGTGTAATCACAGTTGTCTCCCTTGCCTAATTTGAGCAAATCAGCCATCAATCAGTCTTACAGATTATGTGCCAGCTAAGAAGGTGACTAAAAAAATATTATTATTCTCACCTTGACAAAGACCATTTTGTGGTTGAAAAGTAGAGGGAAGACAGGGGGCAAACAGCGAGTCTTCCTGTACTGCCCCATGATACACACACTAAGGTAGATACTGTTTTTTTTAGAAAGAAGAGCTCCAGGGAATGTGACCTGTACACAAACAGTTTAACTGTTAGAAATGTCAAAATGTCTTATTGTTTTAGACAGTATACTCTACTATATATACAAGTTAAGGGAATATTTGAGCCCAGTTTAAAAACCTCCAGTACACTTTGTATCATCACATAAACAATCATGATTTCTTTTAAGCTACCATTTTAAGATACCGGAACCATTGAAAGTGTCAGTGATGTACAGCAGTGTCAGCTATTTGCTGCGTAAAAGTTTTTTAAGGCTAAATCTGAATTAGTAGGGCACTCAGAGGAGTAATAAAACCAATAATCTAACCACAGATATAAAGATATTGTACGTTTAAAAAAGCAGCCATCCCAGACTACAAATATGTGGCAGCGTTAAATGTTCAATTTAGGTGTAAAGTGTTTTAAAATAAGTTAATAACGATTTGATTTCATGTTTTAATACCATAGCTTAACTTTCGCGTACAGATCATTAGCCTAAGTCAACAAGTAGGCTAACATTGGCTTCAGCATAGCGTAGTTTTAAAGAAAATATTAATAAAGATTTACTTAAAAAAATAATAATTACCATCTCCAACATTTGAACCCATTTATTTGGAAAACCAAAGTAACATAGTACATGTAAAGTTCTAACCAACAGTCGCTGGTTAACTCGGTTAGGGCCGTTTACAGGAAGGTTTTAGGGGAAGAGGATGTCAAACTAGCTTAACGTTGAATAGGCTAACTAACGTTACAATTAGTTTGTTTTGTATGAAAGCAGCATCATGAAGCCACACTTACTGCCTGGATGTGTAAGTTTACGGTACATTTCAGAGACTTCTGCGACACCTTGGACGAGCGGAGCTGCTTCTTTATCGAGGCCATTCATCCAACTTTCAAACGTCGTTGTCATAGCTGCCACACAGCAACAGTCACAGAGCGGATGCTGTGCCACGTGACCCCGAAGTAGCCAATCAGACGCTCTGGATTTCAGCCACAATCGCTGATTTAACCACCCTTCACTTTTAATTCAATGCCAGATTTGTTTAAATGTGCAGTTAACTAAAAAAGCAGTGCATGTTCAGTCAGCGTTAACAGAGCTAAAACCTACAGGACCACAAACATATTTATACTTATAAACACTACTACCAAGAAAACTGTCAACACATTCTTTATTAACCTAATGCGCTGTTGGCATTGTAGTCTTTTTGCATAATCTTGCATCTCTTTTTGCTTGTTTTATGTCTTTTCATTATAATTTTGCATCTATTTGTGGTAATTTCTTTCCTCTTTATTGTCGTTTGGTGTCTCTTTAGGAACATTTTGTGCACATTGTGGTTATCAGCTTTACACAGAGGCTCTGGATCTACCAGGCAGGCATCCATTGTCCAAAGGTTATGGTGTCCTTGGGTCTATGTTTTGTTGGTCATGGCCATTCAGTAAACTCAATGTTAACACAATCAATAACATTGTCAGTATTGTTCTTAAAGAGCAACAGGTACAACACAATGATTAAGAGATTAAATGTTTAATGACTAATTATAAATTACAGCCTACCAAGAGAAACAATAACACCATGCATGAAGTTGTAAAATAAAGTCAATAACAACAGGAAGCATGCATTCATGTAGACCTGTACAAACAATGCATTGGCTGCTGAATGAATGCTTCAAATGAAATACACTGTAGATGGGTATCCAGTCTGTCTCCCAGTGGCATTCATGAGTCCACGTTTACTAAATAATCCTGGAGGACACTTGTTATGATTTTAGTCCTGCAGGTATCAGTCACCCCAATGCTGCAAATCTGTCTTTATAGCCAGGGAGATGTGGAACTTCTAAAAGCAATGAAGTGTGAAGGATCCTCCTGTTACGGTGGTCTTCATTTCATACAGGCTCAGTCTGTGTTCGTCAGTCCGTCTAGTGCCTGACACCCTGACTCTTTTCTCTTTCTCTGTCTGCTGTGTCTCTGCCACCACCATTACCCCTTCCATCACCCGTCGGGGACATCACCTCAGCACTGGTGACAAAAACATTTTAATATGAATGACTGACATTGTAGCTTAAAGTTCAGGGTATGGTAAAACAAAGATACATTTAATGATATGCAACTGGAAAATGTACTATAACGGGTGGGTAATTTACTAATTTTCTAGTAGTAGTACTCCCAGTGCAATAAAGTTTACCTCTGCATGTGAGTGGGTCTGTTGTCCTTGATAAGGTTGTTGAGTTTGTAATAATCCAGGAAGGTTCGAGCCACATTCCTGCCAAGTTTCATGTCTGATAGGGAGTTAAAGCTATTTGTCTTTGTATGAGCTATGGACAATACTGCGCCAAATATTATTCTTCCATGGTTCCCAAATGGGGGCCACATCAGCTGCTTTAACTGGTTTGGTTTATTCTCACAGATCGTAGCAGGCAGGCAGGAAAAACAAAAAAACAAAATTAGTAACTTGATGAACAAATGGGAACATTTAGCATCTTGAGAGCGATATTTCTCTCAGTAATTAATGGCGACAGGATATGAAGCTGAACGATGAGTGAGTTAATTAATCAGATGGCTATAAATTGACATCAAATGAATGATAATGTTACTCTAGATGTCTATAAGAAATCAAAAACCTTAAAAGAATTTTTTGCTGCAATAGACCCATTGTTATTAGTTACTATTGCATTAGCAACTACGAAATTAGATCATTGATACCAAGAAAAGAATGCTGACATTATGTACACATATATTTGCCATTATTTCACAGACACTTTTATCCAAAACGACATAAAGGGTACACCCAAGGGATAACTATAGGTTCAGCATATTGTCCAAAGACACTTTAACATGTGGCCATGAGGAACCAGAAATCAAATCACTAACCCTGCAGTTCATGGATATTTGTCCATTTTAAATCCATCCCTTCAGGGATGGATTTAAATGCTTCTTTAAATTTAAATGCTTCTTAAATGCTTCTCATTGAGTGTATGGTGCTTCTTTAGTAAACAATACATAGCAACAATACACAATACACACTTGGTAAGATACAGTAAATCCCTAGATATAAACACCTGGAGAAATAAGAAATGTAAATCCTCACAGTACATGAGTTATTAAAAAGAGTGAGGATAAATCAACTGCATTTTACTCACCTCAGCCAAATACTTGATGCTGATATGAATTACACAAAGGCAATTACATATATACTGAGGTCTTATTTAAATTCAGAGGTGACCATACACATTATCCCCCTCCCTGAGTCCGCACCACAATGACTTCACTGCTTTCAAAAAACACTTGAGCGTGCATGAGTACTGTTGGTAAGCCTCTTATCATTACACCATCAGCACAAGTAATAATGACAATTAGGTTCAAATGTATAAAAGGTAGTGATTCAGCAATGTTCACAAAGAGCAAGATTGAGGATTTATTAAATAGATTTTTTTTTAAAAACAATACCATTAGAAAAGTTAAATTCCATTGAGTTACTGAGGCAAATGCATCAAAACCACAATCGATATCAGCTGTCACTCTATCAAGCCAGGCTTATAGACTCCTTCAGTCTTTGCACACTTTTTGTTGTAGATTTCATTTATGCCTGTTCATCTACTCTAGTATAAAGGCCTGATTGATGAAGGGTTAATGAGGGTTACTTTGTCCTTCTGCCCAGTTCTGCCCTCTCTCTGCCCTTTCTGCAGACTGACTGTTGGGTTCTTTGTCACCTCCCTGACCAAGATTGTTTTTGCCTGGTTTGGATTCTTTAATTTTAAAGTTATTGAGTCGTGTGAACACTTCTGAGGTGGGATTGGACCTTGTATGGAACAGTTGGTATAGTGGCTGCCCACCAACCATATGGTTGAAGGCTTGCACTCCACTCTCCCCAACTGCATGTTGCAATGTCCCTGGGCAAGAAACGGAACCCCCAGTTCCCCGTCCCCAGCTGCGCAGTGCCAAGTACCGCTCCCAAGCACTCGTCCTAAGCATCCGGCATAAAAA
Organism: Channa argus; assembly: GCF_033026475.1. Taxonomy (NCBI): domain Eukaryota; kingdom Metazoa; phylum Chordata; class Actinopteri; order Anabantiformes; family Channidae; genus Channa; species Channa argus. Next base: position 10,445,961 of record NC_090204.1, read on the forward strand.
TGTGCCAAATCAACATGCAGACCAATAATCCGCTGTGTCGACACTAAACTTTTGGGATAAGCAGAAAGGAAAAAAATTGTGGGACTATATACTATACACAGGTGTATGCCTTTCTAAATAATGTCTACTCAATTCAGTTTACCACTACAAAAAATAAATATGTTTTCATTAGTTTTTTGAGTTACTGGGTGTACCTTGATGGCCAAAGAGGGCACTTTGATCTATTTATTGGAAATGCATGAAAGCAAAACCGAAAGAGGTCTTAAACAACTATATTTCTATCCCTATTCAGTCACCCTTTATCTTTAAAGAATGTCTGTACATACTGTTCCACGATTCCAACACAAAACTAACAACAACATGTTTTTCTTTCCTATTTTAAGGCATCAGTGTTTAGCTACCTCCATTCTTCATCAGGCTGATGGAGCAGCACAGAGACAAAATCTGTCACTTTCTCCTGTCATTACCTTGTTGATAGTCAGATCTGTCATCTGCTGGAGTATTTACTGGCATACAGACTAAGATAAAAAATGGAGATTCATTTTTATCCTTCTTTTCCACTTTCTAATGACGATGAAAAATGGCCTGTGATACATAAATCCTGGTTGCTATAAAGGTGAAAAGTGATTATCCTATGCTGTTAACTTTTAGACCATCCATCCAAGCTGTGTGGCCTTACACTCACATTTGGATGTACGTCAAACAACATACAAAGTGTGTCTGGTAAGTTAGGCTCGTGAATATGCTAGTTGGCCTTTGTAGTGAGTCTGTCACCTTGGCCTTTGAGAACATGTTCAAAAATCTACACAGGACTTCATTCTTCACCCGGCAGGTTGATGGCAACACTCTCCACATGGCTCCACAGTCTATGTTTACACCCCATCTGGCTGTTGCTCTGAGCCCTGCATCAGGCCAGACTCACTGTGACTGTGTGGGTGCATGTATTACTTACTTTGTGGGGACTAAAAGCTCTTTACAGCTTAGTTTACAGCTTAGTTTAGCATATTATCATACTTAGGCTTTCGGAAAGTACACCTGAGGCTGACGGTAGCCCTAGAGTATCTCATATTGCTATTATATAGCTAAAGTATTCAACCAAATAAATTTTTGACCTGGTACTAGATAGAAACTTGAAGGTACAATATGGAACTTTTGGGAAGCAAGTTGGGGGCAAGATCAGTCTAAAAATCAATCCACTCTGCTCACCTTCTTCTCATCCCCTCAGAATTAGTCCTTTGAAATTATAACAAAATTTACAAGAAAATGTTATCTGTTGTTGCTACTAAAACACAAATGAGAACATCAGCATTCATCCACTGGAAAACATGAATCATAAATCATGAATTTATATTTATGCAAATCCACATACTAGTCAGAATCAAGGCGGTAGACACACACAGACTAAAATTCCCTACAGCCATTTTACTTCTAAAAAATAACATATGATTTGATTGTAGGTAGTTATTAAGCAATTCTAAGAAGATTATCTTTGCCAAGAACATGCACAGGTATATGTAAGGGTGTACAGACAAAAAAATGAACATATATATATATATATATATATACACATACATACATACATACATACATACATACATACATACACACATACATATATATATATATATATATATATATATATATGTGTGTGTGTGTGTGTGTGTGTGTGTGTGTGTGTGTATATATATATACTGTTTATACTGTATTTATTACCATAAATTCTCCTTGTATCCTTGACATCTTCATTCTGACCTTCAATAAGTTTTTAGTGTTTTCCTCAGTTCTGTTTTATCAGCAGAGCTCGGTGCCAGGTCTGAGCTCCTTGGCTAAGCACGCTCAGTGACAAAAATATCTCCCGGACCCCACCGTGCGCAGATGGCCTCTCAGCTTGGCTTGTCACGACTCACCGTCTATTACAGGAGGTTTTGTGATGGACGGTCAGCTTCTGAACGAGGACTTCATCCATGGGGCGATTGAGAGGAGACACAGAGGATGCCCTGACTGCTGTCTGGCGCTTTGCCGAGGGAAACCGTAGGATCTGGAACAAGCCTGCTGCTGCAGCAGGAAGTTATGTTTCTGTAAGCCAGGAAACAGTCGGTGGGCTGTAGCTTGGATTACAACGTGGGTGGTAGTGGAAATATCCAGAAAATCTTTTCAGCCTCATCTGAATAACCACAGTAGTAGTGATACTTCACTTCACTCGAAAGATTCGTCATTACTTCTGTAATCATTGTCCATGTTTGAGGAGGTCATAGAGGTGTATGTATGCAGCCTGTCCGCATCTTCACTGTCTGTCTAAGGTGTGTAAAGTGTATTCTCTAACATTTAGATACACATAATGGTCTTGTCTGATCAATAGCAGGTCATTGCAATGGCTTAAAGGCATGCCAGCTTTGACACTGATGAGATACGGGACAAGTGAGACAAAAGGGAACAGGGACGTCATTACTTGTTTACCGCAGATGTTTACTGCCAACATGCCATTTAGCGGCTTTCACCCTCATATCCCTCGTGCCTGGTCCTGACAGACAGACAGACAAGTTGATGACCAGACAACAAGGCCCCCATGGTAAAATGGACAAGACAGACAAAGAATGCTGGCTAGATCAGATGGGAGTTAACAAGGAGACAAGCAAGGGGATGTTCAAGCCATCAATATAGGCCACTGACAGGTCCTGTCACTGCACTGACATTCACAGAACTAATTATCAATGCTAATTAAGAGGCTTGTCAACAAAAGCAATACAGAAAGGGACATTTTTGTCCCTGAAAGTGATTCAACGGACTGAAAGACCTAACATCCTGTTGCCCAGAGGAACAAACGGAGGGTGACTTAATCTCTGACAGGAAGACATGTCACTGCCAAGGAGACAGGCTCTCAAACTTGAGCAGTAAAATTAAATATGTATGAAAATAAAGGCTTTTTATTCATTGTACACTAACAGGAATGCATGATTCTTTTGATCCATTCTGCTCTAAAAACAAAATATGAGTACTATTTTTATATTCCAGTTATTATCTTTCTTTATGAGAGTTCCACTGTATTTGTTATTTAGGAAACTGATTGTTGTGTATAAAAGTTTGAGATAGAAAAACAAAAAGTTCGTAAAACAAAAAGTGCACAATATTGTTTACACACACACACACACATCACATAATTAGCGTGTGGCTGCAAGCTTCACTTTATGTCCTTTCTTATTACTGTCATTATTCCATATTGTATTCATTTTTATAACACAATCTGATGACAGCAATGATAATAAGTAATGAAATGAAAACAACAATAAATAGTAAATAAAACACGGTTCTACAATTTACATCATCATTTGATTCTACAATTTGGGACCTTTCATTCCACATCTTCACCTTCAACTTTTAGTCAGACAAGTCAATGCTTTCTTCTCCATTTGTTTAGCAGAGGAGTTAATTTACATTTCAGTGGCCTGTTCCCGGTGAGTCACACTTAGAGTGGCTAATTCCTTTCAGTGCTTGAACTATTTCAAATGCATTAACCGCAAATATTCAACTGTGAGCACACTTTCTCAGAAAATGTAGCTTCTTCCAAACTTTCTTGGGCTTCCCATCATCATCATTATCACCACACACAGAACCTTCCACAACACAACTGGAGGTTTGTGCATCTTTGTGAGTACTCATGTGAGCACACCTGTTCATCTGAGCATAGCAACAATATTTGTGCAATCAACTGTGTGTAAATGTGTGTATGTCTATGTGTGTCTATGCGCGCACTTGCTTGCATGTCTTTGCACCTATCCATTTGTGCATGTCTGTGTGATATGATGTGTATGATGTGTGGTAGTGAAGCATATTTGCCTCCAAGCTATATCATTTGCATACTTGTCACAGCCTGTCCATTGGGTGTCAGGTTCACTGATGCATACCGTGTTCCATTGGCAGCTCTGGTATTCATGGAGTCACTGTTATGGTGAGGTGCACGCCTGGGTGTTGCTGCTTTTGGCAGACGTACCTTACACACACTCAAAGAGAATGAGAGGTGTGTGTGTGTGTATGTGTGTGTCTGTCTGTCTGTGCATCTTTCAGTGCAAGTTGCCATGACTGTCCATCCGTGGAGTATCAATGCATCTTCTATTTAGTACACATCACAAAAGCCTGTTGGAGGACCCAACATTGATGAACACTTGATGACAGATGTGCATCATCTGAATGAAAATCTAGAAAAACATGTAGATGTAGAAGCTCCATGAGTCTTTGCATGTATTTCTTTGTTGAAGGAAAACAGCACATTTCCAGCTGTCAAACAAGGAAGGAAAATCTGTAAGTCTGTAGTATGACAAAACAGCAACCTTTCAACTAAGCACAGCAAAATCTTTCAGGGAGGCCTCAAAGACTAAATAGGTTTTAAAAGTTTTGAAAAATTCTTCAAAGTCATAGAGAATAGTGTCTCTCAACACAAAAAAGAACACACACAAGCACTCACACACACACCTTGGTAAACAGCCCCCCAAAGCTCACATACGGTACAAGTACTGTACACAAAAGCCCACACAATAGGAAGTGTCAAGCTGATTTTTGAACCAAGTCCCAGATTCTCTCAACCTTGATCCATCCTACATTAAATTTACACTTCATAGTCCTCACCAATAGGGCCATCACAAAAACATGGTTGAATTACAAAGACAGAAATTCTGGAGACATTTCACAGGCCAAAATATCCAACCACAGTACTGGAAACTGGGGGGAAAATGGAACTAGATTACTCTGCCAATACTTTATTTATGTACAGTAATGGAGCTTAAAAAAGAAACACATGAAGTAGTGGGTACATCGACATGGACACAGATACACACAGATGTTAAATGATTAGAGGACAAAGTGAAGACAGACACACAATAGAGTTTGTTCCTGCTGTTTCATAAAAGAGGATTCTCAGCTTGACTAGATGATATAATGAGCTGTTATCTTCAGGGTGACAAGATGAGAGGAAAGGACAGAATAGAGGAGAGATGAGGACACAAGAGGAAAAGGAGGAAAGATCAGAAAACAAATACACACACATGCACACAAGGCATTACATCTTTTTCTGAGCACTTTCAAACTGTGACAAAAGTCCTGGCTCTAAGAAAGGTTAAGATTTCAATTTCGGTAGCTTCAAGTCACAGCAGTGGAGAAGGGGAGTCTAAAAAAATGAAAGGGTAAGGGCAGCATGTTTGGAAGGTGGTAGGAGTTAGAGGCCTAGGTTATTATTTATTTGTCATGCATTAGTTTAGTGTGTGCTTGTAAGTGTGTGTTTGTGCGTCAGGTGAGAAAGGTGGAGGAAGGGGGCACTGAAATGCTAAAGGTCTCTGTTGATGATTTGCACGCTCCATCAAGCTGACTGCTGGGGCGTAAAAAGTGACATGGTTGGTTCCTTCAACCTGCCTGACCCCAATCTCCACTCTACACCATGTCCCTGTGCTGCCTACCCACCCTGTGGAGCCCCTCCTTCGCATACCCCTTTCTTCTCACAAGGAAAACACAAACACACACACACTCACACACACAACAAAAAAGATCAAGCAAGTCCTCCCACCACAGTTCTCCCCCAATTTGACCTTCAGAAGAAATGTCCCCATTGCACAAATACATATACACAGGCGAAAACTTGGTTCCACAACTCTTATCTCACTCTGAATCTATTGCTAAAATAAAAATACAGACTGGAATTTGTTATGTGCTATTTGTTTAGCATAACAGCCAGACACTCGTCTCTTCAGTGTAAGGTCAAAAATGTGTTTGTGGCAGAGGTGGTGCCAACATTGGGACACACACACAGACACACACACACACACACACAGACAGAGACACAGACACAGACACAGACACTATACATTATTATATGCATCAGATAGCCCTTACCATGAACGTGACAGTCATGAGTTTATCCAGCCTCTTAAAAAATATTATAGTACCCATTTTTGTCAATTAACCCCTGTAAAAAACATTACTCTACAGATTTTCAGTAATTCATATTAAGATCACTATCACTAAGATCTTATGTTTGTGAATGGCGAATTGCTTCCTCTGTGCCAGACATTGGCACTAGAGGGCACTTGGGCTACATCTATGTCCAATCTCCCTTCTACCTGCAGAATATGTGCAGTGGAACACATAGTTTTCATATGTAGGGTCCTTATCACTCTCTCTAAATCTCTCTTTCTCCCTCTTCATCTTCACTTTACTGGTAAGATCAGACCACCATCAGCAGGCTCTCAGCAGCTCTTCAGCCATGAGAAGGTCAGCTAAAGGAAAACTTCCTCCCGTCTGGCTGCATTAAGGCACTTGTGACCTTCGGTTCTGGTGAGGAATGTATGTGTGTGCGTGCATAATTGAAGTCGACAGGAAACGCGTTTGTTCTATTGTTCATCGCAATCAAAGCCTCAAAAGCGCATGCACACATCACTACATATGCTAACACAAGCCCCTTTCTTTTCTCCTTTGTGAATGGAATCAATAGACACAGCTATCACATCCCTATTCTGTCACTGCACATCTGTTGCAACAACAGGCAACAAAAGAGCAATAGCTTTTTAGTGTGTAAACATGACCTGACACACACACATATTTTAAAACATGCGCGCACTCTCACTAGCAGGAATCCAAATATTAAAATAATGACTCCAGTGATTACAAGATCAATTGGCTTGATTTCAGATTGTTCCTGCAGGAACAATGAGTTTGTGTGTGCATGTGTGTGTGTGTGTGTGTGTGTGTGTGTGTGTGTTTGTGTTTGTGTTTGTGTTTATAAGATCCCTCTAGCTTTGAGAGCGTGAAAAAAGAAGACAGAAAAAATTAAAAGAGATCTGTTGATGTTTTTGCTCTGAATGTTCTCTATACTTTCTTCCATACATACATAAAGGATACAAGTCTCCTCAGTGTAGGGCACAGGTGCGGTGCTGCTAGCTGTCATGTAGCTGTAGAAGGACACCTCGAGAGTGTAGCAGTAGGATGTGTCATCAAGGAGACCACCGAGGAAACGTCTACCGGTACCGGCCTTCACCACATCCCGATTAAAGGATGTGTTGGACTAGAGGAACACACAAAAAAACAATTTCCATGGTTAGAAAGATGAGAAAGTTTAAGCAAAAGTCTATATGTCAGCAAACATCTGCCCTGTTAAAGCATCTTTGAGCAAGATGGTCGAGTATTTCCCTATGGAGATCATTAGCCCCAACGACAACATACAGTCTAACCTTAAATATGTCTATAGATCCAGAACACCACCAGAAAAATGATTACTTCACTTGTAAAGTACCACTAGCTGGCAAATGTTTCCCAGCTAAATCTTTAATGTTTTCTAAAGCCTTCAAAAGCCTGAATGGCAGATGTTTCTGTAACACAAACTGAGTGAATGTAAAGGAAAAAAAACATATTCAGATGTTGCTTTTGTGTAAATGAAATATCTACACTGATCTACACAGTTTTTTTGTGGTGGAAATGGATGTTGGTTCCAACTTCTGCAGTTTCATAAAGCATTGTTTAAAATGGCTACAATTTCAACCGTGGTATTAGGACAAAGCAGCTAAAAAGCGAGATACTGCCCTCAGAAGTTGGAAGAGACCAAAAAACAGAGATAAAAGAAAATATATTGGACTAAAATTAAATAATATTTAATTTCTAAAGTATTACATAAAAATTCGAAAATGTTCTTAAGGGGCTTTACAATCTGTATTATATTTGCCAAAATCTGTCCTTAGACACTGAAATAAATGGTTAGATGAACTCTCTCATCTGAAGGGTGCTACTAAACATGTCAAATCATATGCTAACAACGTCTGAAATGTGTTTAGGCAACATTAAACTTGTTAAACCTGAGATGTAAATGGATCAGTACTGTAGAATCTGTAAGTGTAACAGTCCAATAAAACATGACTACATTTCCTCACTACTTTTATTAATTGAAATGGTCTTGAGTCGGTCATATCTGCTTTTGCCAGGATTTATTAAAACAAGCATCTTACTGCACAGTTAATTATATATCTATAAGTACTGAACAGAACCATTTTAATTACAAACGTTTCACTTACACTTATGAATAGCTCTGTGGTGGGCTTACAGTGACAGGCACTAGAGTATATTTGCTTGCTGATGTATTCAGTAACTTGCAGTGGTAAGCCTCTGGAGAAGCCTGGATAAATTATGAAGGGCAGCTTATTTTTAACAAACTCACTTACTCTACAATGTCATTACAACGGTTGTTGTAAATGGGTATGGTGAAAAAAAATGCCCGGTCTATTTTGGGTTCACGCGTTTCAGCTTTTCTACACAACTATGATGCTGTCTCGGGAGGAGCATGAAAAAAGTTTCCAGTCACTCCACTCTGCTGCATTGAGAGTTGCCTTGCTGAAATGCAGGCCTGGCAGCCACCAGTGGGAGTTTGCCATGATTGAGTTGTGCTGCTGCAGCTACACTGGGCTTTTGGTGGTGCTGAATGGGCAGAGGGACAAAAACACGGTAAGGGAGATGACCCCTGGGCCAGCTGTCACACAAGCAATTCAGAGAGAGAGAGAGAGAAAGAGAGAAATTTTCCTGAATTAGCGTTTTACTTGTCCTTCGTAACATAGTATACTGTACAGACACTGACAATCAGTGACATTTCCATACATCTGTGGGTGAACATCTGCCTGGCTGGCATCTCTCTCTATCCAGGTTCACATTGAGTGTCAATGGCCAATAAAGGTTACTCTTTATGATGTGTGTACATAGCTCTTCTATGAAATGTCACTGTTACTGAGAAAACGAAGGTCAGCGGAAGTGTCACAGGGCTTAGAGGAAATGCTTTGGTGTAAAATGTGACTGTGTGAAGGTATTATTACAGTAGGATATGCATGTGTTACTGGGTGGAGGTCAGTGAATGAATGTTTCCTCCCATGAGTTCTTCTGTTACAGTTTCTCTCTCTGTTACATTTCAGTTTTTTCTGTCCAAATAAACCCAATTTTGGTTACCTATTATGTGCTTCACCCAAACACCTGCAATGCTCCTACAGAATAGGCTGGCCTACCTTTACAGTAGTGTGCTTTGTTACGACCTACATAAAATGTATTTATGTTTAGCACATGCAATAGATCCTATAGATGCGAATTCATATCAATTGTTACATATCTGGGAAATGTGTTGCATACTATATCTCCTCTGTGCATCTGCAACCACAGTGATATTATTTAGGTAATTCCAATATTTTCTCAAATGATTGTTATATATGTATTGGATGTAAAGCATATATTTAATTTGTAGGTTACTTCATGATATATTTTTGGGCTGGGAGCAATGCAGATTCCTATATATCACTCCCATTCATACAAAAAACACATTTGATGTGCCATTGTTCCAGTTTTGGCAAACAAAATAGTATAATTTGTGTGGTCGCATTTTCCTCCAACGCAGCTGTCACACACTCAGGTGTGCAGAGACCCAACTGATGCTTTAAGTACATACATAATCCTGGATTCCTGCTGTATTGTTACATAATACACATCCTTTAGAATATCTAACATATATTTACAGTCACACACACACACACACACACACACACACATATACTGTATATATACAGTATATGTGTGTGTGTGTATGTCATCACATTTTCAACCATGTGTCTCACATTTTACTTTTTTGTATAGAATATATTGCTAATTAAATCCCACTTGTCTTGTCTGTGTGTGGGTTTATCATAAAATCATATTGGCCAGGTGTAAACCACCACCATGCTTCAAATGCATGCAGTTACATACATTTACATCAGGGAGGTGCCCACTATAACAAGGTCTTTGCTTGTGTGCAGTTCTTGGCAATTAAGTGCCTGGCTGAACATCACCTCACCAGCACTTTCTGAGATAGGGCTATTTCATGTTCTCTTTCAGAGCTAGTCCTGGGATTCAAGCTGGTGACATTCTGCTCTTGAGCCTGTGTCTGTTGTGTTAGTGTGTGTCTATTTGTGTGACTTACAAAGGAGAAGTCTGGTGCATTTTGGCACAGCAGTCTGGGGAAGACAGCCTGTCTCTGGACACGCTCCTCCTCCTCAAACACATTGCCATACATGAAGCCATTCAGCATGGTGGAGTGGGCATGAACATCAATGTAGAACTCCAAACTCACCCTCTGATGGAGGAAGAAAGGGAGGGATGAGGATGAAAGATAACAGAGGGACAGAGAAACAGACCGGAGATAAACAGAAGGTTAGCAAGGAAGATGGGATATTTTTTTGACACTCTGAACAACAGTCCACACCACAAATTCTCCCCTGGGAGTAAGGGAGGGCCTTTGTTTGCTCTCAGGAGACTGTGCTAGAGAGATGCTTTCACCCATGGGGTGACTACAAACCCTCCAGACACTGCAAACTGAGAGTTCACTCATACCTGAAAAAAGCCAACCACCCACACATAACTTCAATCAGGCTGTCCTTCAGAAGGGCACACCTACAAAACATGCAGCGTTAGTAAGGTGAGAGGAATATGGCCAACAGACACATACACTCTCTCACTCTTATGTGATGTCACAGAATCATCACATTCACCATTTAACAGAACAATTTTGACATCATATTGAGTGTGTAATGTCCTTCTTTCCAGCATACACAGTGTAAAATGGATTCGATAAGATCTGTTTTCTTGCTTAAATCTGTTATCACTCAGTCCGCAGACACACACACACGCCCACACACACACGCGCACACACACATAGCCCAACACACACAAAGCCTTTATCTTGTGACACACAAATGAAACTTCTACTGACTTTACTTACTCTCTAACCTCTAACAATAAACCTCACTAGATGAAGGATCATCATACTGTAGCTTGGCTACTTGAGTGCAACACCAGTTTTGGCCAATTAATGCTCATATGTAATTAGTATTGGGCAAAATATACATTACAAAACCATGTAAAGGAAGGAACTTTCTGAGCTAAACCTTAAACCAGCCAAGATGTGAAAACCAGCAAAAATGGCTCATGTACAAAAAATTTCATCACTTCAATGGTCTTAAACTGGTTCTGACAAGGGCAGGAATACAAGCTCCTACACTCCCGAGAGACAAAACCTCTGACCCCAACTTATACCCTAAGTCAATTCTCCTTTCTCTATCTTATCACTCCATCCACTTCCTTCGGTTTTATCACTCCCTTCTTCTCTCCCTTACCTCCCTCCTTCTTCCTCCTCTCATTATACATTCAGCACCACACCTTGTTCCCTGTGGGTCGTAAAGAAAGAAAATAGCAGGAGAGGAGGGAAAAATGAGAGGATGGAAAAGGAGGAGGAGAGGTAGTGTAAGAAAAAAGGAAGCAGGGAGTGAGAGTAGAAAGAGAGAACAACAAAGACAGACAAAAGACAATGACAAAACTGATGCATATGGTGGTGAGTGTGTGCGTGAGTAAAGACAAAGGGGAAGGGAAGAGGAAACAGAAAAAGAATAAAAAAGAAAAAAGGAGGGAATAAGTACATAAAGTCAAACCAAAAGGGAGAAAAGAGAGAAAGACAGAGAGAGATAGAGAGAGACATAGAGATGTGTGTAGAGAAGGGTAGAGGGATTGACAGGAAAGAGAGAGAGCGCGAGAAAGAGAGGGGGAAGCAGTGCTTGGGCCGCCCAGGCGATGCAGTGTGCCTGTGTTTGAAATTCCGCTCACAGCCAAAGCAATTTCCTGGCGGTGGCTGTGCTGTCAGCTGCTTGGCTGGCTGGCGGTGAAATATGGTGGCTGGGAGTCGGCCGCTAGCAGCCCCCGACAACCTGATGGATGGAGCCCCAGAGGAAAGAAACAGCAGCAAGAGAAGGTGGGGGAGGAGAAGGAAGGGAAGAAGAGGACAGTGGGACGGAGGAAGAAAAACAACAGAAAAACAAAATAGAGAAAAGAAGGAGGGAGCGGGGGGCTAAATGCAGCCAAGTGAGCAGAAGTAGTGACGGGAGGTAGACAGAGGGAGAAATGTATGCTCAGATAAACGCTGATCAGCTACAACATTAAAGTCACCTGGGGTCGGGGGGGGTCTAAATTAAATACTGAATGATCGACAGGTGTCAAAATACACAGCGCATCACAACTTGTTGAGTATGGCGTTGTGTCAGTGCAGACTGGTCAGAGTTGACCTCTGTCCTCTGCAATATTACTACCATCAGGTGGATTTAATGTTGTGGCTGATAGGTGTAAAGGGAGTGTTAGATAGCAGATGAAAACAAAGCTGGGGGACAAAGAGAAAAAGGAGAGGCAGAAAGAGAGCATAGAAAATGGTGGGAGGTAGCAGAGAGAGGAGGGTAGAAGGAGTTCCAACCAACCAGCCAGTGTCTAAATGTGGAAAAGCAGCCTAATTATCTCCTGGGTCTCCACCCTCTGAGGAGGTGGAGGTGAAGAGGAGGGAGAAGGATAACAGGAGGTGTAGATATAGGTGGACAAGCAGGTGATCAACAATGGCATGATCTCCTCTGACTTTGTGAAAAAAAAAGAACATTTTAAATGAATCATTTTTGTTTTTATTTTAATTTCACAATTTTCTAAACACTGAAATATTTATTAGCAAACAGAAAAAATCACTGCATAATGTTCCATTTCTGAAAAGCATTTTTTATGGCACATGCTGTATCCATTAGCATCCATTAGAAAAGAGCATTACCAGGTTGAAACGAGGCCCCTCCAAAACTAGCTTCAAAGTTGGAAGCACACTAGCCAAAATACTAGCACACTAGCTTTATCATTGTATTTTGTGATTTTAAGATTTCTCTTTATTGGAACTAATTTATCTAAACCATGAAAACAGCAACCATGTGGACATGGGTGTCTAGAGTGCTTGTATATGAAACAGCGTGCTCACTGACAGGCAAACATATTCATAAGTCAAATTCATAAGTGCGCTATCCTTTTACTATGTATAAGCCTGTGGAGAAAACTTCTAAATAAAAAGGAAACATCTAAAGAAAGCACAAACAAAATTTTATTTATTTTCATCCCTGCTTTTCCTTTTTCCAACCCAAACTGTTTCTCCTTCACAGCACCATGTGAAGGGCAGTGGAGGAGCAGAATTAACTGTAGAAACAGCCATGGAGGCCCACAATGTCATGTCCAGGCTTACTACAATACTTGGTTAATACTCTGTCAATCAAACTGAGACGGTTCTGAAGGCCCCACCACTGTGATTGATGCTTCAATTAACAACCCGCTCTGACCTCCAGAATTGTTAATTTGAAATTGTAATTAAGCAATTAGGGGCAATTAAGAAACAGAGACTGCCGAATGAAAGTCAGGAGACAATTTGAGAGAGAGGAAGAGAGGGAGAGCGAGCTGTCCAAATTAAACCTCTCACAGAGAAACAAAAGCACATCTCGCTGCAGAAACTCCAGGGAACTCTCAACTTGTGGTGAACTGCAGCGAGCGCAAACAGTTTAGTGTAAAACCTAGAAGGTCAAACGAATAAATTTTGTCAGACAAGTACTTATCTCCTGCATATTAATTTGAGGGGGGGGGCTGCGGTGAGGGCCGTAAATGCTGAGCTTATCTTTACACAGGGAGGAAAAAGAGCTGATTGAAGCAGGATTACAAGCTCCCGAATAAAGCTCTTGGCATCCGCAGCCTACCTTTTGAGCAGAAGGGAAACTGCTGCTTGTTCACGAGAAGAAAGTAAAACTTAGTACCCATATAAAGCATATTATGCAATGTTAAAATAATACCTATTACACCTGTGGTTTTGTCCAGGTGCATTGGCTTGTGAAATTGGCAGCAATAGCCTATAAGCTAATGTTAGCTTCACAAGTTAAGAGCATTGTCCAGCCAATGTATTAAGCATAGGTGTTTATCTTTAAGAACTTTTAATCACAGGTTTTTAGAAGGCCACCTGATGAGTATATATATGAGTACTGTGAAAAGACTGAGGCCAAAGTTGCACGTCCCAGTTGATTCATGGAGGACACAGCATTACCTTTTGTGTTTCAGTCAGTTATAACGTGTCATTGAGCCAAGCGCAAACAGAACATGGTAAAATAAGCACCATTGTGGTTTGGTTTTGCTAAATGGTGACAACAATAAACATTCAGTTAAGGTTTGCGTTGCTCGGAAACTGTAGACATATACCCATATCACCTCAACTTTGTCCCTAAATGGAGTTGGACACTATAATACTGTAACCTGACCTTTTTTCTTTCATCATAATTACAACAGAAATTTTTTTTTGTTTTTTGTCATGCTGAAAAGACTAGCACTGTCTTTCTTGGTTCAACAATGAAAAAGTTGACAGTTTATTTTAACCTTATGTTTAAATGCTTAGTTCATTTAGTTGCAGAGGCAAGACACCAGACTTATGCTCTGCTGTTTTCAAATGGTAATTCTCACTTTGAGCCTTACAAGAGAGAGGCTTTTAAAATGAAAACTAAGTAATATGGATGTAACAGTATGTTGAATAAGACATTTGACAGGAATATCTTAATAGAAAACCTACCTAAATTCAACAGTGCAGGAAAGAGCCACTAATGCTATCCTATAGAGTTGTTAACACTGAATGTTCTAAATGAGAAAAGTGAATTTTTTCTGACCTGAATCTATAACTTCACTAAATAATGCAGTACAACACCTTGGAAGTAATGCTGGGTTGTTTTTAATCTTTCTGTAGGTAGTAAGCTAATGTAATGGATTAGAGACAAACACAGTTTAATTCATTTCGTACACATTGCATGATCTAGGTTTCAGAGAGGAAGGAAACAAGAAACTACCAATCCAGCAGTTTGTTTATACAAACCCACGTCCACAAAGCTTTAGCATGTAGCTTGACTGTGGTTGGCCTATGATGCCTTGACTGGAATCACCGTGATGGAATGAATTTTAGTGAGCAGTCAGTTCCAACCTCAGCCTAACGGCTCATGTCTGGTATGTTAGTGTGAAAATCTCTCATGTTACATCCATTATTTGTAACCGCTTATCCTGTGTTGGGGCGGCTGTCATAGGGGGAGACAGGGGTTACGCCCTGGACAGGTTGCCAGTCTATCTCAGGGCCAACATATGCACTATGCCATGAGAAACGTTTATTTCCCAGTGGAGTCACCTAGTGTTAATTTGTGGGATCAGTGTAAAAGAGGTGAAGAGGCGAGTCCAACCAGGTTGGAACGGGTGGAGAAAAGTGTCAGGTGTGTTGTGTGATAAAAGAGAATCAGCGAGAATGAAAGTAAAGGTGATCAAGACGGTGGTGAGACCAGCGCTGTTGTTCGGCTTAGAGACAGTGGCACTTCAGAAAAGACAGGAGGCAGAGCTGGAGGTAGCAGAGCTAAAGATGACCCCTGAAAGGGAACAGCCGAAAGGAAAAGAAGAAGAAGCAGGAATAAGACGATAAAAGTAAAACTTTCCCACATGAAAAAAATGGAAAGACAAACTGTCATATAATTTATACAGTTTAAACCTCAATTCTACATTTCATTAGTTTTATTAGTTTCACAGAAGTCAATTTAGGTTAAGGGGGCACACGATCAGTGACCCGCTAATGATATAGCAATCACAGAACATGGCAGATGGCCTGACCTGCTTCCTGGACGAGAGTAAATGACACAAAACTCTCCCTCCGTCTGTCTCCATACCTCTGATTTCTCCCCTCTGCCTCTCAGTCTGCACTGAGCTCTCAAATTGATGGCAGTATTTCTCTGTTTATGCACACAAAGGTGACTTGTAATCATGCTGAACGGGCACAGGCAGCCCTCTGCTTCAGGCCTGTTAGTGCCACATAAGCTGCCACATCTGTTGAAACAGTCTGCCACAAGAACAGAGAAAAGAAGGAGAGTGATAGGTACAGACAAAAAGAGGTGACACGAAAAGCCAGTGAAGAAGAGGAAGAGGGAAGACGCTGAAAACAATACTGTAAAAATATTAATATGAGGTTAAAGCCTACCAGCTCTGTTAACTAAGTTAATTATGAGGCATAAAAATTTCCAGTGTGAATGCTCCATCTGTATCTTCCTATGAAAAGCATTCAGCTTCCAATGGAGGGAAAATAATGGATAATTGAGGCACTGAAATGATGCCGGGATGATGGGGAAAAATTGGTCGTAACTCTCAGAAAAAATCACAACTGGTTTGCAAGCATCAGAGATTTTAATGCACACCAAGAGAGTAAAGAGAAGACATGGAGGCAGAAAAAGAAGACACAGATCCCCAGCTTTACACATAGGGCAAATTTGACCATTAAACAAAGAACGACAGACAAAGGTAGACTTTGGTGTAGAGCTGTAAAAGTCACACAAGGAGGGCATTAGAGAGGATTTCAAGGTGCAAAATCCATCTAGGTGCTGTGACAGGACCTAATTCGTTTGTTTCAGATAGAAAATTAATTTTCTAATATTAAAAAGGTCAAAAAGAAGCCAAAGCAACACCGACCTCTTTGTCATCCCTAACAAATTATCCAAAATGGCAGTGTCAAATTGGTGGGGATACGTTGGCCAGTGATGAATGCTTCTGGTAATCAGCCAATCAAAAAGAATACTTCTTCTGCTTTTGATAAATGAGCTGGAAAAACAATGCTTTAGGAAGAAGATGGGTCCATTTGTTTCTCTGGTCTCTTTTTTTTCTCCCTCTCCATTTCTCTCTTTTGAAAACAAACAACAGGGTAGCTTGGGAACAGATTATAGCTCCTTGCATCACTGACTCTTTCAGGCATTTTCCCTGCTGACCAATGTTCAGCTGCAGATGGTAAATGATGGAATTTTATGAAACAGCTTGAGCAAAGCTTGCCTTCAGATGGATAGAGAAGAAGTTTACAGCCAGTTTATAAACAAATACCTGGCTGTCATTCACACAATGGCTGGACTCGATCAGGCCTTGGTTTTACATTTAACTGTATTTCTTGTAATGTGAATAATTTGGCTTCCACTGTCACACACCACTCTTAGTAATGCATGCAGAATACTGTTCTGCATCTGTTGCAGTTTGGCAGAGATTAAAGAATATCTTATCTATCTTATTGTGAGCAAATACAATAAAAAGACAAAAGCCATCAATGAATCAGTCTTTCTCCAGCACTTTCCAAGAATCCTCTGAGTGGATAAAGCCCACTGATTCCTTTGTTGAAGCTTTAATACTGATCACAAATACAGTTTCATTTTGTAAATAGCCAAGTAATCTCTTAAATGCAGAGAAATGCTCTATTCTTGCTAAACATTACACAAATAGGAGTAGACTGTGCTGTGTAGTCCGAAAATATGTACCAATTACCCAAACATTAATTTGTTGTGAACTATTTTGAACTATGAATTTGACGTACACTACACTTCCAAACCATATTCCACCTGCAAGCTTTGATTTAATTTCTTCTGAAGAGGAAATGTTTGTCATGGTCATTTCCCGATATCTCTTTATGCAGGATATATGTTATGAATTCAAGTTATGAATTCATACCCCTGATGGCAAAGTGTAACTGTACATAATCTGTATTCATATAGTGTTCATGTAACTGTTCCAAGTGAGCTAACTGATGAGTTTCTAGGGCACTGATTTAAAAAAATTATTTCTTGTCTAGGCCAGAACGCATAAACCCTGGTGAGTGCAAATATTCTGAGCAGCGTTGACTTTATATAGAAATATTTGTCAAAAAAGATTTTAATAGACCTTAATACCAATTCAGCGTAGATTGCTCCTGCTACAAGGTTCGTTTCAAATAGCACTTGTCTGGAACTCCTAGTCAGTTATTGAAGCTAGGTAATAGCTTGAAGAAGGAATCTATTTTCCCAGCAGAAAAAGAGTGCTACTGAATTCACAGTGATGGACAACTGCGTTGGACTGACGAGGGTGTCAGTCACAAGAATTGTTTATGGGGTTTCAAATTAAATGAGCTTCTTTGTGAAAAAGAGGGCAATGGAACTTTGAATTATGATACCTTATGCATCCAACTGTGTTTATCTAAGGAAGTCACGGTGACTGACAAAACCTCAGAGTCACATTTTTAAACATGAAGGTGCACAGCATTTTTGTATTGCACCCTTAATTCAATTAATGTGCACAGTCTGCGTGAGATAAATCTGTCAACAGTGTAAATGCTGATTCTGTTTCTGGCTCTTTGCACAGGATTACTATAATTTATGTGTTCTGCACATGTTGCTGATTAATAGCAGTCTCTAAACTTTTACCTCAATAACTGTTACAATTTCAAGCTTATCAGCAGAGTGAGTTTTCTTGTGAATTCTCCACAGCTCCAGTCCTCTGAGGTACCCTCCTTTTACTAAGCAAACAATTACCTTAAAATTAAAATTTACCTCCTATTCTACTTTCCTTTTTTAAACAAATGACCAGACTGAGTTAGCAGCTAGTAAATGGGCCACATTCGCTAGCTTAGCCCAGCTGTTCTGCTGTGGCTGCTGTTGATCTCCTGTTAATGGAGTGTTCCAGCGGAGTTCTTCAACCCTGGTAGCCTCATTAGACTCTATGCCTGCTGTGTGAGATGAGCATGAATGGAGGGCAGCAGCACAGGGCCTCCTGGCTGCAGTGTTGGTATTGGTACTGGCATCTGGGAGCCCCAGACACGGGTTGGTGTGTCTAAGGGGATTAACTGGCTGTGACGAGAGGGAAGGACGGAAAAGAGAGGTTGCCCAAGCCTCCAAATTAACTCTGTAAGACTGAAGGCAATTATAAAAGAGAAGGGGGCCTATAGGCGGACAAGTGCTGGTGGGACAAGGCAAACAGATTACGAATGTTAATGGAAGGCTTCTGACAAGTAGGATTGGATTTAGGAAATACATGGTACAATATTGTGTTGACCAGGGGCTGCATTTACCCAGAAGTCAGGGTCACTATGGTGGAAGGCGGTTAGGTTTTTTCATCAGGTTATAGTTATATACACCAATCAGCCACAACATGGTTTTAATTTTGTGATGGAGAGGGGTCGGTAGCGGCACCCTGACCAGAGTGCAGCTAAGCAACTTCATGCAACTAGCTGTTATGCAGTGTTCTGACAAATTATGATGGCCATCACGATGACCCCTGCCCACCTAATTGGTTTGTGTCATCAATTTAATGAAATAATGTACATGAGAGTGATTTAATGCACATGTGTATGACTGCATAATATATAATATATAACGACTGTGCGCAGTTTATCATTTGATTTTAAAGTCCTTTACATCTATTACTTTACATGAAAACGTAGTTTCGGGCATTTGAGCAGACTGTATTTGGGCAATGAAGGGTTGTTCATGTCTGTTTGCTGAGAATGACTATGTGTGTTTGTGTGTGCGTGTGTGTGAATGACAGGCATGAGTGGATCACCCTGCCACGACAGAGTCTATCGATCAGTGTGTCAGCACCAGGGGAAAAGGTTAATCTGCCCGATGTCAGCCCCGCACCTCACCTCATCTCTGGCCTGCCCTGCATCCCGCCCCTGCCCGCTCCCTCTCTTATCAGGATTAGAGGAGTGTACAAAAGGGCAGAGTATTCCCAGGACACACACTGACCTTCAGTAATCTCACCAACCTGCCACTCTGCTTATAATTAACATCAAGAACAAAGAGAAAAATCCCTTGCCTGCCAGTATAGTGTTATTCTGACAGAAAGAATAAAACTGGAGAAGAAAAAAGTTACAGTAGAGTTTCAGAATAAAAGCATAGAGACTTGCTTCAGTAATATGTTTTGCATGGCCAGGAGAACCAAGCTGACATTCTAGAGGTGCTGACTAGCTTATTCCAGATCCCCCTGTGCACATACTCAAAACACAGATTGGAGAAACATGCTGAACCAAGCAGAGAGAAAGAAAGCTGTTATTGGGACCAGGAGACATTACAGTGGTAAAAGAATCACGAGTCCAAAATGCAGAAATATTTGAATATGTGTTTGTTGCATCTGTATATGACCACGTTTGCTCACCGGGTCTTGGTTCATCTGCACTATGAGTTGCTTAACAGCGTGCAGAGTGGGGTGAGCCCACGGAGAGGGATCCTGCCAGTGGCGATTCAAGTCGAATCCCATCAGCGAACACCTGTACATACACACACACATCCCACCCAACACACACACACATTTTCATGGAGACATGAACTCAGTTGGCATTTTATTAGTTACACTAGGCGATAACTGATGCAACAGTCCTGCTATAATTCCTGCATTTATGGTGATATTTAGTTTCTTTTGTACTGTATGATTTTTTTGGTGCTCATGGTGCTGGTGAAATAAGAGAAACACTGCTTGAATTTCTTATTTCTTCTAACCCATTCTTATCCGTAATAGGCCAAATTACCAAAAGCACTTGAATACTCAGTTCATCTGCCATTTTTTGTTAAAAGGGGTATGTAATATATTTATGATGCATGTATTATATGTTATTTCACTAATACTGGGATGCCAACAGCTGTGTTGGGGCAGCCTTTAAGAATTAAGTGTAAATACCACAAATTGCCTAAAAGAAGAATTGACCAAGGATTAAAAGTCTGCCATTTCTGTCTAAAAAGGGCTCAATGGTAGAATTCAGCTTGGCTTATTTAAGCATATTATAAATGACTAAAGACTATGTTAACAGAAAGCAATGTGCGTTCCAGAGCACTTCTATCTCGTTTCATTGTGGGAACTTATGTGGGCACATTATAACTAACTTTTTTATAGAGTATAGATACTCAAATTAAATAGCAGAGAAGACTATAAACCATCATTAGGAGTGCTACTCTTAAGGTTTACTCTTAAAGTAAGTGTTACTAGCAACTTGCAATCGCCATGATGTAGTGATCGACACTGTTTGTATCTCTGACACTTACTGAAATCTATGGCAACGATGTGGTAGTTACTGTAGAGCAACAGAGCAGAGCAGTCAACCGTGAACATAATACTGATCGCAAGTTAACGGCCGATCCTTTGCTCTGCATGTATCCATTTTAGTCTTTATTCTGCAATGTATTATACCAGGATGGCTTTGTGGTATCTGCATGCCTCTCCGTGCGTATGTGTACGAGAGAGGAAGCATGTGTAGAAAATGTGTAATTGGGTAAGTGAGGACTTTCACTGATCAGCCTTTTTTATAATGCTGCACATCACTACTCAGTGTAAAAGCAAGTTAATAACAATAACCTTAAAGCAGCCAGCAGTTACACTCAACAAAATTTAGAGATTGTCTCGCAGAAGTATTTTTTGGGGCAGTGATAAGGCCTTACCACTAGATGGCACTCACAAACACTCTAGAAGATGACTGCTGATGGTTATCACGGTGAACATTAGTATTCCTCTGGCTCAGCCTATTAAGTAAAAGGCAATTATGAAAAAGGGGAAGAGAAGAGAGGACCATAGAGGAGAGGAGGATGCACACAGAACTGCAGAATGGTGTTAAAGGAGGAGAGGATGGACAGAGAGACTGGCAGACAGAACATCCCTATGGCCAATCTTTTAACAAATGCACTGCTGTGAGCTGTATGGAGTAATTAAGCTCCTTAAAGGTGGAGTTAAGAGTATATAATCCCACAGTGCACGATATAAAACTATGTAATGCAGTAATTCCATTTAATGTGTGGTGATGCATTTAAATGTGTATACCTGTAGTTGCCCAGGTAGACTCCATCAGGGTTTAGCATAGGGACAATCTTGAAGATCACATGATCTCTCAGGATCTGAGCCACTGGATGCAGGCTCACTAGGAAATCAATTACACCTATCAAACACACACATACATGCACACACACAAACATACGTAGAGAGAGAGAGAGAGAGAAATAGTCTTGAGAAGAAAACCGAGGACACGCTGGCAGTTAATTGAGTTTTGAGAAACAAAAGAAGAAGGAAGGACAGCGAAGGGGCATCGTCAGAATCAGGGGAGGAATAAGGGATGTCAAGACTAAATCGATACAAATGGAATGGAGCTGAAGGCGCTGGAAAAACAGACAGCACACAGCGGGCTAAAAGCCAACTCATCTGATTCATGATGATGCGCACACACACACACACACACACACACACACACACACACACACACACACACACACACTCACGCTAACACACTGAAACTCACACATACCTAAAATGAGCACTGTAGATACATTATATAGATGGAGAGAGAGAGAGAGAGATAGATAGACATAGTGACAGAGGTATGTATAGACAGACAGAAAGCTAGAAAGACAGATCAATACACAGACAGATAACTAGTCCTAATGAGAGCCAGGTTCATCAGTGTTCCATCAGAGGGTTCCTGTGAATGCAAAAATCTACTTTAAAACTGTAAAGTAGATTTTTGCATTCACTACTCACTTGCATTCACTTGTCCTGTGGACAATAGTACAAAATTCCCTCTTTTTGTCACTGTATTTTCATTGCAACTCCACAGGAAAGCCTGGGTCCAGGGAAGCTCAAAGAGGAGAAAGACTTTTGTAGACATCCACTTCATTGGAGTATCTAAGACTGCTGAATCCTCATTAGCTTTAGATTTGCATTTGAATATAATTTTGCACAGAACAAGGACTGTGAACTCTTTCCTTCATGAATTCTACTGTAATAGCATTTCTGGTGTCTCTAACAAACCTATCCTCTGCAGCAAAGGTACCTCTTGCTCTTACTGTATTTTCCTGGTGTGGTCATCATGAGGGCCATTAATATTACAAAGCTGTTATCAAGGCAAAAAGTAGGTACTTTCATGAAACTAATATACTTAAAATATTTGTTTTAACACAGTTTGCTTACTGTATGATTCATGTTATAACATAGTTTTGATGTCTTTAGTATTGGTGGATAGACTGCAAACCTTAGATTAGTATTGTACATACTTATTTTTGCTTTAGGTCCCTTTACTACTACTCCCTCTACTACTATGTCACAACTGAGCCTTCTATAAAAACACTATTTAGACACCTTATTACTGATAAAAAAGACTTTCTGCAAGCTGTCTTACTGTGTCACAGGGCTGGACAGGGACCACTCCTAAAGGTAAGGCCATACCATCTGCCTCCACATCACACTGCCCCTTCTTTAGATCAGCTGAAGTAGTGGGACCTGACCACTCACCTTAGAGACAGCAGGAGGAACGGGTCAAAGAATCATTAAATCCAGCTAAAATTGTCTTTTAGGCTCTTGTGCTGCTCAAAGAGACAATTTCCCAAAGGTTCACAGTTTTTCAAGTTTCTTTATTAGTTCTGAGTTAACGGAGCTCAGGAGCAAAGGAGGTGAGACTCCTACAATATCCTCAGATTGTATTTCCTGAGTTATTATATAAAAATACAAGGTCTGGATCTATTCCTGTCAATTTCAAGTTCAGGTTCAGCATTACTCTTGATAATGTATTAACAGGAGAAATTCTAAATATTAATTTGGTTCCCCAACAACTGATACTTGAAGTTCACAGATCTTATCTGTTCAGTATAATGCTACCTGTGTCTCTGCAGGGACCTTTATACAGTCTGAGAAAGTTACCCTGGTGATGTCACAATTATACAATATGCTGTTTATGCTTGGAGTCTTCAAATTTATAATGGCGAGCCTGTATGAAAAACTGGGTCATGGAGGTTAAAAGGCAGGTAGGGAATTGACACCTAAATTTGGTTTATGTCTCTTTTAAATGCATTAGTAACAAACTGTAGGTGTTTGTAAATACAGAAAACACTAATACATATGGACTAATACACGTATTAATCACCACATAAACAAAATTGTATACCTCTCAGTGCACTTTATGAACTCTAATGTCTCCATGAACTACAACAAATAGTTGTGCAGTGTCTGAATTGTTCTAACTATACCCAACTTTACCTTGACAGACAAAAGAGGCAGGAGACTCTCCAGGGTGAACACGAGCTGTAAGAAATACCAGCTTCTTTTCCCTCTCTGGACTCAGGTGTTCTGGGGGAAAGAGAGCAAGAGAAAGGTGAGATAGGAAAGGTGTAAAGACAAAGCATCAAAGTGAGAAGGAAGCAGGGTAGTGTGAAGGAAGTTCTGGTAGACTTGTAGACATCGATTCTTAAACATTCAGCCTCAGATACATTTAAATATTACAATTTTAAGTTGATATCAGTTAATAATAATAATAATAGAAACACTATTACAGTAAATTATGAGATGCTAGGGCATAATTCATACTGACCTGGCTGTCTGTTTTCAGCCAGTCACACATAAATCTAAAATCAAACTAACACACAGAAAAGAATATTGAACAGGCAATGTGAATTATACATCTACAAAGGTCGAGAGCAGCCAGCAACAGAAGTGACCTGATGGAGGTGGGGCTGAAGAGTTCTCTGGCTAGACACTTCTCTCTCACTCTATAACTCTGCTTTGGAGATCATGCTGGACAGACCAATTAAACCTTGGGGACTTTTCTTGAACAATTTCACAAATTTTATTGATACTATCTCACATTAATAAAGGAATATGAACCTTTCAACATACTTGTTATCTCAGAGAGCATTGAAACTGAGATATTTTCTAAAACAAAGTGAGAAGTCATGAATTCTCCCCTCGAAACTCTTAAGTTCCGATTTAATAGTCTGCATTCTGGTGATTTAAATGAACACAAGAAAAACTTAATTTCAGAAGCATGATCTCAAATTTTTCCAATTTTGGAGACCAGCTGTGAAGCGGTCTATGATGTATTTGAAAACTGGATTAAAATGAAGGAAAGAGTTTAAATTACCCTTTGTTAGATGTCATAATAATCTCATCTGTTGATAATAATTTGTGTTCACATTCCTCAGATACTGTACACTACAAAAAAAAAACAGGCTGCTTTCCAGCCTGGTTTAAAACCACAGAGGTCAAAATTTTGCTGTTTTCTTGGCTTGTGTTTCTCTTCTAATTTGTTGTTGCTAATGGATGAAAGTGATTGTGTGCCTCATTGCTATACACAAACCTAATATCTTATTGATTCTTCTATGCACTTCTGCTGAGCAGAGAAAATGCTAATTAGCAACAGGCTATGCACCTTTCCTTCTCCCTAATTCCGATTTAGCGTCAGTGCGGTGTGTGCGCGTATGCTTCTGGTGAGTATGTGTGTCAGTTTGAGTGGTTAGAGGTCGTAAACAAAAAAAGTTGTTCCATTTAAGCACTCTCACTCTGATTTTATTTCGCTTTTCTCTCCCTCTGCCCTTCACAGAGACAAATGGTTTTGCCATTCAGGAGTCTCCATGGAGCGGGGCGGGCCGTTTGTTGTAAATGTGAGTGCTTGCGGTTTGGCCGGCCGCTGGGTGCTCAGTGGTTGTGAAATTCCATCACTTAGAAATTCTACTTTGGCCTCGACCTCAGGCCACCACACAGGCTCCTGATACAAGAACACAGCCGTGACACACACTCAGATACACACACACATTGTACAGTGCAAAGCTGCAATCAGGAAAGAGAAGAATGGGCAGAAGTACATACACAGCTGGTCTCCCTACAGTAAAACCAAGAACCCAGAAAGTTGTGAGCCAAAGCTGAGGCAGCTGCCAAGGTCCTGACTGTCAGGGAATTCAAGCATCGTGGCCATGCTACATTTAGTCTCAGTGCAAGTGCCCTTGCTGCTTCATCAAAACAATCTCTTCCAGCAGACTCCTGGAGCTTACAATAGATTCACTGTTTGTCCCACACAGTTGTTTGTGTGTGTGTGTGCATGTGCGTGTGTGTGTGCTTATGTCTCCTCCAGGCTCTCCCAAATGCTCTTCAAGTAGTTGTTGAGCTTATGTGTCTGTATCTCTGCATTCCTCTGTATCTGGCTGTGCCCAACCAACCATTGTAGCACAAAATTAAGTTCTGCTATTCCATAGGCAGTCCAACACTCAGAGGGAAGTAACACAGGCCGGTCACATGTGAAGGAAAATGAAATCTGGACTCAAGTGTGGGTGACCTCTAACTTGAAGGTTAGGGGGGGGGGTCAAGTTATGGTTGAACCTCAGCAGAACAGCCCTGCAGCAGCATCTCCTGACCTCAAGGTGTCAGTAGAGATTAGCAGGGAGGAGGTTGTCAGGAGAGAGAGAGAGATTGGGGGGGCAGTGAAAGACTAAAAGAGAAAGAGAAAGCAAAGGATTAGAAGCAAAGGATTTGGACTGAAAGGTAGATTTGTGAAGCAACAAAAATTATGTCTTTTATCTTTCTTTGCTAACAGATTTAAGAAATTGTAGTAAGAGGAAAGAGGGAAAAACACAGAACAACATTGCCTTAAAAAAAATGCCTTCTAAGAAGAGCACTGACCTCTTCAAATCAAATTAATTTGAATTTGAAGACAACAAAGTACAATTGTCTCTATTGTTGAGAAGTGCTACATTTTCCATTTTGCGCCACTGTGTGACATGAATGAAGCACGGATATTGGGTTTGCATTACATGCATTTTATTGATTATCTGCGGATTACATTTTTGATTAGTCGATTAATTATTTAGTGTTCGAAAATAGTGAAGTATGCCTAGTTTTTAAACTAGGCCAAAACCTACAGATGATTAATTTGCAATAATATGAAACAGAAATTAATACTGCAAATATGGACAATTCAGAAGGAGAAATTAGCAAATGTTTTACACCTTTTTTCGATAAATGTATTTATTGGTAAGTTGATAATTAAAATTGTTTTAAATTATTCAGTCTTGACTAATGTTGAAGAATTGTTTCAAGTACTACAAGGGGGGCTGGAGCCTATCCCAGCGGCCATTGGGCGAGAGGCGGGGTACACCCTGGGCGAGTCCAGCAGTCTATCTCAAGGCCACTATAAGTGCTGTGCAAAAAGTGCTGTGGCTGTGTGTATTTGTTACCAGGCTGTGCAGCTGTTAAAACAAACAATAAAGTATGTTAAACTCCTTAAAACAAGATGGGTCATTAGTTTGAAATGTAATTTACAGTTGAATATGAGGATTAATTGGGAACATATACTACTTGTTTATCTTGGTGTGTCCATGCTGCACTGAGAGAGCAGCCACACACACTGGAGAAAGAGGACAGATGTATCTTCCGTTGTGTGACTCTGAATGAAACTTAATGCAGCTGAACGAAAGGTGTGTGTAACATAACAAAAGTTCTCAAGTAGCATGAATTAAACTATTAGTTTTCTTCCAAGTTTTGCAAGTAATAAAATATATGTCTAAATCTACTACTTTTAAATAAATCGACTTTTAAAGCATACATACAGTCTCTCATTTATGGACCTCTTTAACTTCACTTCATCACAGCCCTCTATGGGCCTGTCACAGCAGCGCAAAGAACAAGATTGAAAAAAGAAGAATTGAAAAGTGAGGGATAAAAAAAAGTGACAGAGGGAATGTGCTTGAGAATGGAGGTGTATGCTACAGTAAGAGCGTGGAGGCCAAGCAGGGGAGGGGGGGTTTGACAATGAGTGAGTGAAAGCAGCAGAGGCAAAATTTATGCCCACACTCCCAAATCAAAGTGCTCCCTCAGCATATTTCTCACCTGCCAAAGTCACGTACTGCACTGTACGGCATATTACTGCTCATTCTCTTGCAGCTTGCTGGGAGGATATAAAAAATTAAAGGATGTCAAACTACGATCAGCTCTGATAAATATGTAAATGACTGGAGAAAAGAAAAGTGCCAGTGAAAAACAACATAAATCCAATGCATGCTGAAGGTCAGACCTGACTTTGCCGGTCAGCTCTTTCTGTGACAGGTGTCCCCACAACTTTGGGTTCAGTCTCATAAGTTGTGACATGATGTAATTAACTGAGATCTACTTCATCATTCTTCATCAGCAGGTACAAAGGAAGCCCTGTCAAGACCGTCTTGGAGCATCAGCAGCATATTTAAAGACAATTCCACACTTTAAGAGTCAATAGACGATAGGCAGATTTTATTTACTTTTTTAATCTCACTGGTACCCAAACATAGCAACACTGAAAGCTGAGGGATAATTTCAGGACTGGCTCTTAACTGTGTGCCCTCAGGTATCCTGAAGGACACTAAATAGCATCTTACATTTAATATTAAAACATGGAGAGGGAAAATAAACTCCGTACTGGAATCTTGCTCTACACTACAGAGTGAGTCAATAAAAAACAATGTCACACTGTCTACAGCTTTATACCACAATATACCACAAGTCTCACACTAAGGCTCCTTTATATCTCTGCTCTGTGGCTTTTACACAATAATAAATTAGCCTCACTTTGTTGAGATGGCAACAAGACACGCTTCGCACCCTGCTCAGTGCATCATATCGAGGATGGGTGCGAGCTGTAAATTGTCACTGGCGTTGAATTTATACAGAGCCTTGGGACAAGATGCAGCACTGTGTACTGTCCAGTTGAGTGAGTCCCAACAAGCATCAAAGCACTGCACCTCTTCACACCCTCTTTGCTCCACCTGCTGACACCACCCACTCTGCCACCTCAAGGGCAAACAATGAGAGACAAAGAAAGTAGAAAAAGACAGACAGGGAGAGGGATGGGGATATGTGCTGAAGTGTGGAGGGCTCTAAAGTGATAAGAGTTTTATGATGCTGTTTTCTTCCCCAGGAACTGACCAAGTCCCTGACTTCAAATTTTGTGTGTTCATGTGTGCGAGTGTGTATGTGTGTGTTTGTGTCTGTAGGTATGAGCCTGTGGCGTGTCTCAGATTTATTCAGCTCATCTCATTGTGGGGAGGCAGGGGCACTGCCAAGGCCTCCTCACACATTCATAAAGCATCCCATGTCATTTCACACACCACACTTTACAAAGCTAAAATCTCAGGCAGGTGAGAAGGGGAAAGACAGAACGAAATGCAGACATTTTCCGAAAAATTGGTTCCACGTTTACTATTGTTAATCGTCCAGTGGTGTTTTGTCTGAACTGATAAGGAAACAAGGTGCAGAGGATAGGGTTTTTATGCGGGAAAGGGGGAAGAACGCAAATAACAAGGGTGATTGAAATATGACAGCAGATGACAGATGGACAAATAGTAAGACTGAGGTGAAAAAAACAAACAACAATAATAAGCTTCTTAAAACCTGGAAATCTGCACCCTATTGGATTTTATTGGATCTTTATTATTAGTACGTTCAACTATTAAAGAAATGTCATGTAAATGATTGTTTGATTGGCTGGTTTTATTGTAATTGTTTGAATTATATTTCCCATGTTGCTCTAATTGGTTTTTTAAAGCCTTCCAAGTTACTGTAATAAAAATCTGGTAGGGAAATACTGAATACTACACCACTACTTCTAGCACACTGCATATTTTCATACTTTGCGTGTCTTTAGTCTCCAGGAAATTTATAATCCCATATATTCCAGTAAAATACATATCTACAGCATAGTAGAATAATATATTGTATAGTATATATATTAATAATTTGGTAGTTTTTGTCATTATGAAATATCATACTGGCAGTGCAATCCCAGTGAGTAAACAGTATATGTACATATGTCGTTTAAATTGGACAGACTAGCAGAAGAGCAAGAGAAAGACTGAAGTAAGACAAAGGTGATTCAGCAGAGAGGCATAGTGGATGATGTATGTGCT
Organism: Channa argus; assembly: GCF_033026475.1. Lineage (NCBI taxonomy): Eukaryota > Metazoa > Chordata > Actinopteri > Anabantiformes > Channidae > Channa > Channa argus. Next base: position 10,475,303 of record NC_090204.1, read on the forward strand.
GGGTCAAGTCACCTGTACCTCTGAAGCATCTGACTACACCTTCATCTTCTCATCTACTGTACACATCTCTACATTCTCTCTCCTCTCTTTTTCTTGTTAGGATGTGTGTAGCTGAAGAAGCAGATATGTAGTGGTTAGAGTTGTGTGTGTGTCTACGTGTGTGTGTGTGTGTGTGTGTGTGTGTGCGTGAGTGTGTGTGTGTATGTGTGGGTGTGTGTGTGTGTGTGTGTGTATGGATGTGTGACATCCTAGAAAGGGGATTACAATGGTCATGTTGAGACACTCCGATTGGCATCACATACAGACAGAAAGAAGAGGTTCAGAAAGAAAAAAAGAAAATTGGGAGGGTGATAAAGGAGATGAGGCGTAGAGAAAGACAGAGAAATAAAGAAAAAAGTGACAGAAAGAAGGGCGCAAGGAGAGGAAACCTTTGAGAAGACAGCACGTGAAAACACCAACGGCGGGCCTCTTAAGTGGAGATGAAGAGGCGGCAGGATAAAAAGCTCTGAGCACTGTGTGATTATGGATCAATTTGCTGCAATCAAGCCCCCTTATGGCTGGTCCCTGTGAAATGGAGAGATTTCTGCTCCTCAAGGGCAAACATGATGACAGTGGAGGCCACAGACAACAGGAATGACAGAGGGAGACATGCTGATGGAGAGACAAGCATCCGAGCGACAAGGAGGAGAGGAAATGTTCTGTCCTAAACAAGGTGCTAGCTGGACATCAGTATTCAAGCCCAAGCTAAAGGGCTTTCTAATTAAGTTAATAGAGAGAGAGGTGGTGGTGAGATGGAGGCCTGTGGCCCCTTTGATCATGATGCAAAGTGTTACTATTGTCAGATCTTGGTCACAAATAAATAGTGGTGGGTATACCATATGAAGAATGAATGAACAAAGACAACCTTGTGTCAAACACTATTTACATTTCTGACATGATTTCAAAGCAGAAGCTTCCAGTGCTTTACCACAACTTAACACCAGGCTTACAAATAGTGTCTCTTATTGTAAGTGTGTCAATCTGTCTAAAAATGATCAAGTCTGTTTTACCTCTATTGTGTGTGGGCAGACGGCCTAATTGTTGCACTTGTAACAACACACAGTGTGATACTCAGACACCCTATACACACTTCTACATCACTGCAGCATTAGTGAGAAACAGTGGGGAGTCACAAAACAAAGGTAATTGGAGGGGGGTTAACCTGCAGGAATGTCTTGGCACAACACAACTGTACATACTGTATATTGGTCAATATTCTACAAAAGGTGAACATTTTTGAAATTACTGCAATTACTGTAACAGTCAAGCCTGAATAAGCCATTATTGTTTTTACTTAACTTATGTATGAGGCCTAGGAACTTGATATTGGGATAATTATACTGTTACATTTATTAGAAATAATAGATTTTTAATATAGTATTATAATAGTATAATTTGCTCTAAAAATCAAATTGGTTATATTTTCATTACAGGACTTAAAGGTTTAAGGTTCTCTGCTTTAAGAAGCCTCTGCATTATTGTCCATTGTATTTAAGGGAACATTTATTCTCTGCTTCAGGGCCAACAACAGGATCAAGCTTCTTTTCAAGCCTTTTTGAAGATGACCGTATCTTTTACAGTCACACGCTGTTTTATGGAGCCCTGTAACTGTTAAGAAGGAGTGCAATAGACAGTTGGCATAGAGGGAGAGACAGAAACTCACTGAGAATGAGACAAAGGGGGAGCTCTGTCAGGGATCAAAAGCAATAGGCAATATGATATGGACGTCAGGCACAGCGTCAGAGGCGAGGACTGCTTAGAGTTTTAAGGCATTGGTCACAGGCCCTTCTAAAACCCTGACTTCTCCTCTTTTGCCTTCAGAAAATGATGACAGAAGGAGAAGAACATAAAAAGGAGGGATGACAAGTCTGTGCGCGGCATGATACAGAATCAGAGGCAGCCAGTAATAGCCTTTTTTGAAGAATGCGCCACTGAACTTTAAGGGCCGTCTTGCTTGAAAGGACAAGTTACAAATAGGAAGAAAGGAGAGGGAGAAATGATATCCCTGGGATATACCCCCTACTGTGGTGGTCTATCGCCGCACCACAGTGTAGGAGTATGTTTATGCATGTGTGTGTGTTTTTTTTATGTGAATCTGTATTTGGAAAATGCAACATGGTACAGGAAAAACAGCTGCACAAAACAGACACAGAGTACAGGAACATTTCTACCTGAACTGAACACTATAGTCAGACAGATGGATTTACAGACAGAACTGATGTGCAGTTTTTTTTACACCCTCTTTTCTTACCCATCAATAATTTCTGAGCCATAACAATATAGCCAGTCTGGAGTAAACAACCACAGAGCAGCCAAGCTTTAATAACTACCGTCACACCTCCCAGCTATATCTTTCAGTCAATTTTTCTACCTCTCTTTTCTGTTTGAGTCTACCTGTTCTTGTCTCTCTTTTTCTCCTTACATCACAGCAACTTAGAGAGAGTGTAGATCACATTAAATCTGTTCCCCGGCCTATACACTGATACATGCATGCATTTCTGTGTTTGTGTGTGCGTGCTCATGTATGTGTGCATCGCAGGCATCAGCTCGGCTCGGCTGCAGCGACAATGTCAGCAGTTTAGTAACAGGCCATTACCTTGTTAATACCGGCGTAATGGGCGGTCTGCTATTTTAAAACCACAGTCATGTTTGTGCCATTAACAGCCACTTAGTGTGCCATTCAAATCAAAAGGCCACTGGGACACACCAGAAACAATAATAAAATAACAAAAACAAAGTGATAATATGCTACTTCTGCTGTCTGTCTGTTTATTAACCCCAGAAACATAAAGACAAACCACTTAAGCAGGCAGTTTCTTTTATAATTTACACAAGACTGTTTACAGATGTAAATTATGGTAAAACGTGTCTACTAATAAAAATAATTGGTTTATGTCTGCTTTCACTCTGCATGTTTTAGCAAGTTTAAATTTTTGGATATTTTAGGGGGCACCTAATTTTTCTTAATTTAACTTTTTATGCCAAGCTACTTAGCTCTCAGCTACAACACAACTTGCAGCATGATAGTGGCACTGAACATATCATGCAAAATAGGATATTTGTAAAAATACTGAACACATCCTCATCTAGCCTGTGAGAAAGGGTAAATATAACTGTGTTGCTGCCTCCAACAACAGTCTTTAAAGTTGTCATTATGATGCTTTGTGGTAATTCTTTGCAAGCTGCCCCACTTTAAGATCTGAGCTCTTGTTCTTACTTGGCGGACAGCTCTTATATCAGAAAAATTGCTTTCCTCCACATTTGAAATCATCAGGTAAGGTTGTACCAAAGTGGTGCTGGTGTACAGAAAATAGCCCTATTTGACTACTGTTGTTATCCATATTATGAATCGCTCAACTAAGAGAAATGATAGTTCATCGTTGGTTTAAGACATAAAGGTCAGTCAATATGGAAAATTTGAAGAACTTTTAAAGTTTCAAGTGCAGCTGCAAAAACCATCAAACACCTTGATGAAACTGACTCTCAAGAGGAACACTCAAGGAATGGAAGAGTTACCTCTACTGCAGAGGACAGGTTTATTTGAGCTACCAGCCTCAGAAATCATCAGTTAACAGCCACATAAGAGATCGATACTTCCCGGAGTTCTAGTGGCAAACACATCTTATCATCAGGTGTATGGAGGATGTTGCATGAATCAGCCCTTCATAGTCGAATTACTATAGTGAAATTGCTTCTGAGAGAGACTAATATCAAGGCATAGACACTACGGTAGTGTCTGAAATGTTCTCTGATGTGTCCAAATTTAAGATTTTTGGTTCTGACTGCTCTGTCTTTGTGAGGTGCAGAGAAAGTGAATGGATGATATCTGTAAGTGTGTCTTACAGTGTGAAACAGGGAGAAGAAAGTGTGATGGTGGTGGTGGGAGGGGCGGTGGTGGTGGGGGGCCTTGATGTTAATTTGGCCAGACAATTTACTGAAAATTCACAGTAAGGTTACCACATTCTGCAGCAACACACCATTTGCATTTGGCTTACTACACACCTTGAGGTTATGTCTAGTTTGAGTTTAGGACTATGTGGCCAAGATTGGAGAGCTGCATCAGATGACACAACATAATACCAGTTGAGATGGTTTGGGGCAGAGTAAAGGAAAAGCAGCCAACACGCTTGTGAAGGAAGAATAAAAGCTGTTTAAAGGTGGCTATGTTAAATATTCTAACATTTAAGATATATTTAGTTTATTTAGGGTTTTTTGTTAATTTGTCTTCAGTCTCAAAAAAACAATAGAAACACAGAAAAGCCATTGAATGGCAATGTGCAACTAGAAATCCCTAATGATAATCAAATGTATTTTATAAATACATAAGAAAACATTATAAACTATATCATGCAGGTCTTTCCACCTCTGTTCTAAGAGAATCAGCTTTCTGTTCAAATCTCCAATTTCTCTCTGAAGTGCTGGGCAAGAAGTCTTGCAACAGAGGCACAGTCCATTTTTATGTTGGGTTTCTCTCATTCACACACATGTATTCTGTCTTACTGGAGCTAACTTTTATTCCTCTGTTTTCCAGAGCAGACCTCCACTTTTCTAGATTTTCCTCCACCTACTTCCTGCTCTCACTACAAACCACATTGTCATCTGCAAACATCATAGCCCACGGACATTCCTGTCTAACCTCATCTGTCAGCCTGTCCATCACCAGAGCAAACAAGAAGGGGCTCAGAGCTGATCCTTGATGCAGACCCACCTCCACTTTGAACTCCTCTGTCACACCTACAGCACACCTCACCACGGTCTTACAGCTCTCATACATGTCCTGCACCACTCTAACATAGTTCTCTGCCACTCCAGACGTCCTCATACAATACCACAGCTCCTCTCTCTGCACCCTGTCACACGCTTTCTCTAAATCTACGAAGACACAGTGCAACTCCCTATGACCTTCTCTGTGCTTCTCCATCAGCATCCTCAAAGCAAAAACTGCATCTGTTGTAGTCTTACTAGGCATGAAACAATATTGCTGCTCAAAAATGCTCACCTCTGCACTTAGCTTAGCTTCCACTACTCTTTCCCGCATCTTCATTGTTTGGCTCATCAGCTTTGTTCCTCTGTAGTTGCCACAGCTCTGCACATCTCCCTTGTTCTTAAAAATGGGCACCAGTACACTTCTCCTCCAGTCCTCGGGCATCTTCTCACTCTCCAAGACCTTGTGAAACAAACTAGTCGGAAACTCTACTGCCACCTTTCCTAGACACTTCCATACCTCCACAGGTATGTCATCAGGACCAACTGCCTTTCCACTCTTCATCCTCTTTATTGCCCTCCTCACTTCAATCTTACTACTTCACTCTACTTCCTGCTCCACACCAGTCACCTGTTCTACTCTTTGTTCCCTTTTATTTTCTTTCATTTTCATCAACTCTTCAAAGTTCTCCTTCCATCTTCCCATCAGACTCCTTGCTCCTGTCAATACTTTTCCATCCTTGTCTTTAATCACCCTAACCTGCTGCACATCCTTCCCATCTCTATCTCTTTGTCTTGCCAACCTGAACAAATCCACCTCTCCCTCTTTAGTGTCCAACCTAGAATACAAGTCCTCAAATGCTCTTTGTTTGGCCTTTGCCACCTCTACCTTCACCTTACACTGTATCTCCCTGTACTCCTGTCTACTCTCTTCAGTCCTCTGTGTCCCACTTCTTATTAACTAACCTCTTTCCCTGTATACACTCCTGAACCTCCTCGTTCCACCACTGAGTCTCCTTGTCCACTTTTTTCTTTCCTGATGACACCCCGAGTACCCTCCTACTTGTCTTCCTGATCACTGTAGAGGTCCAGTCATCTGGAAGCACCTCCTGACCTCCCTTTAAACTATACAACATTCTTCATTTTTTAAACTTCCACCACTTCGTCCCTTGCTTTGCCTTAGTCCTCTTCATCTTTCTCACCACCGGAGTCATTTCACACACCACCATCCTGTATTGTCTGGCTACACTCTCCCTAACCAATACTTTGCAGTCACTGATCAGTCACATACCACATAAGATGTTGTCCACCTGAGTGCTTCTACCTCTGCTCTTATATATCACCCATGTTGCTGCCTCTTCTGGAAGAAGATGTTCACTACAGCCATTCCAATCCTCTTTGAAAAGTATTCCACCATCTGTCCTTCTGCATTCCTGTCCTGAAGACCAGACCTGTCCATCACATTCTCATCACCTCTGTTCTCTTCACAAACATATCCATTGAAATCTGCACCAATCAACACTCTTTCACCTCTGGGGATGCTCTGCATCACTTCATCTAACTCACACCAGAATTTCTCCTTCTCTTTTAACTCACATCCTACCTGTGGGGCATAAACACTAACAACATTGAACATCACGCCTTGAATTTCCAGCTTCAATCTTATCCCGTCGTCGGGTACTGTTTTCACCTATAGAACATTCCTCAAAAACTCCTCTTTCAGGATAACTCCTACTCCATTCTCTTCCTATCCAATCCATGGTAAAACAGCTTGAACCCTGCTCATAAGCTTTGAGCGTTGCTACCTTTCCACCCGGTCTCCTGGACACACAGTATATCCCTCTTCCTTCTCTGCATCATGTCAACCACTCCCTACTGTCAGTCCTACATTCTTAGCTTTCCTCTTCTCTCTCTGCCTATGAACACACCTTCCTCCTCTCCGTCTTCGACCAAAAGTAGCTCAATTTCCACCGGAACCCTACAGGTCAACAGCGGTCGTTGTTAAACCAGACCCCGACCGATCCGATATGGAAGTCAAATTTGGCTTGGAAGTCATGTTTTCCACGTGTTATGTTTTACGTCGGATGACCTTCCTGACACAACCCTCTGCTTTTATTCAGATTTGGGACTGGCACAAGAAGACACTGGCTTGTGTCTTGTGGTTGACACTCAGGATGTCAGGACAAAATCTGCAAAATGTTGTAGATTGTTTGCCACTGCATTTCAAAATGCTCCATATGAACATTGTGAGTAAAATGTAAAATCTAAAACTGTATTATGTTTAGTAATTAGTGTAGACTAAGGCATCATGATTAATTTGAAATTAGTATGGGCATGTACAAGTTGGGGTCATCCTCAGTCCATTCTTTTTTCTACAAAAAGACAATGCGCATAACGAGCAAATGGAAAGTAAATATTTCAATGGCACTTAACAGGAAAAAATAAACTCTAAATAAATAATTCAAAATACGAATAAAACATCAAAAATGTACAATATTTTCTTTCTTAACGTTAATATTACCCCTATTAATTGAAATAGACTTTTTTGCTTCCTAGCCCAGGTTGAAATATTTGCATAGTAAAACTGAGAAAAATACTTAATTCTTCCCATAGGTTAAATTCTCAGCATGTTTTTGGTTTTGTTTATATGATTAAAGAAGGTAAAAATCCTAAGAGTTACCCATCTCCCTAATCTCTTTGTAAGTTAACTTGAAAGGATTTAAGCATAGCGTAACACCTGCTGTTCATACAACTCCCAGATAAAGCTGACATCAAATGTCTGCGATAACATCAATGCTTATCTCTGGAAATTAAATGACTTCTGAAATAGCATAAAAATGGATTTGGATTGTCAAATAACTGCTAGGAAAAAAACAGCTGGAGAGTGAGAGAAGAAAGTGTTTGATTTTAAATGAAAATGCTTATTTGTTAACGATACAAGTAGTATACATACATAATTTTGAGTAGCTACTGTACATCACATCATCATTAGAAATTAAAAGAGTAATAAAAAGGTAACTGAGTTTTGACCCTCCCACTCCCGATTGGCTCGCATGATGCAACAACCGCAAGCCGGTTGGTCTAGGATTAATGCGGTTGCTATGACAACATGCCGGACGTAGTGCTGTGCTGTGCTGGAATGGATGCGAGTGTTTATGCATGTGTGTGTGTGTGTTTGTGTATACTTTGTTTGAAGTGGCAGGCCTTTTCAACAGCTTTGATCAGGGAAATGTTTGTAGTGGGGGCAAACCTGGAGAACAAACAGGACTTCAGAGAGATTAGTGATCTGTTGAACACACACACATATGCACACACACACACACACACGAATACAAACGTGCACAGAAGCTGTCTAGAAGTCAGCTTTCCGAATAAAATGAGCTACACAAAGACAAGCACCACCTCAGCTGAAATTTACACTCTAGTGTCTTTCTCATGGGATGAAGCAAGGCATGGAAGAAATAGTCATATCTGCTGAATGACATTCCTCTGTACATTCCCTCTCCTTCACACACTGTAAGCTGATGTTTTTGAAGAAAACAGCAAAAACAAGCGATCTAGAGTACAATTTGTGTGTGTCTGTGTATGTGTGTGTTTGTGATATCCCTGTGGTATAAATCCATCAGTGCTGAGAAGAAACTAGAAGGGTGCTTTAGCAGCCAAGGCGTGGCACAGGGCCCCCACGCTCCTCCATCATGCTATACTGAGCAGAAACATGTGTGTCCATACATCAGAGGACAGGTGCATGGGTGTCAATGTTTGAGAGGACAAGTCACATGCGTGAGCAAAGAGCTGTGTTGAAGACAAATACGCCACACCGGACAGGCTGCTCCCGGCCCCAACCTAGAAGGACAGCACTGTAGCTATTCTCAGAGCCACAAACCCATTACTCAGTCCCCAAGGTAGAAGGATAAGTCATCCAATAAGGTCACAGGAGGTGTTGTGTCTCTCACTGCAAGTAGTTCAGAGTTTGAAGAATGAAGGCACAAGGCTAAACAAATGGCAACATGTTCCTCATCTGATTTCTAGCTATTGGACAGAGTGGTAAGTCATGTTCCCAACTCCCAAACTAATATGGAACATCAGAATGATATAATTTGTTAACACCGTGAAGAAATCCCTTAAATAATCGTTTCCTGATCGGGTTCTTGTAAGAATTACATGACCAAAAACATGAATTCTGTGTTATACTATAGTTTGTGCAAAGTCAGTTGTTTTAGACACTGATATGGTTAAGTTAGAAAAATGAATTAGTAAAAAAATGACCACAGCAGAACATGTTCTGAACATTGATTTGGCAAGCGTTTTTTACACTGGATGCCGTTCCTGCCGCAACACTTCCATTTTTATCTGTGCTCGGGACCGACACCAAGGTTGCCCTTCGTGGCTGCGTGGGGCCACACCTAGGCAACAGAGTGGCCTGGGATTAGAACTCATGGTGTTCTGCATCCCAACCCAATGCTCTACCAATAACAATACATTTCAGCCAGTGTTATTTCTCCTAGATATAAAAATGAAATTTACTACACAAAAAGAATGTGAAAAGTAAATCATTCTATTAAGGAGGCAAAAAAAAAAAAGACAAAGATTCTACAGCGATCTCTGAGGGTCATAGTCTTAGTAGTACCCTTTTCTAAGTACTTATTTCAGCAGGTAAAAACCCAAGTACATCATGGACAAATTAAACTTTGACCTCATGATGGTGACAAATATTAAATATTAAAATATTCAGGACCAAGGCAGGTGACCAAGTGACCAACATCACTGTCATCACTAGAGTCATGTTGCTAGCATGGCAAAACATAAACTTGAAACTTATATGCATAACTTTTGTGCCTGAAATAGTAAGAGAGAAAAAGAGTCAATTTGACACAAAACTATACAATAACACTACTCTTAGTTCCTACAAAGTGATTGCGGTTCACTCTTAACCCTATTTCAGTTAAGTTTAATTTAAAACACAAGAAAATATTAATTATGCAGGAGCCTTGCAAAACATCTTTAAAGAATAACACCAAAGATGCATTCCAGATGCTGTCTAATCTATTTTTCAGCTAATTTAAAGGTCCTTTCTAGGTTATTGAAGGAGGGAGTTTGGGGGAGGTTAAAAAGCAGAGAAGCAAGGTGGCCTGATCACACCCTGAGAAGTAGGCCCTGAGGGAGGAGATTAGAAAATGGTGATGCAATATTAATTGGTGTTGGTGCGTGCCAGGGACTGCAGGGTTGTCCGGGGTTTTGCTCCCTAAGGAAATGCTGTCAGGAGCTGAAAGAGACAGGCGGGATGAGTCCCTGACCTTGTCTGTCAGCTAGTGGAGGAGAGGAAAGCTGAAGGAAGGAGACCCTCAGTCCCACTGACACATGGATCAACACTATGCCAGTCTACAGCAAGCCTGCTGGGAGACACAGAAAACAAGGCACACACAATGGACCTCATGCAAAATGTAATCCTATGAACAAATTTGTTTTTAACTGTCACGTATAAGCGATTTAAGAGAATTTGTGGCATTCACCCATTTTCTTGTACTTTGAGTTTTCTCTTATGTACAGTGGTCCAGACATATCATGAACAAATAGGATCTTTCTCTTCGGAGTGGAGTGGGGCAACTTAAGAACTACAGTGACTTTATACCAAGTTATTTGAAGTTTCAATATGATGCAAAATTGTATTGAACTACATTTTCTGGCACAGGCTACTTTGTAAACATGTTTTTAAATTAATCTGTTCACCATATCATCACTATCACTTTGCATATTTTCTGGGGTATATAGAACTTGTGCAGTAACACCCAACAGTAAGAATTTGCTAGTGTAGCTGGAATATTCACTACTCTAATATGTTAGTGTTTGTTGGTTGCCCCCTTGACCTCCTCATGTGTTAGTCATGGAATTCTTTGCTGTAGATGTTTTTAAAGAATGACTTCCAGCAGCATCAACAACTTTTTTATATTTCTCTCACAGTACAGTGCTGCTGTGATCACTGATAGATATTAACATTTTCTAAATGTTTTGGCTCCTTTAACACAATTATACAGAACTGCCTCTGTTAAATCTGTTATGTTTCAGTTGGGTGACTTCTTACAGCAGGCTCAATGCTCTGCAGTGTGAAATTCTTTTTATTCTTGTATGACATTTTTGCAAATGAACTTTCCCACAAAGGAAGCAGAGCAGGCTGCCTTATATGTCAATTTTAGGAGTGCAAATGATCAACTCGTATGGATGCGCAGCTTCTCATAAACAAGTGGTATTCATCAGTTTGAAACCAGCAGTTTACAACAAGTTTGTGTAGCTAAGAGCTTCAAGTAAATCTAAAGTGGAACAGTTGTACAGCCAAAGAGAGTCGTAGGAGATATTTATGAAAAAATACAAAAATGTTCCTGCGTAAGGTCCACAAGTTTTATTTTACAACTCTGGAAAGTTATATTGACAGAATTTATTTTACCCCTCACTGGTGGTTGTGAGGCACACAATAGAAACATTCATGTTATGACAGGAATGCTGATTCGCATTAGATTGGCAATTGCTACTTCTTCTAAATAAACTCGCAATGTGGACAAAAGTTTAAATATTTTGTGGGATGGCCCCCAGACCCCTGTTGGTGCTCTATCTATGATGACTGGCTAGCTCCATTCAAATGAATGTTCACTTTCAGTTTTTCACACATGGCTCAAGTTGCTGTGAACACATCTTTAGTTAGAAACAAACACACATGATGACCCTGAAACCATTGTAGAATGAAGGTCATAATTATCTGCTTTTTGTGGTGTTAAATCTTAATTTCAGATTTAGGCAATAGTGGAAGAGAGGGAGTGAATAAGGAAAACAAGCATATGGGTGAGAGCCACATTTCATCTGGGGACATAGAAACACTGGACACATGTCAACTTCAATTAACCTTCTCCCATCTGTCTGTGTCTGTTTCTCTCACTTTTGCTTTTTATACCAGGATCTCAACTAGGTCAGGCAGACCTGCAAATGCCTACATACAGTGTGCAACATAAGAACAGACATCAGACCTTCACAAAGCCAACAGACTTGTTTTCCCCTTTGTGTCACACCAAATGCTAAGTCCATGTTCTTTTTCTATCCTCTTAATCCATCCCCTGTCAAAATAGATCTTCTGTATTAAATTATCAATGCTGTGGATCTTAATAATTTAGGCTGCCCAGACATGTTTTGTGCTGACAGTGTCATGGAGTTCCCTGACATACTATTGAGTGTCCCTCCAGAGAGCACGTCTAAGTTTCCCCCTTCTTCAGTGAGTGGCAACTCATCACTGCTGCCAAAAGGTTATCAACAGAGAGACACGTGAGACAAAAAAGACAAAAAAAAACAGGTAATGGGTAGACACATATAGAACTGAACACACACACACACACACACTTTCTCTCTCTCTCTCTCTCTCTCTCGCTCTTTGCCCCTGTCTTATTACCAATTCGTGTTTTTCAAACTCTTATTAAATTCACCACCAGATTACAGTAGCAACAGTAGCACACACCCTTGCATCCAGAGGAATAGGGTTGTTGATGTGTTTGCCACAGACAGAGTGAAATGTCATGCAGTAACGCTATTTCCTTGAGTCTGACAAATGAGGCCCTGGCTGCGCTCTGGTGTTGGCAGTTAGGTATGAAAGAATGCATCAATCCAATTGGCTCTCCTACCCCACCTGTCACAATACTCTGCATTTTCTTTTCTCCTATGGTGCACACACACACGCACACAAACACACACACACACACACACACAAAACAGCATAAACAGGAATTACATGCCACAACCACGCCACCCCTCATAGTACCTAGCCTTGGCTCCTCACCAGTCCTTTGTCATCCTCCCCCAAACTCCTCATGTCAGATCCCTTTGTCAATGTCTCCCTCTGCCTGTCCTCCCCTTTTCCTTCCCCTCTTCACCCCTCCATCTAAGATCAACACCTAGCTGTGTGCAGGTGCAAGGCTGTTGGCAAACTGTCAGCTTGAGTCTCCTTTACATAACACATAACACATAACACGCACACACACACTCGCAGCTTGGCTCCAACACAGGCGTTTCCCACTCTGTGAATTGGTCTCAACACAGCGAGCTAGATCACACTTTCACTGTCAACACATAAAGTAAGAATAACAGCACGTGTGCTAAAGGTTGGGAAACACTGGCGTGTTCAATTGCTGGTGTTTTAAAAAAAAAGACAATTTTAAAATCTAATATTACATTTAGTAAACCTTATAACTGTGCTGATGGGAAAGAGATATAACACAGTAGCAAACACAATGAACAGCTGTGTGACTGCCTGTGAGCATTCAAAATGAAATCCCATCTATTGCTCCATGCTTTTTATGGCTGTTGAAAAATATGAATAGTTTTGTGAATTGAGAAAAAAGAATAAATAAATATGAATAATTTTGACATACACAAGGTCATGTTATTTAAATATGAACAGTGTTTAAGTATTAAAATGACCAAAAATAGTAAAGTTTTATGGAAAATATGGTGGATAGGTGTGTCTTGTTTGTTTTATTGTATGAGGGAAGTTGTGTATTGAGTGTGTACACTTTTACTATACAAATCAAATTAGTTTAAAAATGAAACTGAAATGTGCTTGTTATTTAAATCTTTATTTCAGGTGTGATGGGGATAAATTCCTGTGTGAGCCTGTCTGTTATTAGAACATTTATAACATGTTATCAAGCTTCAGGTGCCTAAAGCTAGATAACAAGAACACACACATAGTGACCCATGTGATTCTGAGAATAGACTGAAGAGATAATTTTTTTTTTAGATTAATATCGATATTACTTATTGAAAATTAAACCACCAAAGATTAAAATTGTGCTAATATAGTGTTAATGTACTGGCTAGAAAGGTAATTAATTATAATGAATGAATTACTGCAAAGCACCAGTACACACAAACTGATACATGCACAGACATGCATAGACCGTGTGATGACCTCTAGAGCTGTGAACATGGAGCTAGTGTCAGTCCGCACGGCCTGGGGTCATCTGACAGCTCTAAACAAGACTCTTATTAACACCAGGCCATTAAAGGTGCCTGCTGGCAGCATGTTTCTCTATATGTGTGTATTTCAAGTGTGTAGTTCAAGTTAACAGTGACAAGGGCAGACAAGTGTGAGTGAGTTTGGTCTTCAGTCATGAACCCCATCAGATATCAGACCTGCAGCACAAACAATAAACCACAACATTAATACCACCATAAATTGCTTAGTACTTTTACTTGAGTGAAAGATTGGATGTGGTGCTGGTAGTGCATATTTTTAGCCCAATATTGGTACTTTTATTTGAGTATTGAGTTTGTGTACGTTTACCACCTCTGCACAAAGTGTATCCATTTTGCTGTGTACAGGGCTGTGTAGCTGCACACTGCTAAGATTGGCCAGGCTGAGCCTTGTCCTGCATGACGTTATGAACTAAGGTGAGTCCTTTGAAAGTAGGCAGTTTCAATAAGGCAAGTTAAGCATCACGACAAATTTCGTTAAAGTAAATCACTCTTTCATAGTTGTGGCTAATGTTTGTGAAGAAACAACAGACCAATACAAAAAGCAATAATGAGTCAAATCCTATAAGGTTATTTTACTCATCATAATAATATTATACAGTAATATTGTGCATTTGATCGTGACCAAAAAAATGCAAATAATCAACTGATTTCGCCTTGACCTATTGCTACCTGTAATGATAACGTGTTGTTGTGAATTTCTGACAAACCTGAGGATACTGCTATTAGAGCATGTGGCTCTAAGTGGTAGGTGCTCAGTGGATGCAGAAGTTACTGACATCTTCTTCTTTTCCTTTCAGCTGTTCCCTTTCAGGGGTCGCCACAGCGAATCTTGTGCCTCCATCTATCCTCTGCATCCTCTTCACTCACACCAACTAACTTCATGTCCTCCCTCACTACATCCATAAATCTCCTCTTTGGTCTTCCTCTAGACCTCCTGCCTGGCAGCTCCAACCTCAGCATCCTTCTACCAATATATTCACAATGTCTTCTCTGAACATGTCCAAACCACCTCAATCTGGCCTCTCTGACTTTATCTCCAAAACATCTAACATGAGCTGTCCCTCTGATGTCCTCATTCCTGATCCTGTCCATCCTCGTCACTCCCAAAGAGAACCTCAACATCTTAAGCTCTGCTACCTCCAGCTCTGCCTCCTGTCTTTTCTTCAGTGCCACTGTCTCTAAGCCGAACAACATCGCTGGTCTCACCACCGTCTTGAACACATTTCCTTTCATTCTCGCTGATTCTCTTTTATCACACAACACACCTGACACTTTTCTCCACCCGTTCCAACCTGCCTGCACTCGCCTCTTCACCTCTTTTCCACACTCACCGTTGCTCTGAACCGTTGACCCTAAGTACTTAAAGTCCTGCACCTTCTTCACCTCTGCTCCCTGTAACCTCACCGTTCCACCTGGGTCCCTCTCATTCACACACATGTATTCTGTCTTGCTGCGGCTAACCTTCATTCCTTTGCTTTCCAGAGCAGACCTCCACCTCTCTAGATTTTCCTCCATCCGCTCTCTGCTGTCACTACAAATCACAATGTCATCTGCAAACATCATAGTCCATGGAGATTCTTGTCTAACCTCATCTGTCAGTCTGTCCATCACCAGAGCAAACAAGAAGGGGCTCAGAGCCGATCCTTGATGCAGACCCACCTCCACTCCAACTCCTCTGTCACACCTACAGCACACCTCACCACGGTCTTACAGCTCTCATACATGTCCTGCACCACTCTAACATACTTCTCTGCCACTCCAGACGTCCTCATACAATACCACAGCTCCTCTCTCGGCACCCTGTCATACGCTTTTTCTAAATCTACGAAGACACAATGCAACTCCCTATGACCTTCTCTGTACTTCTCCATCAGCATCCTCAAAGCAAATACTGCATCTGTTGTACTCTTTCTAGGCATGAAACAATATTGCTGCTCACAAATGCTCACCTCTGCACTTAGCCTAGCTTCCACTACTCTTTCCCACAGCTTCATTGTGTGGCTTATCAGCTTTATTCCTCTTTAGTTGCCACAGCTCTGCACATCTTCCTTGTTCTTAAAAATTGGTACCAGTACACTTCTCCTCCAGTCCTCTGGCATCCTCTCACTCTCCAAGATCTTGTTAAACAAAGTAGTCAGAAACTCTACTGCCACCTCTCCTAGACACTTCCATACCTCCACAGGTATACCATCAGGACCAACTGCCTTTCCGCTCTTCATCCTCTTCAACGCCCTCCTCACTTCAAACTAATCTTTGCTACTTCCTGCTCCACACCAGTCACCTCTTCTACTCTTCGTTCCCTTTCATTTTCCTCGTTCATCAACTCTTCAAAGTTCTCCTTCCATCTTCCCATCACACTCCTGGCACCTGTCAATATATTTCCATCCTTATCTTTATCACCCTAACCTGCTGCACATCCTTCCCATCTCTATCTCTCTGTCTGGCCAACCTGTACAAATCCACCTCTCCCTCTTTAGTGTCCAACCTAGAATACAAGTCCTCATATGCTCTTTGTTTGGCCTTTGCCACCTCTACCTTCACCTTACGCTGTATCTCCCTGTACTCCTGTCTACTCTCTTCAGTCCTCTCAGTGTCCCACTTCTTCTTAGCTAACCTCTTTCCCTGTATACCCTCCTGAACTTCCTTGTTCCACCACCAAGTCTCCTTGTCCGCTTTCCTCTTTCCAGATGAAACACCGAGTACCCTCCTACCTGCCTCCCTGATCAAATTAGCTGCAGTAGTCCAGTCATCTGGAAGCACCTCCAAACCACCCAGATTCTGTCTCAGCTCCTCCCTGAAAACTACACAACATTCTTCCTTTTTCAACTTCCACCACTTCGTCCTCTGCTCTGCCTTAGTCCTCTTCATCTTCCTCACCACCAGCATCATTTTACACACCACCATCCTGTGTTGTCTGGCTACACTCTCCCCTACCAATGCTTTACAGTCACTGATCTCTTTCAGATTACAGCGTCTACACAAGATGTAGTCTACCTGAGTGCTTCTACCTCCTCTCTTGTACGTCACCCTATGTTCCTGCCTCTTCTGAAAGAAAGTGTTTCCTACAGCCATTTCCATCCTCTTTGGAAAGTCAACCACCATCTGACCTTCTGCATTCCTGTCCTGAACACCAAACCTGCCCATAACAGTCTCATCACCTCTGTTCCCTTCACCTACATGCCCATTGAAATCTGCACCAATGACCACTCTCTCACCTCTGGGGATGCTCTGCATCACTTCATCTAACTCACTCCAGAATTTCTCCTTCTCTTCTAACTCACATCCTACCTGTGGGGCATAACCATTCACAACATTGAACATCACCCCTTCAACTTCCAGCTTCAGACTCAGCAACCTGTCTGATACTCTTTTCACCTCTAGAACATTCCTCACAAAATCCTCTTTCAGTATAACTCCTACTCCATTTCTATTCCTATCTGACCCATGGCAGAACAACTTGAACCCTGCTCCTAAGCTTCTAGCCTTGCTACCTTTCCACCTGGTCTCCTGGACACACAGTATGTCCACCTTCCTTCTCTGCATCATGTCGATCAACTCCCTAGCTGTCCCTGTCATAGTACCAACATTCAAAGTCCCTACTGTCGGTCCTACATTCTTAGCCTTCCTCTTCTCTCTCTGCCTGCGAACACACCTTGCTCCTCTTCTTCTTCGTCTTCGACCAACAGTAGTCCAATTTCCACCGGTACCCTGTAGGTCAACAGCACCGGTGCCGGGCCCCGACCGATCCGGTATGGAAGTCTTTGTCACGATTCGCATGTTTGATTTGGCATGTGTTTTACGTCGGATGCCCTTCCTGCCACAACCCTCTGCATTTATCCAGACTTGGGACTGGCACAAGAAGACACTGGCTTGTGCCCCCTTGCGGTTGTATTGCAGAAGTTACTGACATAATTTATTTTAAGTATAATCTGATGGATTTGAGAAATATATCAAAGTGACAGTTTATCACTGGTGTTTATGCTCAATTTTATGTACGCCACAGAGAGAGAGAGTGTTTAGTATCAACTCATAATGTGTTTTGGTACATGGAAAGATAATAGAGAACATCTATTTGTTTGTGTGTTCAGGAAGTACGGCTAAAAAAGGTTTGCTTTCAAATTATCACACCTAATGATCCAACATCAAATAGAGTTGTCGCTCAGTCGGCTCTCCACTTTGCGTCCCTCTGTCAGAAACCGAGGGTGGGGGGGCCAGAGCCTGAAACACCGAAGCTTTCTTCAGAGGCTGATTCACCATGGTTGTTTAGCCAGCGTCACATTACCATTTAAATAAAGAAGAAAGCTAAATGACCAGTGTTTAAACATAAAAAAGAGGAATTACACAATTTATTTTCTTTCTCATGGCAATTTAGTCTTTTGTCATGCTAGCTCAAACTCTTCATTATTTTTTACTTGTTTACTCTGATAAAAAAAAACATTGGAGTGAAGCCAAATGAAAACTGAACTACTCATCTTTTATTACATAGTAAAACAATCCTTGATCAATAAAAATGGCCCACAAAGCTAAGCTGACTTCAAACAGCTCAGGTATGTTAATTTCTTCACAAGAGTTGTTTACAACAAACAAAAAACTGGCATTAACAACCAACTGGGCATCGAGTTTGTTTATAGGCAGGACTAAAAGGCCTAATGTCAAACTACAGCTAAACTGTAAGTCCCCTATTAACGGTACCAATCTACATTAAGAGCACTACATGCAGACTGCATTACATGCATATTAATGGCATGAATTTACAGAATGCATCCTGATAGTAATTACGTGAAATATATTGTTCAGGTGAAAGATGTGTAACAACTTAAATAAATTTAGAGGTTTACATTAAGCACTGTCCATCAACTCATTGTGCTGGTTGTGCTTTCTATTATTGCTAATGTTATTATCAAACCTTTTGGTTAATATTAGTTTCATTATCATCATTATTATTCCTACTACTATTATTATTGATTTTATTATGAACATTATTATTTTAACTCTTTGCTTATATATATTTATATGTGTGTGTTTTATTTGTTTATTTATTTATTTGTTATTATTATTTATTCACTTTCTTCTGTTTTACCTAATTTACATGAATGTACTTTTCTCATTAATAAGTATTATATAATACATATGCTTAGAACAGGTTTATATCCTTACTCCCTACTCTGTACTTTCCCATCCCCATCCCAACTGTTATCTCTTTTATGATTATACCCTTTCTGCTCATCCTCACTACCCCTCCTCACTTCTCCAACTGCGATGCACCTTCACAAGAAAACATACACTGTACATAGGTAACACGTCTTGTCTTTTTGCGGTATCTTACACTGTTGTTATGTTTTGTATTGTGTGATTTGTACAGTTTTTTTTTTTGTTAAGAAAAAAACTAATTGTGCTGGTTGTACACAATCAAGTACGAGGTTCACAGTAACTATAAAATGTAATTTTCTTTATAACTCTTTTGTGAATATTTTCAGATTCCTTCAATGAAGCAAAAAATATTTGTTATTTTTTTTTATTTTAGGGAATAGGTGATGAATGTTTACATGTACAACACTGCCTATTTTTTGGATCAGTCAACATGTAGTTGGAGCTGTAGACTGCATGAGTGAAATCACACAACTGACATCGCAACTAAATCATCAAGGAAGTGAGCAGACTGCATCAGACACAGATTGATTGCCCTTGAAATCCAACAAAATTGCTTAGCTTGTAACAAGCTTTATTTAATACATTAAATTATCATTAAAATATTATTGTGCAATTAGTAGATTTCCATTTTAAACTACACATCTATGGAGAGAGAGAGACTTCTGGGGTGGGGGTCGGAGGTGTTTTACTGGCATAGGACAGTGGAGGACAGTGCTAAAAGGTGAAAAGTTAAAGCTAGAAGAGCAAAAAGAGCATGATGAGAAAAGGGAGGAGAAAAGAACATAGAGGTGAGGCGAGTCAGGGAGGAGAGAGGCGACAAGAGAGCAGTGGGAGATGAATATTAAGCAGCTCTAGTGATTAGGGCGGTGGGGCAGAGTGGCACTGTGACAGTGACATTGACTGCCAATAACGGCTCCTGCCATGGCGATTCACTGGAACCTTCTTCATTTGGGCCATAATTCGCTTAAATGTTCAGAGAATGAAAAATTCATCATCACTTTGAATCTTCCTAATCGGGAGAGCTGTCTGCATTAGTAGAGGCCATTTAAAAGCTCTGAGTTTAAATATGCATGTGTGTGTGCACCCGCATACACCAGGTATGTATGTGTACATGTGTGTGTATTAAAGTTTGGAGAGTTCAGTTTCACACACAGTTACCAGAGAGGCTGATTTATTCCAAACTTTCCCAGTTTTTATCAATAAAGCAGCCAAATAAGCTCCTTAAAAATGATAAGGACCTCCGAATAATGCTGGCAGCTGAGAGAATTTTCACAGCCACAGTCAAGACTTACCAGCATATCTTATCACATATACAGTCAGCTGACAACGTGGAGAAATGCGGGTAGGTATGGGTGGGTACAAATACCGTACACTATGTAAGGAGCAGGGAAAGCAGAGCAACATATTGTGTGTGAAGGCCAGCAGCAGAAGTAATCCTTATCAATTTGTCTGTCAATCCTGCAGTCATTTGTCAGATAAACCGTGACAAACGTGGAAACATACAAATAAATATTTTATATTTCAATACCATTACTAGCAATAAAGAGGATGCAATGAGCACATTTCTCGCATAATCTTCATCCCATACAGTGTCCCTACACTGTAAATGGATATTGTGGAGATTATGTGGAAGTGCCTAAAATGGAAAACAATAACAGAAAATCTCTAAGACATTAGACAATAAAACGCTCCACACACAATCAAACTAACGACACAAATGAAACTAAATTAGAAGTACATAAGCCCGACTGTTTTGTTAGTTTGTAATTAATTAAAGTAATGAGGAAGCTTTCCATGCTTTCAGGGGAGTAACTGTGCAAAAGTGCAAACTGGGGGTGATGTGAGGGGGGGCGGGGGGGGGTCAAAGATAAAGACAGTGAATAATTTCAGTTAGTTATGGCAAACCACTCTAAGCATTCTGCAGCTACTCAGCCACATACCCTACAAAGTGTCATACAGAGGTGGTAGAAGTACACAAACTCAATATGTGGTAATTATGGCAAAACATTTACAGTAACTAATAAAAGCAGATCATCAAAGATGACTGTTGGTTAAGGATGAACTGACACATGATAGATCACCATTTATTTATTTTTTATAAAAACATAATATTTTTATACAAAAACCACAGATGGTGTAATTTTGTGGCCAATGGGTGTATGTTGTTTAAGTCATCCATGCTTTGCAATAAAAACTGTATGTCTTGCAGGCTTCAGTGATACATGTTAAATGCTGCCCTCCTGTGTAGTAATAAACAAAACTAACACATGTGGTGAGGAGTATCTTGCTTGTGTCTTTCAGAGCACCAGAGGTTAACAGTGGCACAGATGATGGCCAATTGCTGCTGCAGGCAGTAAGAAATTAAAACTAATGTCTATTCATTTCCTCTCAGTGAAGCTAGAGTCAAACACTGTGAGAGTGTACAATAGTAAGCCAGCATGGAAAGTCTGAAAAGCCTGCAATCAGAAGCTGATTATTGGCTTTAGAATCTTAGTTGGTGGCCAGCGTACCATTTAGTTTAGTTCAGCCTGGGTGGCTGTGCTCTATGGAGTGTGTTTCATATTCAGCAGTAAAACACACCACATTGTCCATTTCTTCTACCAACAGTGTGTTTTTGTGTGTGGTTGGGGTGGGAGTAACATATACACCCAGTGCACCTTCTCTGAACTTTCCCTTTCCAGGAGGCAACAACAGTGGTTATATTTTCACATTCAAAACAGTAACATCAAATAGATGCATTACTGCCACCTATTATGCGGTGCTGCATGAAAAGTGAAAGGTGAATGAGATGAATCAGACAATGTTCCAAGAAGCTCCATAAAAGCACAGAAATGACTGTATTCATTAGGTTGTGTGTGACATAAATACAATGTCTCCCTGTAGACTGCAGTGTGTGAGGACGACACTGTGTTAATGCGACAGACATTGAGGCTGCAGAGCCCAACCCAGTCTGGACCAACTCAGCCCAGCCCAGCTCGACCCAGCCGGCACTAATCCATCATCACCACCACTGAATCATCGTGCTGCCAATAAAGCCAGGCAGCAATACATTACAGGCATGCGGCAGGCTTTAGCGATAATGACATTGAGAAGTCCCCTTGGGCTGTAGGAAAAGCCTGGGTGCATGATACACTTGCTTACAGAGGCAATAATATATGGAAATGCATCAGTGTTCCAGAAAGGGGAGAGGAATGAGCAAATGAGGGAGTGAGCAGCCCAGTCATAAGAAAACAGGGAGGTGGCCTTCACATGGACCTCTTCCCTTTAAGTGGTGAATGTGGTTTTAACCAAATCTAGCATTCGGCGATGGTGCTCACTTCAGAAGCAAGCCTCTCCAAACAACAATCTTACAAGCAATCTGATATGTCAACACCCATTTCTGTCTTATCTTGTTCACAAGCGGCTTTCGCAATATTACAATTCCAGGCATGGGACACGCTAGATACAGCTCTGCCGAAACGAGTATCGGCACGCTGTGTGACAGAGGCCAGCAACACAGGAATGAGCAAATACAGTAAACTGTTAGGCTTTGCCATCCTGTTATCTTGTGGCTGACATTGAGAACAATCTGCCTGCAAGTAACTCACCTTCACTGCAGACGCACACATGTGCTCTGAAACACACCAAAGTTGAAACTAATTTGCTGCTGTGTCCAAAACAATAAGGGATATTAAGGTGAGAGGGCTGATTGAGATGGCAACAAAAGTTGACTACAGAACCTATGACAGTGGAAAGCTGGATTCAGATGTAGCATGAAAAGGTACTAGGACCTCACACAGCTATGCAATGATCTGTAAATTGAGACATAACAGTTCATCTGCCTCCATCTGGAAATCAGGTTTTTACGGTGTCCTGGTCAGTATGTTTTAAAACTGCAATTATATGACAAACTCAAATTAATTTTTTTTCCATTTAAATTAAAAGTGCACTGGGTTGCTGTGTGCTGAGCCATTTGCATTAGCCTAGGGGTCATTAAGGTTATATGAAACTCATTCCGCACACATGGCCACCAATTTGAAAATAAGAACTCTTTTGACATCAGTTAAGTGGTATTCCACTGTAAAATAACACCATCAAGGCCTGAAGTTAGTTTGTGCTCCAAGCTACTTGCAAGAGTTACCCCCTTTTTGGTCCTTTGAAATATACAGATTGAGGTGAAAATATCAGCTGTGGAAATGAAGCTGCTACTCTTTCAGAGTCCCCGCAACGTCCCCATACATCTCCATGAACTATAGGTTATGGCAAGACTTTGTCAGAAAATTGATTAAAAATGATGCTGTCTGCCTTGGTTTGTTCTGTAAATCATTTTATGTAGGTGTTGTTAATTAAAGCAATAGCTTGGCATTTTTGGATGTGATTATTTGCTATACTGTATGTGTGTTTGATATAGACCAACAGACAATAGCTAGTTAACATGCGTGATACAGAACATGCGTGAAGCTGATACAGAGGGAGAACACAGACCCCAGGAAGTTACTGTTTCTGCCAAAATTATGTAAAATAGAAATAACTAACAATTTCTTTTACATATAAACTTTTTCTTCTGACACATTAACACAACACAATAATGGGGGGGGGGGGGAATAAAAAAAGGAAATGTTTTACATTGAATCTTCTAGTGTGGTTTTAATCCTTAACTTTTCAACATCAAAATTAATTTGTTGTTGTTCTTTGATAAATGACCATGAAGCAGAAAATTACAAAAAGACAACAAGACGTTTGTGCTGATAGAATAAAAGTCTGGATTTATTTTTGTTTATCTATACATTAAACAGGTGTTCCTGAATGCAGCAAGAGAAAACACAGAACATGATGCTAAGCATCAAAGAGTTGCTCGCACAGCAGAGGTGTGGCCGGTTTAGCAGACACATGTACACTCTCTATCGCATATACTTCTAAGATTTCCTGTAAATGTAAGGTTGTGCCTCTGGGAGGCTAAAGTGGGGTGAGGGAGTGTTTAATGCAATAGTCTTGAAATCCTTTTCACATCATCATACCAGCTAGAAATACTCCATACATTTAGAACGCTCCCTAATGACCATCAAAATGCAGTTTTAACTATTGCAGACAGGTGTACACCCAAGCAGCCCTGTATAACTCAGTTTGAGTCAACTCCTCGAGTATGAAAATGTAGTAATAATTCTATGCGGATTTGTCATGTCGCCATTGTCCCCCCACCCCCTTTTTTTTTTTTTTTTTGTGTCAATCCGAGGATGTACAGAAACATTCAAAGGTTTAAACACACTCCAGTTATCCTCCTCCTTGGTTGTCCCCCCCCCAAACAGTGATGTGGTATCAGATGATTACAAGTCAACACCTGCATAGGAATTCAGTTACACACAAATATCTCTGGGTCAGTTTCCTGGACCAGAGCTAAGCTGAACCATTATGAAACAGTCCAACAAATGGCTTAAGTGTTTCCATGAAACCAACTGCAGTGGGAACACACACTGCTCACAGTAGAGAGGAATTCCCCAGCAACATTTCATGTTAACAGGCATGATCAGAGGGAAAAATACAAAAACACAAGCACATACATACTGACCCCCCAAATTAAAAAAAAAGAAATATTGAAAAGAAAAGAAAAACCCCAAGGTACAGCAGACACTTTGGTGAGGGAAAGATTCCATTGGTGTCACTGCACAGGGTTAAGAAGATATAATGCACTTTTGAATATATAAGCCCAATCCAGACAATTAAAAGTAAGTCAATCATGAACAAATCTCTACAATACACTCGTATGTCTCACAATGAAAATTAAATTTCAATTATTAAAACATCAGGTAGGGACAAAAGAAACAACTGGGCGATTGCAAAAGTGCACATTCCTTCTTTACGAATGTGTCGAAGAGAATCTGAACCTCTTGATCAAACACATAGGGTTCTTGTTAGAACATTTTAAAAATCACCATTAATAACTCCATTATGTATTACACACACACACACACACACACTACAGCCATCAATGGAATCTCAAACTCATAACATTTTCTTTTTCCTTTCATGCTGAGGACCTCATCTACTGCATTGTACTGCCAAGTCCAACTGAGATTTTCTCTCTGACAACCTGGCAACCAGTGAACAGTGGTGTTCTTTAAATTTAACGGTTATCTGAGCTGAACTAATCATACAGAATATTTAAAGTGTAACCTGATCTAACCATTAAAAATGCATATTTCTGAAAATACACTCCAACAACTTAAAATTGGTAGACAACAGGTGCTAAAAGCAGATGCATCCATTGAAAATCAGCATGTTCTGAGGTACTTCTGAAACTCACAGCTGAGGATATAACTACTATCTACAATATTTGGACGGATAGCATATAGTTGATACAGTTATAGCAGGGTTATCAGTTTTGCGAAATATTTTGGCTTAGAATTTGATTAGCTGAGGGGATAGTGGCGGTTGACACACCTGAATAAAACATAGCTGTATGAGGATAAAAACATAGAAAAACAGCACCATTTGAGGTCCGATAGACAGATCAATTTTTGAACTGTTTGCTGGTAGCACCTTCAACCAGTAAAAATCTCAGAATGCAATACAGACAGAACACAACCACTGATCAACTGTACAACATAGCAAAGAGCGAAGATATATATTCAGAGACGACCCCCTCTCACAGACACCCCTCTACAGCAGCATCTTTAAGCAGATAATAAAACTGATTTCTCCTAAGGATGATATTTGTGTACTGAGGTGTTTTATAATATTTTATATGCTGTACATGTTGAGAGTAACCAGGTATAACTTTTCCTATAGATTTTTTTTAATATACACACATAGTTTACAGTCACTGACAAACAAACACCAGAGTAACAATGAGGTAGGACGGTGAAGTTAGATGAAGTAGAACCGGTTTGTGGATTGTGTACAAAGTTACTGATACCATAAGAAAATATAAGCCTAACAATGTATTACATTTGTTTGTCTCATTTAAAGTTTAACTTTGTATCTGAGGCTCAAACAGTAATGTGTTTTGCGTATACGTAGCGACAAAACTGCAAGATGAAAACATTTATCTTGTTTAACAGCTGTGAAGCTAGAAACAGATCTCTCCCCCCCCCCCCCCCATCAAACTGTCAAAAAGCAACACAAAGCTCCCTCAGTTCTGAAGCTTTAACAGGTGTTCACAGCATAAGCCAAAACACCAGGTGAAGATCTGGACAGGATCTGCCATTATCTTGACACGTGAAATTTTAAATTCAGTCCATATAAATATCAGGAGAGTGAAGGACTAGAGGTGGCACAGGAAGAGGATCACAGAACCAGTGAGGTTACAGTTCCTTGCTACTTGAGTGTGATGGTGAGAGAACTGGAAGGTCTGGTGTTGTGCCACAGAGCCACACTAGACTATAATACCCATTGATGGCTCTGCCAGTTTACTGGTATTGGAGTACATTAATAATATGCAGCTAAAGCCCAAAGTGCTCCTCTGGGAGTGGCTTGGTACATATGATAAAAATTGGCCTTGCCATCACAGATTAAGCCAAATCTGGGTTAAAACATCCAGTACTTCCACACAGCTTTCATCTGCTAAAGATGGTTTTAGTTAAACGATTAAGCTTCAATGCGCTCCATGGAACTAGAAAAAAGTATCGTTTTGGATGATGTAATAGCTCTATAAATGCTCCACCTTAAAGCATTATTTAGCCACACCTCCTTTTGGCATCAAACATCAAAGAAACAAACACAAACACAATACACGACAATGTGTCAGAATTTCAGCAAGGCTGCTTTGCACAGCAGAAATCTTTTCTTTCTTTTAAATAGCATGTACTTTGAATACACGCTACAGCAAATAAACTGCACATGTTGCTTTATACAGGAAAAACCTATAAGATACTGTAAAAGGGAAATATTCAGGAACTTTAAAAAACAAAACAAAACACAAAACAAAAAAACAAAAAATTGAAATGTCACCATTTTGGTGGCTTAAGATTCACTAAGTTCTATTACCTTGGCATGGGCCATTTTTTTTGTGCAAACCTTGCTGATACCTCAGTCAGCATCATCCCCTTTTTCAGCTTGATCTTAGCATTCAATACTTTGGCTTACAATTACCACTCATTTGTAAAAATACACAATTATTTCTATATATCTATACATAACCAGAATCTCGACACATGAAATTAAAGCACATATTCAAGTTAGCTTGCACATTTCATAGGTAATTATCTTTAGACTTGTGAATGTTTGAAGCTTAAAAAAGAAAGTTGACAGAGTCGTTGACTTTTGCTTGTCAAGTTGCCAACTTAGCCATAACTGACTTTTTTAACATTTAAATATGAATTGTGAAAGAATTCAGTCTAAAACCTTTGTGTAGCGTTGGCATGTTGCACATGAGAATGAAGCAAAACTATATTTCATGACTCAAAAAAACAAAACTACCTATAAGGTGCTTCACAATAGTACATGGCCTTACTCTAAATTTAAAAATTTAAAAAGGACAAATCCCAGAAATACATTTCTTTAGTATTGAATAAACTGGCCAGATTTTTAAAGTGCAATTAATGTAAATTATTTGTATTGGTCTCACTACTTCAGCTGAGTACACATTCTAATCTTCCATCATCAGAAGGTAGATTCTACGTGAAGCTTTTCAAAATTCTATGTTGTGAATGCAGCTTAATGTTGGGGCTCTGTCAAAATCTCACGTTTAGGGAAGCCTTGTGTCTCTTGTTCCACAGAAATGACTTTGGCTAAGAAAGAGGGGTGTTTTTTCATTTGTAGATTATCACTGATGTACATTTGGAAACAATGTCAAGCTTAAAGCCAACAACTTGAAAAACCAAAAATGTGTAAAAAGAAACAGGAAATTGTCATGTAATATGGAATTACAAAATCAGATTGGATAAACTAAAACTTGACCAGAATCTTTAAAGTGTAAAATGGAATAGGAGTATAAATTGAAACAAACAAAATTTAGCTTAACAAAAGGCTGATCTAAACTTTTGAAATAACAAAAACCCAAGACAAGCAAAATGATAGAAAGAAACAAATCAACCGACAAACAAGAATCCACAGCGTGAAAAGGAGAAAGGCTTGATGGGCAGCTCTGCAGCAAATTCACAGTTAGCCACAGCTAGGTCACAGTTGAGATTTCAATCTGCAGCATTTAGTTCCAGACTGCAGACAGCCACACAAACCATTTTGGATCAAAACAATAAAGCTGGAGGAAAAGGAAAGAATTAAAAAAAGGACATTTTCAAAGTTCTGATAGCTCTAAAGGAAACTGTCACTGGAGCGACCTTACTTTGTTCTCCAGTGGCGTGGCTTAAAGAAGAGGGGGTTATCATGGGGTTCAGCAGGCCCAAAAACTTCAATAGCACAATAGTGTTTCAGACAGCTTTACCCACAGCTAACACTGCTCCCACAAGACGATGACCAAAACCGTGTAGAGCCATGTCCTGATTTTCTTCCCCACACTGTCCTGTACAGCCCTGCATCTTTTAACAGGAGGGGGGATAGCAAGTTACCCAACGCAGCTCAATTTAATGGTGCGAATCACATATAATAGTACCTAACCTCTCACATTCTCACAGCAAAGTGCAGGTGAAGTTTTATCGCTTTAGCTTACTATACATTTACAATCACAGCTTAAAAAAAAACCCACAGGCATACCACTCCCTGATGATTGCCTAATCCATTTAAGGCCTTTCTAGGCATTTACATGCCTGTTGCACTAGAACTGAAACTCTCAAATTGTCTGAAAGTGACATGTCTGATTAAGAATAACATAAAAGATATCCCATCAAATCCTTTGCTTGTGCTCTCTTGAGATGGCAAATGTTTATAATTAAAAGGTCAACATAACAAATACAGCACTATACAGATTTTAGAGTCATTAGCCTCCCAATGATATCTATTTGATAAAGTCTTAAGTGTTACTGACCTAATTCTAAGCCTTAAAGTGACTAAACACTAATAATTAATCTCTTGGAGCAACTTACAATATGCAATATGGCTATTACCAATTAGGACATGTGCATCTGAGATGCTGTTGTCCCATTGTATGCAGTACGTAAGGACAGCAAAAACCAAGAAAGCTCAGCAACATCCAACTGTTCACACATCTAAAATCTAATGCAAGCGGGAATTTTTATCACTCCGTCAAGGATAACAAACTCTTCTTACTTTTTAAAAGTTTAAGGACTCAAAATTATGTTCTGACACAGAACAATAAAGTAAAAATTACATCTTTTCTTTGACATATATGGACACACCTCAATAAACCATGTATCAATTCCACTGTAAAGCTTAAAAAAAGAAAAAACACTCATGTCAGCTCATATCACACTAGTCCACACATATCTAACCTATCACTGGTGGGTAAAGCTGTCTGTAAGCCAATGAAAAAACTGGGCATAGAGAAACGTAATGGTTTGTCTTTGATGGGAGGTCTTTTTGTTTAAATATCTCACATAATAACCAATCCAATGAGTCAAAGGAATACTGCTCCTGAAACTGTGACAAACATCCCCCAATCACCCATACCAAGTCCCCTAAATATCCTGCGGACCACGGGGGGAGAAGGCGCTGGCGTGACAACAGTTGATAACTACATGCCATCATAGGTGAAGTTCTCCATCTTGACTGTCTGTCTGATGAGCAGCTTAGACTCCCGCCGCTCCTCATTCTTGATGGACTTGTTGATGTCCATTATCTTTTCACAAATGTATTTGTTCACTTTGGACAATCTCTGCGTAATCTCTGCACTGTCAGCTGTCTCTTGAGATACACGGTCGTAGAGACACTCTGAGGAAGGAAGGAGTGTGAGCCGTCAGACCACATCAAGGTAAAAATGGTTGATTTTTTCTTTGGTATCTAATGAATATGACTCAATTACTGAAAGACAACATAAAAAAAGCTATAGTTCTGTACCTGATGCTATTCATCTTGTCTCAGTTTAAGAGAGGTTCTAATTATAAAAAAAAAAAAAAAAAAAAAAAAAAATCTTACCTCTGACGATTTTCAGTTTGCTGGGTGACAGTGGAGGTTTGGGCAGGGCGTCTTTCTTCTTTTTAGTGGCCACTCCTGTTACACTTCGGTTTTTCAAAGTTTCTGTGCCCCAGATCATTACAGCCAGGTTCTTTGTGAACTTGGAGTCTCCCTGGGTCCGCTGCAGCTGGTGCCACTTCTCCTCCTCCACCCAAATCCCACCACCAAGGTGAACCTGCAGAGACGACAGGTGTGCTGTGGCTAGTATTAATTCAGAAAAAAAAACACCAGAACTGGCACAATTTTAAGATGGACATGCTCTATCCGGGAACAGACTAATCTATCACATGCTTTTACCATACTTACTTTCTAGCAATTACTGCATTGAGATCTGTCGGTCCTATTAATATCAAAAATAAGACATCCACGTTTTTATATAAAAATATGCTATCAAAGTTGTCCACATACTTAAATAATAGTAAGCCTTGAATCACAAAGCTTTATCAAGGTTTTTAAAAAACGCGAGAAAGTGGGAAAACGAAGAACACAGTGGGGTAGGGGTGGGAATCTTACGATATGACAAAGATAGGATTCGATCCAAGTCAAGCACTCTGTTGTGTTTTCGGTAATGTTTTATTTGCAGCAGTGGGGAAAAGACTCTGTTGCAGCATTAGGAGTCACCTTTATACAAAATGCTGAATGCTGCAAGTATTTTAAAACAAAACCACAGTTCATGGGTCTGCCTTGCTAATGTTCGAAGCCGAGAACAGTCATGGATGCTGCTATCTGTTTTAAGCCATTATCTTGTGATACCGGGTTATTTAACTTATATTGGGATAAAACATTTGTTTTTCTGCAATAAAATGTGATTTTGCTATGGTTCAACAGTGAATGAATGCTATCTGATTTTCTGCATGACTAGGTAATGTTTTACAATAGTGGTTAAATTATTAGATTACCTAGTTAAACAGCACTCCCCTAGGCCTCCGTATATTAAGCCCCTTTCACACATGCACTGAAATCCTGAAATTCTCCTGACTTGTCCAGAGGGGGTGTACGTGAGAATGTACATTTCCATATGAGGTGTTCCTGACATCATTGAAACTTCATCCTGCAAGCCCCCTATTACAAAGTCCATATGATGTGCATGAGCCCATGTGAGCAACACGCTGCTCTGTCCCGAATTGGACGCTTTTAAATTGGACGATCTCCTGCTGTGTATTACATGTGTAATGCAACTACAGATAATGTCCGGGGCTGATTTGTCATGAAACTGTTTGTAGATTATACGTGAAACAGGGTTTAGTCTGCTGGTGATTGGGTACATTATATTTACAAAATCCTATACCATCCCTATGGAAAAGTCATTATCAAATTACTAAAATGCGCTCAAACATTCATTAGAAAGGTGGAGATCAACCTTCAGCTAAGAATAGCATGTGCATGCTGCGTGCATCCAGGTTGCAACATGTCCTCACGCTGAAGTTCTGTTTTGTTCGTTCTGACAATATTACTACAAAAGTGTAGTTTCGTAATCCAATCAGAATTGAAGCACACAAATCATGATTTTGAAGGAAATTATTTTTTCACCCACCTCTACCATGGCATTTATTAGGTCAACGTTATTTGGTACTTTGTTCAGAAGCAAAAGAATTTTATTGGAAAACATGAATTTATATGAAAATTCAAATTGAAACACAGATTTTATCCCTTGGTGACAATATTGACCTCCCACTTGTGTTAGGTTCTGAGGGATCCTGGTGACTTATAGGTAGAGAATTTGGTTGGGATGCAGAGGGCCGCGGGTTCGAATCCCACCCCACCACGTGTGGCCCTGCCAAGCCACCAAGGGTTACCTTGGTGCCGGTCTCAAGACTGGATAAAAAAATCTGAGGGTTGCTGCAATAAGGGTTGCAAACTCATGCCAAATCAACGACCTGAACCCTTTCCGCTCGCAGCCTCTGAAGGGATAAGCCTGGATCTTTGAATCACTTGTGTTAGATGCTGGTTCACCAAGCTACAATGGTTCGTGTGGGATCTGACAAGGCAGATCTTAGAGAGTGAGAACACATCTTAACCAGCTCCCACTTAGACCAAATTATAAACCTAGAGATTCACCACTTTTCCCAACCAAGTTTCATAAATAAGCTCAGACTGTTTGTAGCCTGGATCACCTAGACTATGAATTGAGCCTGCAGCTCTCTACACACCATCACTGTGCGTTTCATAAGCCTACGCCAAACACTCCAAGCCGATTCCCAGCCTAGGCAGGCTACCGTGGTCTTCTAGGTGAGCTAATGCAGCAAGGGGCAAATGTGACTCTCTTTCCATTCTCTACTCTCTTATCACTGTAAGGTCTTCTGGCGACCATCCAAAAGGCTTTCCCCTGTGCACCTAATGTGCTTTAGGCCCCTGGCCAGCAGACAAGCTTTTTACTGCCCTCAAGTCAGACAAGATTGTTTTCATCCTACCTTCCTTGCTCTCAGTCAATTCTATTTCTCCATCTCTCCTTCTTTTCTACCTCTTCCCCACCTGTCACGCTCTCACACACGGTCTAACCTGTCAGTCACTTTAAATTTCTCACGTGCAAATAATTAATATGGGGTCCCTGATGTAGGAGAGTTCTAATTTGCAAGTGTTCTTCACGCCTGAAGTGGCTGCAGGCCCCTGAGCTTGTAGTACCAATTCCCCCCCTGTCATCAGAGACAGGATGCTGGTTGAGTTACAGCAGTAGCGGGAGGAAAGAACCTTAACAGGCTAATAAACACTGATGATGCTGGCTAGGCTTGAAGGAACTATAATAATCTTTTCAACCTTGTTTACCTGCTAGGGTAGGGCAGTCAGTGGGAAAGGGCTGACATACTATAACACTATGTTCCCAGGTTAATGGGTGTTAAGGGGAAGTACAGCATTTCCTACAAAAAAAAACAAAAAACAAAAAACAAAAACATGCTACTTCCTACAGTCATTCACAGGCAGAGAGCCAGGGATACAAAGAGAGGGATCTGAAGGGTTCAGAACGTCCAAAGGGTGACAGGGGTTTTGGGTATTATAATGAAGGTTTAACAGCACTACAATGTAATGTTTTACCATATAAATTTCAGTTTGAATTACAGAAATTTGTAACTGAATAGATGACATGTAAATGAAAAATAAAAATGTCATGTTTTTCTTAACTCATCCTAACTGAAACTATAGGACTTTTTTATTGCTTACAGAATAAACCACTAAAAAGCCTTTATCTGCCTTGTTGTGAAGGCTCACAAATCCATTTTTGAGTCTTCCAGTGAATGATTCTGCCTTTAAAAGGAAAATGTTCAAATCAATAAAAAAAAAAAAAAAGAGTTGAGTATAGCCAGGGAACATCACAAATATCATGTGTAAATTCGGGTAGCAGATAAACAGACAGATGTTGAGAGTGTGGTCACCACACACCACCTGAAAAGCACCATGAAAATCTAACTGAAGTGTCCCCAACAACCACTTCATGCTTTCTGTGTGTCTGCAAGAATCGGCATGACAAACATTTTGTAATCAGCCATAGTCTGCAAGAGTATGAATTACCTTTGTGTATATGTTAGACTGTCCACAATGTGATTTCACCAACTGCATATACACCGACATGTAAACTTAATGTTCATTTCATGCATTGTAAATATGTATAGTGTATTTGGACATTCTTGGCCATGATCTTGTTGAATGGTTGCACATTAAGTTCTTCCTTTTTGTTGCGTTTCCATGCTGTTCAGGCAAATACAACAAACTAATTTCTTATTTTTGCCATCAGTGGTTGCCATTATGGTCTGCAGTGCATATGTAAGGAAAGTGTCCATGTATGTAAACTTTAACATAAATAGAAGTGCGTCAGCATCCACAGTCTATTTATGTCTTTAAAAAAAGAACTTTTAACTAACCTTCCCATCATTGCAGGTGTACACTGTTCTAGGGGAGGGAGAGTAGCTGGAACTGGTGTTAGCTTCTTCTCTGCATGTCTCCTGTGCCTCAACAATGGGTTCAACCACCTCAGCCTTGATTGTCTGAGTGCCATTGTCATGCATAGGCTCTGGAAATACAAATGAGACATATACCTTTAAAAGGATAGGGGATGACACTGAGTCTAGAACATTTTTACAGTTGTAAATAGCCTGATATAAACCGATAAGGCATAACATTATGACCACCAGTGCAATTTAATTCAATCCTATACAGCAGCTCTGCCATGAAATTTACTTTTGCGAGGTTATAATTTCTCTGTTTTTAGGATGAAACTGTCAGAAAGTTTAAAAAATGTTCTATTTGTTTATTTTGAAGTCAAATTGGGTAGTGGAGTCGAAATAGAGTGCACTATAAGAAGAGTTGATTCTAATGTTTTGGCCACCCCATCCATTTTAATAGGGTGGTTAATATATTAGAACCAAATCTTCTTATGATAATCATATTGTAATTCCTGATCCAAATAAAGTGCCTTTTGCACCTTAATGTCTACAGTATGTAGCAGCATGTGGTCATACATTCCATAGGTTTTAACAGATAAACAGTGCCAAACAGCTTGTTTGCTTGCTTCCTGTCTTAGGCATAGGCATCTCTGTGCATCAAATAGGCGGTTATTTTAGCCCAGTGACTAAGCTGGATTGGTGGCCAGCTAGGCTAAGCTCCAATGTAGCTGATGAGTTTTAAAAGTGGTCACTGAACTGCATCGTGCCCAATAGCACCCAGGGTGCTCTTATCTTTAGTCTGTCCATTAGATGGTCTAGCCAGTAGCCAGGCACCTCTGTGGAAATCTACAAGGAGAGATGGGATGGCTTAAAACATCCTGTGTAGGATGTCCTAAACTACCAGACCTATTACAAATACCATTGCTGGATTACCCTGGGAACAATAGTGTCTATCATCTCGCGACATTGTTTCTTGTAATTGAAAATTTCACACTTCTGTAACTGCTCCACCACCTGTAGGATAAGGCAGGTGATTTCTCTGAGTTTCCTCTGAAAAGTTTGTTCTTTTTTTTCCCCTCATATCCTACATCTTAAGTATTCAATGCTGCTGTGGACTATGAAGACACAGTATGTGACACTGAGGAAACAATTTACAATACAGAGTAATCTGAAAGTGTGGCCTATTGCATGGTAGCAAGATTGATCTGCTCCACACCCGAGTGAATCAGCTATAAGGGGTCTTCAAAAATTTTTACAGTTATTACCCTGTTGACTACTTTGAGTACATTGTTCCAATTTAGAGCAACCTAGTAGTGAACAGGCAGGTGACTCAGTTTCTATGTAAATTGCTTCATTGGCACATAGTAAGAAAGGACTCAACCTGCAACCTTTTCTGGCACGAGGATGGTTACTATAATCATTGGTCCAATTTGCCACCCATTATGCTAATGTTAGCCACTGCTGTCAACCTCAGCACTTAAGCCAAAGCAGACAAGCTTTTCTTGGACATTGAAATCCAAACATAATCGTGAAAGTCATAATTGTCATTGTGTGCCATGATCAAAAGCTAAATTCAACTTCTGCACTTTTACTTCCCAAAGGGTATCAATTCATAATTACTGTAGAAACTATCTGAGTAGAAATGAAGGGGACAATAATTGATAGGGTTAAAGGTTACTATTAAATATCAGGAGTTTATGTGTTGGGGTGAGTAGTCTTGGCCTCTCACCGCTGCCTAATCTCATGAGAAGTACATCCTGCAGTCTTCTGTTGAAGTCCCTCAGTTCTTTGACCTCTGTCAACAAGCTGCCATATTCTTTCAGCTTCTTGGCCTGCTGCACCAGCTGCCTTCGGGTTCTTTCCAGCTCCTGCTGCAGCCTCCTCATCTCCTCTTCCTGTTGCCTGTAACTGTGAACCAGTTCTTCGTATAAGACTCGAGGAACCACTGCTGCAGCTACTTCAGACACACAATCTGTGTCAACCTCCAAATGCTGCTGTTGCTGCTGGTTATGATGATGCTGATGCTCTGCCTCCATGTCTTCATCTTCATCATCTGCATCCTCTCCTTCCTCAGCCAACCGGTCCTCATCCAGGTCCTCTTCACCCTCCATACAGGAGCTGGCTGCGTTTCTCTCAAGGCGTGCCACTACTGCTGCCAAGCTTTTAGAGGAGTTAGAAAGGGGACGCCCGTGGTCCTGATTCAGGGCCTGAGAAACAAAAACAAAAAAATAGTCAATTTAGGGAACTAAATACAAGTGAAAGGCAATTTTAATTGGTACAACATGAAAGCTAAGGACATTGACATGTTGGGAAAAAATTAAGACAAAAAACAAATAAGTGTAATATGTTTGGAGTTGTGCTTGATTAAATATATTTTACATGATTTCACTAATCTATGCTGTATATGACTATAAGTGATTCCACTCAACAGTTTGAAGGCAAAACAGATTGAGAAATCATGTATCAATCCAAAAATGACATGGCAGACATACAGACAGGGGTTTGTTTAGACTGTGTGGCTCTCAATAGGAACTGGGAGAAGAGGAGTCACTGAGTTCTTTGATGAGCTGCTCAGAGGATTTGTCTGTGAAAGGAAAGCTGTCCAGAGTGCCGAATTTGTGTTAATCCAGCATATGGTAAAAATAGCATGGGGGATTTTGGGTGTCATCCAAGTTTATGGTACAGTGACACTGTATCGCCAATAGATATATTTAAAGATATGACTAGTGCCATTTATGCATGAACATGATGCATACAGTCTGTCATGGATTCACACATACTATAAAATGCTGATACACTTTCACATTAGATGCATTGCTATTTAATTTAGATATGATTAAAAAAAAAGTGAAAATAATCTTTGCACCCCATCATACAAACAAGGAGCCATTCAAACTACTATAGGATCCAAAATTGTTTAATAAAACATAATTAATAACTTGTTCTGACTGATGTGTGCCTACCTTTTTATGCCTGAGTGGCATTCTCTCCTCTCCAAAATTGTTCTCAATAGAGTTTCCTGAATTCTTGATGGACATCTTGGGAATTTTCATCTTCTTTTGCATTATACTGTCTTCAAATTCCTCTACTGTATCTGTCAAGTGCAGAAAAACAAGCAGGAAGAAACTCAAAGTTTCGAAAAAGTTAGATGTGTTTCCATAGAGCGTGGAAGCACTAAGCTACAGAACCCTTTAATCCATTTGTTTTACTCAGACCGAGAGTGTTTGGTCTCCCCATTGGGCAAGATAAAACTTTTGCACTTTTAGCCGTGCAGTAACATTTAGGTTGTACTTTATAGCGAACTGTGATACAAACGAGCTGACTATACAGTTCTGTAAACACTTGTGATGCTGTGGAGGTGTTAAAACCAGATTGGACCCATCTCACAGATCAGGCAGCTCAGATTCGGAGATTAGCGTTGTAGCTTGTTAAAAATCGAGCATAGAGAACGACAGTGAGCAAACATTAACTTAGCGTACCTGCAGCCAACTTTGAGCAAATTAGGCCACTACCACAAAATAAAATGATGTGCTGTCATGAAGCAACCATGACGCTAATACATTGCTGAAGTGCAGCTTGTTATGTGCTGCCTACACGAACGACCAACACACGGCAGTGACTGCAGCAGCGCATCCCCACTCTGACACAAACCAACACATAAGCGAGCTAACAAGCTAACCGCAGCCCACTAAAAGCACTCGGGATAGCGTCTCGACTACGTTTACCCACCCCCCTACAAAAACGACAACAGGTCAGCCACTGGCTGTCAGGTGTGTTTATATGTAGTGACAACTCTGCGTCTACACGCAGTTAACCAGCGCGTCGGCGCTAAGATGCTAACGCGGAACGAATAACGCTACACAGAAAGCTAGCAAGCATTAGCTTCGTGTTGTAAACAACGTTTGTGACTGGCTAACGATACATGCCACGTATTTAGTGAAACATTCAGCTCTGATCTATCGAAGCAAGGGAGATAACTCTTGGAACACGACACTTTAAATGTAAATATCTGTAACATATTGGCCACAAAGTACGACTCCTTGCCAAAGTTATCTTAGCTTATCTAAGTAGCATATTTAGCTAGCCACAGCCGAGGACGTTGTTGTGGCTATCAGTGTCAGATTCCAGCTGATCACGTCTTGACAGATCGGACAAAGAGACTTGCTCTGACACATTTCCGACTTTCGCACACATCGGCGTTATTTGCTGGGATAGACAAAAACTGCGCTAAATAGAGAAAATCAGATGTGACAGGAGGGCAACTTACCTGCAAGGGCAAGAATCTGTGCTTCGCACGGCTGGCCTGCGCTGCCATTCTCTTCAGTTCTGTGAACCAGATACACCTTCTGATTATCAAAATCTGTTTTGTGCACAGGTCTGAAATCTTCGACATTTGAAATGGGTAAAGCGTAGCACATATCGTCTTCTAAGAATCTAACAAAAGCATACATTATTTACTTCTCTTTGGTCCTGTACTTTGGATATGGTTGACAGTTTTTCCTCACAAAGTATTAAAAAATATACACATAGGGGGATTGGGGATGTTGTCTGCGCTCGGCTACTTTTGCCTGGTCCACATCACCAGGGTTGATCATCAAGGCATAAATAATAGACATGACATTAACTTTACTAAAAAGATGGCTAGATGCATAAGTATTCAAAAAATGTTTGGTTTATCGTTATTTGCTATGAAAAATAAAACATTTTTACATATTATTAATTAATTGCAATGTTGCAAACATTTTTAATTTCTGTCATATTTATAAAAAGGAATTATATAAAAAAAAACAATATTCATACTTCTAGGAATATAGAAAATATGGCAAATATGGCAAATATAGCCTTTTTTTAAGCATGTTTTTATACAGAGCATCTCAGTTGTCCAGGGTCATTACCCTTGTGAATTTAGACACCCACTACTTCTTACATCTAAGGAATTGTTTCAGGGAACTACAGTGAGAAAAGCAGCCATGATTCCAGTGGTCTCTGTGTCCCTTTATGTGTTTACTGGTGCACACTTCTCATCTGTTCCTTGTGTCACCAGAAAGACTTAAGGGCAACTGACAGAAATGAACTCTTTGTTATTGTAAGACAGCCAGGTGGTTATACAACAGGATGGATTTCTCTCAGTTGTTACACTAATGGAGAGCACCACAGTCGATAAATGACACTAACAATTTGGTTCTGCTTGGGCTGCTGTAATTGAAAAGTAACTGATGCAGAACTATATAGAGCCCCTTTTCGTCTCTGATATTTCGTTTCATAGTTTCAGGCATTTAGTTACTTATGATTCGTCCTGTTTCAAATGCCAGCTTCCCCATGATGTTTGTTCACTGTACTGTATGACCGGTCCCAGAGTCTGTTAGATGTATACAAGAGAATATGAAAACAAACAAACAAAGCGATAACAATAAATCTCAAAACATAATACCAGCCATATTAATTCAGTTTATTGGAGCGATATTTTAGGCTGTTCTCAGTACAACCGATTGGTTACATCTTCCAGCTATGTTGTTCACTTGTTTGCCTCACTTTCTTGTGAAGACTCGCTAAGTTGAACAGTTAAAATGTAACATGTTCAACACATGTAAAGTTAAGTTTTGCAACATTTTAAAATAACTCATTATAAAGTTTCTTAATAAGTTTTTTATGAGCCATTTGCAGCTACCTTGACAGACACCACAAACTATAACAGGAATCAGAGTGATAGGCAAGAGATTTGAGCAGCTTCTGAACAAGTCTGACAGAGGATTATTGTTAATCTAAGCTTCTGTTCAATGGCTCTCCTGTCCTCTAGGCTGGGCTTGTCTGTTCAGTTTCTGGAGCTTTTTGTCTTTGAAGTGTCCACTATTTAGAGGGAACTCTGCTCAACATTAGAAGTTCAAGTTACAACTTTCTCTTAAAGGTTAAGATTCATGGTGGTGCACCAAAGATAGGCATCTGCCTAAAGAAAAGACACCATAAATGTTGATCTCCTTCAATACAATTTATTTTACATTATTTTTTCATACCTATTTTATTACCACCAAATAAACATCTGAATACATCACAGTAACCTTTCAGAGCATCAGTCTGTGCACTTTTGATGCATTTCTTGTAATTGTTTTGTTATTTCCATCTCATTGTTAACTTTGTATTTATTATGTTTTTCATTGTATTTTTTCCTGAATAGTATGTAATCCCATTAATGTTACAAATTTATACTATTAACAAAAATTATTTCTAGATTTTCACAGTTTCCAGTGCTTTTATTGACCGCACAAATCTTCATAAATTTCTATTTATGTGTCAATCAAGGCTGATTTGAGTAATAAACCAAATGAACAGCCCCGGATTAGTAAAGGTTCACCTGCCATAAGTTTGGTCCATTAAACTCCCTTTGAGACTGTTTAGGTTGATAACACAGTTTTTGTTTGTTTGGCTTCTCTCAATGTTTAACATCAACTTTCCCAGGTACTGCAGATGAAAATGACTTTCAGCTAAACATGAATCTGAAATGAAAATTAAATGAAGGTGAAGACACTATAAGGACAGGTCTAAATGTTGAAATGAATGATCACTGAAATCCATCTATCTATAGTTTTTAAGGTCATTCTGACCAACACTTTTTATTGGTATTTGAAGTCTAGCGAAGGCTGTGGCAAAGTGGTGCATTAGTTAGCAGTATTGCCTCACAGAGGGTTTGGGGCTCAAACCTGACTCAAAACATAACCTAACCTGTTGTTGATTTCTTTAAACCATTTTTGCAGTGTGGCACAGTGCACTATTCTGCTTTAAGAGGCCACTTCAATCAGGGAATACCGTTTCAATGATGGGGTGCAATTGGTCAGCAGCAATGTTTAGGTACATGTCAAAGTAACATCACAAGAATAGCAAGACCTAATGTTTCCCAGCAAGCATCACACTGCCTCTGCTGGCTTGCCTTCCTCCCATAGTGCATTACGGTGTCAAAGTGTTGTTGGACTAGACACTCTAGTCCCCAAGTTGTAATGGTTTGGATGGCAGCACTGCCACTGTGTGTGTCTGTAATGCGTTTTTTGGCTGTGTAATTGCTCCCTGCACAATAACAATAAAGTTTAACCTTATTGTAATCCTAATGTCATTGTGAACGGTTGCATTTGCCAGCAATGTTAATGACTGTCGACCTGGTCTTCACTCTTTTGAACTGGGATTGGCTGCAGGCTGCATCCCTAAAGGATAAGCCATTGTGGCTAATAGATGGATGGATGGATCTAATCAGCCTTAATGAGTGGAAACACTTATTGTGTGTAAATCCATTTTTATCTTAATGAGATTTAACTATTGTGGGTTTACAGCTGGGTGCAAAAGGTTGTATCCCCATATTTTAAAATGTCAAAAACTGTAAAGCAAAGAATTTTTCTTCATAGACATAATATTTAATGCACAATTAGCTAGTAGTTTCTTCTTAAGAACATTGCACTAGCCAATGGTGCATTGGTATTAATAGAATCTTTATTAACTTCAGTGTCCATCAAATATTATGTTGATGAAAAAAGTCTTTTTGCCATTTCAAAATAATAGGGTGCAATTTTCTTATACCCAATTGTCTTTATACCTATAATTTTCATTCAGTTTCATTGCTGTGCATGGTTGTGTCATCTCCCACAAGTATAGCTAGTGTCATTTTATTGAATGTTTCCCCACAAATGTATAGTTTTTTTTGTTTGTTTTTTTTAGAAATCAGATATTACATTTGTTAATAAATTATATTTGTGAAGTTCCTATAAAGCAGAAGGTTGGAAAGTTACAATTATTTTCACTGTAAATAAATATGACTAGATTATAAACTTTTTGTGTTTCTATATTGATTTGAGTATTTTCTGTTATTAAAGATAGTGGTATAGTTAAAGTTTTACTGTACTGTAATGTCTATTTGATTGGTCAAGGATAAGGAATAAAAAGAAAACCTGAAAGTCTGACAAAAAGAGGTTATTGTACAATTTTATTCTTCCTGAATCTGGTTAATTATAGGAAGAGAACTGAAGAAGGACAAAATAATCAGTTTAAATTATTGCTTCAAAGGAAAGACAGCGTAGAATATTATTAAAAAAAGAGCATTCACTGAAAAAATATACTAGCATTTATAATTATATAAAAGTTCTGTCACACACACACACACACACAAACAC
Source organism: Channa argus (assembly GCF_033026475.1). Lineage (NCBI taxonomy): Eukaryota > Metazoa > Chordata > Actinopteri > Anabantiformes > Channidae > Channa > Channa argus. The sequence continues at coordinate 10,517,238 of NC_090204.1, forward strand.
ACAGCTATATATTGAACTACACACACATGTAGTTACAAAGGGGTTGGTGCCACATTCATTAAGTCTGAAATGAGCTTTCCACACCTAGAATGCTATGACATTACAACAATTAAAAATTAATCAGTTAAATCCTGGCTACCTCTTTTTGTGTGACTTTTTACCCTTATGATAATTAAAAGTAAAACTGTATATACTATATTTAGTATATACACTATATATACACTACTCACAAAAAGTTAAAATGCTCTATAACCTTTAAAGGTTAACTTAATTTTACCTTTTCTAAACTTCTGAATGCACACGTCCAACTGTGAACAGATGCTGTTCTCTAAAAAGGTGATTAGGTGCAAAATTCACAATGTTACTCATATATCATGTCTGATCCATGAATAGAATTAAGTATTCTCAAGTTATTGAGACATTAACATTGTTTGTTGTGGTATACCCTCCAATGTTGTTAGATTTTGTTTCAATACATTGTTGACAAGATGAAGAAATTACCATTGTGTGCTTCTACTTAAATGCCTCGCTTTCATGATATAATATCACTGAAGCATGAACTTTATACATTTTCAAATAATTTCCTGAAATACGCATATCGTATAGTGTTTGTAGCGTATATATGTCTATTTGTATAATTTATTCAGATAGAGAAATAGAAAGACAACTTAGGCTATATAGTAAGTTGACATAATAATATAAGGATAGAACATAGCGAAAGTGAAAGTTTACTATATGACTTGTAATGCTGATTGTAGTATTGTTAGGTATGGAAAATTATTGAAGTACACAAATTCTGCCTAGATTTGTTGTTAAAACTGGCATGCCAATTAGCTGACAATAAAGCAACTCATTAAAGCTGAATAACTCTAGATAATATTTTAGCTATGTTTTATCTGGGGGGCAGTTGATCGGATAAAGACTAGAGGCAGAGCAAAAGCCAGACATCATGTCCTGCCTATTAGCTCCGCACTGCCAGGCTCATCTATCTTTATTGGTCATCCATTAGCCTGCATTAAAGGGAGACACGGGATAATAGCAGTAATGATGCTGATGATGGAATTAGACTGCAGGTACACACGTCATCATTGCAGTGCTGCGCCTGGAATCACAAAGAGTTCCCACTCACAAATAGACAGATGGATCGACACATAAGATAAATGACTCTTTTATGCCTCTCACTAGTGTAAGCATATATGACTGTGTGACAAAAACATCCAGAATGAAGAAGATCAAGATGAGGTCTTACAATTTCGTTGAAAAATATCTATAGTACTTGGAGGTGAATCCTTAATGGCACAGACAGCTGATCTAAAGGCAGCACGTATGCCAGTCCGCAGGATGGACAGATGCTGGGACAGGTGTGTGCATGATGATGGTTGGCGGGGGGGAGCGCCAGCCTTAGCAGAAGCATACAGACAGCTGACCCAACAAAGTGATGATGCCAGGCATTAGACAGTTGGGACGAAGAGATCATTAAGGCAACTTTCTGGAAAGATGCTCTAAGATATGGGTGTCTGATTCCCAGATGACGAATTTAGAAAGGCGTAAATGTCTTTCAGAGACAGCACACTACTATGATCAATCATGGCTGTTTACAGTCCGGGTTAATGCTGTTTTCCTATTTTGTTTGGAGGCATCTCACCAGTCTTTCTCTTAATTAGCTCCGCATGAATTACTAATCAACCATGAAGAAGGCATTCACCAATTTAAAAAGTGATAGCCCATGAAATGAACAGCACAGCCTCATACACATCACTTACTAAAGCTTCGGGGCCTGAAATCAGACCTTTGACCAAAAGAGAGAGACAGACGAAAGAAAAGACAGACATGGAGCGCGCACACACACACACACACACCAACCTTATTGTGAATAAAACCTTCATTAAGTATTTAGAATGGTATCACGCTGGCCCAGCCATCATGCTGTGTTTACTCAGTGATCCACCCAGGAGACATTGATCTTCTTCATAAGGAACATAACGACCACCAGAGAAATACTGATCATATTTCAGCACCAGTCAATTTCAGTTCATTTGGGCTACTCTACCTCCTGCTGTGGACCTGTATTGATTTTGCCAGTGTCACCAGACAGTTATTCTCCCTTAACTACATAGAAACTCACAAAACTGCAATTTATACAGTGGCATCAGCTCACTTCAAAGAACAAATAAGCAATAATATGCAGTATAAAAGAGTAAATATTGCCTCATTTGTCTAAGAGCAGTATGTAATGTCTGTCTCTGTGTCCTTTCTGGGTCTGCATCAAATGTCAGACATGACACAAGAAATCCTAAAAGTATCAAGGCTGTCCCCAGGTTTCAAAGGGAATTTTTTTATGCCTCTAATACCTTTTGCACCATCTCCTCTCTTCTAATCTCCACTTATCTGGCAGCCAGGTGAGCCGCAGCACATGGCTGGTGGGCAGGCTTTGGTCTGTGGGAACACAGCACATCTTAATGGTATTTTTCCCCCGCTACCTTCACTTCCCTTTACTTCCCTTACCCTTTCCTTCAGGGCGGCTGTCAGACAGAGAAGAAGGCAGCCAGTGAGCTACTGACTGTTGTTGTAGATGACAGCAGGGAGCGGATGGGATTGGACAAGCAACCGCAGCCGCCCGTTATGCAGAGGGGCACCCAGGCTTACAGGTGTACAGCATCTGACAGATAATAGCAGATAAAACGCAAGCCAACCAGCAGCTTGCTCCTCACTAGGGTATAGGAGGCCTGTTGAGCTGGGGTGGGGGTCAGATGGGGGAACCGGACCAGATGAGGGGCACAATGTTCTGACAACTAGTAGCCTTCACTTAACCACAGACCAGCCAGACATAGACCCCCACTCACACACAGCAATCAAGGACAGACAAGGTCAGGGACTTTAAATCCCTTCACAGAATCATTTCTGCAGCTTACTGTACACTTGGAGGAGGTTATGATTGATTCTGAGCTTAATACACAGTGTTGGTGCAGCTGCTGTGTCTTAAAAAGCAGATCAAAACCCAGCACTCATCTAATAAGATATTTTTTCACATTGTATGTTGCTCGTTTATTACTCATGTACAAATTTCTGTTAAAAGAGCTGTTAATCTGCAAAGTACAAAAACATTTGTTTATGCCACAAAGAATTCTCTTATATGCTTGTACAATTTCATTTTTCGTTTTTATTCATATTTATAAGGTAGTGTGTTTCATATATATTTATACAATAATGGTCCCCCAAACATATTTAAAACACAATATGCACTATACTATATAAACTACAATATACAAGAATGTCCACCTTTGTTGGCTTAATTTTACATACCTGCCACTACCTTGGCAAATGTCTGCTATTTCATAAACCACTCTGCATGGAAAATAAAAATGCAATATCTCACAACCCACATGCAGGACAAAGACTTTCAAGAATTTCTGCTTTGACTGTGAAAAATATGTCACATGTCATGCATCGCCTTTGCATACCACAAGCAACATGCCAGCTCATGTGACAATGGGAAACACAGTCTGTCTCTCACTGGTGAGATACATTTAGTTCTGTGAAGGCAAAAACAGTCAACAGGAATCTGGCAATCAGTTGCTGAATGACCTAAGACACAGCCTGACAGTTCTTCCTTAGCTGCCACCACTCAGCGTCAGGTCCAGCATATTTACACGTGGAGTAAACTGAATTATTGCTGTGCCATAAACCAATCATACTTATGATCATTACTGTTGATACTGTTAATCGGCAATTATTTTAGGAGATGATGTTCCTTTAAAACTCACACCTTCCTTATTTCATTTCAAATTTCTTTACCAGTACAAAAAAAGTAAAAACAAGCAGTACAGTTTTACAACATGCACTACAGGATACATTAACATTTCACTAAACAGGTCTGGGATCTGTCTGTGAAAATCCATCTGTATCATTCCTTGCTCTCCAATAGAGGTCAGTACAAAGTCACACACTTGCACACAGGACAGCAGGACGATGTGATGAGCAGTGGAATTCCAGTAGAGTTTAGAGATCTTGAGTGTGCTGTGTTGAAGTTTTTGGGAGAAAGACCAGGGTTGACCTGCCTGTGACAGCAGGGCAATTAAAAGTACAAATTACCGACGGTAATCAATAATGTATAAAAATGCATTTACTTTATTCCATCTCTCTACATACACACCCTATGGGCATGCATGCACCACAAATAGATCTGACTGAGAGACTGAACCACAAACTGAGAAAAAACTGTGACCTTGACCACAGCAGCGAAGCATCTATGAGGCACAAACATATACCTGCACATCAGTCTGCAATTCTTGTGACATTGAATATTTGAGTTAATATGTATTACCAATTTAACAATACAGCCGTACTATAAGTACCATTCCAAGAACCTATATGCTCTGATATTTAGTATCCTATAGGCTCAGAAGGATGCAATAGCTTCTAAACGACAATGATAGAACAGTATTTAGAGAGACGAGGTCCTATATTCACACATGCATGCATGCACACAACCTCACACACACACACACACACACACACACACACACACACAGACTCCGAAAACTCAATCCACCAGCCATAACACAGAGACAGAGTGGCATCAACCTCTATTATCTAGTCCCTATGCTGCTAACACAAAAGGCTCCCGGGAACAAAAATCCAATCAGTCCTCTCTAGGAGGATTTGCTCCACAGCAGTGCTCAGCAACACTGGTGGCTCTGCTGGTGACAAAGAAATAATCTCAGAGCCCACAGCCTGTTCACAGTCTGTTTACTGCCTTCGTAACTTCGCCCTATTAGGAAGAGGACAGACAGAGTCTACACTGTTGTCATTTACTGTCCTCTGAGTTTAGCAGTCTTTCTCCCCTTTTCTACATGCAGAAACATGAAACACATGGTTAACTGTGGGTACAGTGCGTGAAATTACGATATTTGTGACACAGGGAATATTTACTCTAAGCATTAGTAATATGAGCTTGACAGAAAAGAACCTACAGGTATATAGGACTGGGACAGGATTTAAGTAATTGTTTGACTACAAATATTTTCTAAATATTTTCAATACTGCGCTGCCCCTTATCCCCTCCCTTCCAACCTCCCTCCTGACTCCTATCTCTTACAGTCCTCCATTCTTTGTCTGGTAAATTATCATCCTCATTTTTCATTCATTAGCATGCTGTTGCTTCTTTAGCTACGCTGCTGAGAAGCCTTCAGCAAAATCAACGGGAAAATACTCAATATGAGGCGGCCAGTGCACTACTCTCCATTCCTCCCTCCCATCCTTTATCTGCTTCTTTGTTTGTTTTATGTTTTTTTTTAACCACATCAAAATGGAAGCATAGTCCCACATAATGAAGAGGAGGAAGATAAAATATGCAAATTCACAGAGAAAGGATATAATTAGGGCAATAATAGGAACTGTTGTTTTCGCTGCTGCTCGTTTACACAAAAGCCTGATAGTATTTCTTTTAATAAATAATGTTTTATTCTTTTTTTCACTTTTCATTATTCCCTCTCAAGGTGTAAAGTCTTGTGCTCCACTAAAAACAAATCTCTGAAGCTCTACAGCCTGAAAGCCAGTCAACCTTGCAGCTACTAAGCCACCCAGTGATTGCTATCAGCTTAGGTATGTACCACAGGCCTGGGTAGCATGCAGGAGTATGCACACAGTTTCTTTCAGAGCTGTCTTTTCAGCTTCCACTTTACTGGATTGAAACACAGACCTGTCATTTGTAAAATTTACTTTTCTCAGTGTGGAAACTACAAGTCTGAAAGACTCTCTTTTATCATCCTCACATTTGTTGAAATTATTAAGCTCCTAAACTAATGTCTTCTGGCCTTACTAGCTTAATGTTTTCCATTAGTTATGCCTACAAATACTGATACCACATCTGCAACAATTGGATTCTTGATGCAGTGTTGTCAGTATTTTAAAGTGAGTGTAACAATTCAAATTCAAATCTCAGAGACATCCCATTAAAATGCCCAGAAGACGCACATGGATAGAGTGCACACACAAACGTTCTGTGATTATAGAAAGATGTGAGGAGGAAATGAGAGCTTAATAAATAAATAAATGTAAGTCAGGTAGTGTGTTAAATAAAGGTCAACTGATCAAAGCCTGTACAGGCCAAAAAGGCACGTTTACTTGTAAGTATAAAAACGAAAGATAAATGTTCTCAGTTTTTTTATTCTATTTAATTTAAAATAGAACAGGAGCAAACATGAAGCATTTAAAGAATCTTCTTGTATTTCATAAAGTAATTAATTCATAAGATTTAGAGGCGTAAGGGAAACTCTTCCTATACCAAGAGAACAACAATGCGGCATGAGTGCAATTTGCAAAATGGCAAACAAAAATACATCATATTCAAAACAAAAGCACCACCACAACAAAGACATAAATACATGATATATCACTATACTGTTTGGATGGCTGCCTAGAGACTTTCATCTGAAGAAATAGAAGCTATTAAATGGCTCAGAGAAAGCTAGGCTGTCGCATTGTGTAAATTAGAGAAAACTCTGTTGACCTCGCATTTACAGTGCAGACAATTTAGTTCGAAGTAATCCTCGGCTTCTTCCGCTGTTTTCTGACATATGTTATGTAAATGGTGAGACACTCTAAATGCTGGTACTTTGGAGACAAAGCAAGGCCATTGGAGCCTGAAACTAAACTCATTTCTGCACATAAACAAAAAAAAGAACAAAAAGTACTTTTCTTTTGGGTTACCCTTTGGTTTTACATGTTTACCTACTGTCACATGCCGTTTCTTTCTATGATTTCCAGTGCTTGTCTTGTTTTAGTTGACCAAATTTGTTTAGTAAGCAGGCAAAACGGTTGTTGCAGATGGCTGAGCTTTTTGACGGGACAAGCTATCAACAGCCAAACGTATTTCCATGGCTACTTATTTTCCTAATGGCATGTTTGTTTTATTAACTGCTGCTGCTCCTGGCAACTGTAAGTGTCATACTGGTAGAAAACCTAATTTTTATTCCTACTGTATGGGTAAAAGTGGGAAATAGAGTAGATCTAAAATGTCACCATAACACTGTGCTGCACAGTTAGGCATTATTTCACCACTAACTATCAAAGCAGTGTATATCAGTTACCGTAATGCGTAAATCCACCATGAAACGTTTGCTTGCAGGTTCAGTTTTGTCCATCCATCCATTATCTGTAATTGCTTGTCCTGTTTAGGGTCAAATGAGACTGAAACCTATACCAGCTATCATTGGACGAGGGGTGGGGTACACCCTGGACAGGAGAACATACTATCTCAGGGCCAAAACAGAGAGACATTCACAGACAGACAACGATTCACACTCACATTCAAACCTATCAGCAATTTAAAGTCACCAATTAACCTGACATGCCTGTTTTTGGACTGTGGGAAGAAACTGCAGTATCCGGATGAAACCCACACAGGCACAGGGAGAACATGCAAACTATACAAAGAGGGCTGCAGCCAGCCAGTGGATTCAAACTGGGGACCTTCTAGCTGTGAGGCGGTAGTGCTAACCAATCTAACATTGTGCTGCACCAGTCTAGTTTGGTTGGCTCTGTTATTTGATCTTTGACACAGAATAGGGATTTGTTAAGGCAGTGTACATTAAACTATACAATGTAGCTGTTGCTGAATTGTTTGTACAGAATATTCTTCTATATAATTAACAAGATGTGAATTTTATAAATAGAAACTGAAAGTTGTTGATCCTGATGTGATCTGGGGTAACTCCTGCTTCAGTGTCAGTGATTTAATATGCTTAGCCCATGCTGTTCACATGGAAACAATAAGGCTACAATAACCATAGTTTACATTGTGTATGAATCATCTGCTTCATACCTAATTATTTTGGCCATGCTGTACATCATGCCTCTCACACTCGTACATATTACTTATATTTCACTTTCTATACCATTACTATATTAAATGAAAGATTCAGACAGTGCTTTTTAATATTAGTAGCTGAATCTGACCTGTGACCTCTAAGATATGTACAGTGGTTTTATCTAGAGAGAGCAAAGCAGGAAGGAAAGAATGGCTGTAGAAAGACTGGCACTACAGAACATTTCTATTCTGCTCTGACAGAACCAACAGGGAAATGAAGATACAAAGAGAGAAGTGATAGAGTGAAAGAGAAGAAAGTCAGAAGAGATCTAAAACTACCCATTATCTCCATGCTGCTTCATTGCTTTAGACACACACATGCTGCATACATCTGTGCACAAACCTGAAAGTGTGTGCACACACATTGTCTCAAATCTGCCCAGATCTCATGAATATGATTGACCTTTTTTCCACTGTAATGCTGAGAGTGCATAAAGGGGAAAGGAGAAACTAAACAGAGGCAAGCAGAGTTAATTTAGAACAACACATTATTGGGTGCTGACTGCAGATATGGAAAAGGACAATCTAATCGATAAGCCAAGAGAATGACAATGGCCTCTCAAATCAATGTCTGCACCCCATTTTCTAACTGTGAAAAGACAAAGCCTTCAATGCAGGTGTTTTTGTTGTTCTGTTTTGTGTTGCTTGCACCTGTGTGTGTGTGTGTGTGTTTAGGTACGCACGAGCATGTGGTATGCGTACATGTATGTATGTGTACCTGGCTATTGCTGTGGTGGAACAGTTGCCAGGACTAATCATTATTTAGTTGTGGCGGGGCTGGAAAGGTCAGCAGTCTGAAATGTCAGGCTGTGTTCAACAGGAGCCAGATGCAGCCGTGCGCTGCTCAAGTGTCCAATTAAAGAGGGCCGAGTGAGGTTTGAGTGGGCCTGTGTGGGGGAGTGAGTGCGCATGAGTGTATGTTTGCGTGTAAAATAAGAAAGAGCAAGTAAAGGTAGTGTGTTTTTGCTGTTTTACTTAACTTGGTATATAAACTGGAGCTCAATATTTAAGTATATATCCATTGATTTCATGTGTGAATCATTCGTCAGAGCAGCTAATGAATGCTATTAGAAACGCAGGCCAGCAGAGCAGCATGGCCAGAATCTTCATCAAATCTTTTTCCCTCTAACACACAGCATGTTATGAAGCGACTTGAGCCTATTACTTTGTTCACACCCTGTGATTCTCCCTGCTGTCCATGCTAGGAAGATGAGGGGAGATGAATGAAGGGAAGAGAGAAGAAGAAATAACACAACATAAAAGGGCAGAAACAAGAGGACAATAGCGATGTGATTAAATAAGATAGCTAATAAATAACAGCAGATAACGAGTTTTGGCTAAATGAGTAGAGAAAAAAAGCAGGGATGGAGGCAGTTGAGAGGATAACAAGAAGATGAGGAGCAGAAACTCCTTTAATTGGCAGGGAGAAGGAGATGGTGTCCTGCCTGTATTTCCCTATCAGAATCAATCATCTGTGAGCTTCACCTGGTTTTTATACAGCGATCATAATAACCTTCATAGCTTTCAGTGTGTGTGTGTGTTTTTGTTTTTGTGTGCTTGTGTGTTTGAGTGTGTGTGTGTACCTGTCCATTCACCTACTGTAAATAGTAATAATAAGCAGTAGGACAGGATAAAATTTGTCTGCCAAGTTAAGAATATAATAGACTTCCCTTTAAGGCCAAACATAACAACAGCGTGAATAATGACCTGCAATAATGTACACAGCACACTGAGCTCTACATTGGACTTACTAGTCCTTAAGGCATACTAGTTCTACTATCCCTACCACTGTAAACCTATCAAAACAGGGATCTGAAAAATCATAAACACAATTTGTAAATTGTTTAAGTTAATGGGATTTTATAGTCATTGTTAGAGCAACAACTCATGACAACCTGAGTAAAACAGTAGCAATAGAGAAGAAATTTTGCTGTAGTTATCTGGTTGTTATGAGACTTTACTATACCTCACTTAAGAGAGCACAGAGTTTGAGCTGTATAGTGGCTAACAAAAAGGCAAAATTAAAAGAAAAATACCTTTGATGAGCAAAACTAAAGATGGGCAGAAAAAGCAAAAAAAACAACAACATTTGCCTGATGAGATATAGAAGAAAACAATTGCCAAGCATGGTCAAAGTGACTGTTTCAACACCATCTTCAAACAGCTCTATGTTACTGTGACCATAGTTGCTATCATTATCAAGAAGCAAAACAGCGTCCAGCTGCACCATACAATGCTTTCTGAATGAAACATCCAAAACTGCAGTTTGCCTAAATACATGTTGACAAGACACAGTCTCAAACCTAAAATAAACAAATCAGCTTACAGAACAAGTGTCAGGTCCCATTTTTTTATTCCTGTTATTTTGATGTACTTTGTAATTTAAGGTTTCTGTTATGTAGCCACTGCAAATCTCAGTCATGTATGGTAATTGGGCTGGAAACACCTGATCCCTCTAAAACACTTTTAACTAAAAACCTACACACTTCCAACCGACTGTATATCACATACACTGATGAGCAAAAACTCTAAGACACAACCCTTGCAGACACTGGCAGTGGATCCTTGAAGACTTTTAAGTCGTGAAGTGGAGCCAATGTGTTTTAGAGGGATTCCAGCACATCCCCAAACACCCGGGTGCTAGTTTGTGGATTTTCTGTCCTATGACTACTGTCTGTACTCATCACAGCTGAGCAGGAGCTCCCCACAAGCCTTTCTGTTTCTTGGATATTGTGCCCCAATACCTGGCTAGAACAATTTGGGGCTTGTCAAAATCACTTTTGTGTTTCAAAACAGATGTCTTTCATTCTGTCTATTCTCTTGCATTCAGCTATGACATTGACTGTACACTTACATTCTAATATACACCAGACTTTGATATCTACTGTTGTAATAATACAATAAATTACTACTGTGAGTGGGCATATTGTAATGTTTTGGCACATTGGTGTGAAAACGTAAAATATTTCTAGATATGATACAGAACTCTCAAGTCCAATTAGTTGCAAAAAATCATTGCATATTCACAAAATTAAATTATCAAAATAAAATATCAAAATAAAAATCTAATCTCACCTGGCTGTGGCAGGTGTTGCTGCAGTATATAATCTTTTTGTACCCTCTCTGTTGTTTGCCCTTTGTCTGTCTCTGCTGGCGTCACAGCTGTAATGCAAACCTACAAAATTAACACCATCTCCAGGAGACCCACACACGCATTATTCTAATCAAAGTGTATTAGATCATCCAGATTCTTTAGACATATGGGTCTCTGCATCCTCATTGGCGTCTCCATCTGTTTCTCCTCCACCATTTTTTCAAAATTCTCCTTGCTCGTCATCTCAGTGGAACCCTCATTCTCACAGCTGTTTCACTAAGAGACTGGCATAGATTTCAGTGTAACTACTTTGTGACTTGTTTCCACATGCAGTCAAACTTGAAACACCATATGGGTGCCAGACTGCTACATGTTACAAGATTGAGGTGCATATTGGATACAATTCAAACTGCGTCGCTCGAACTGTACAAAACATATTTTATCCCTCATATGCATACAGAAAATATAAGGAATCCTTAAAAATGAATACTAACACAATGCACTAAAGAACAATAATTTAACATTTTAATGTTCCTTATTAAAACATGTTTTAGTCATGCATGGGCGTTACAACAGTACTCCATGTAAAAGGGATTCAGGATCTACTCAGACTGCAACACTCAAGTAATGCATAATAAATCATGTTAGTTATTGTTGTAATGTTTTGATGTCCCTCACAATCTGTGATAAAATTGCAGCATTGTATATTAGATCCCCATGTTTTTATAATAGCCATAGTTTAATCTACTGTATGAAAACAAAGTAGCGAAAAGTAACTATAGAGCATGTCCAGTACATGCACAAAGTGTATATAAAATCACAAAATCAATCGATTTTTTTCTTGGATGTACACATAGAACAGATAAACACACATCTACAACCACACACTGACATGAGGTGTCACACACAAGCTGACTAATTATAAAAGTATAACATAAAATTTTAGAAATCTTTCCCAAATTCAGTGAGATTAAAATAAACACACTTTGTGATTTTGATGCAGTTATCAACATGGCTGATAACCATGACTTAAACACCATCTGGTAACAGTGGTGAAAGTAAATGCTTGAATATATCCACAAATCTCATGAATAGAAAATATGTAATTCATCACAGAAGGTAAAATATTATCCTGTTAACTTGTCTCTTAACAATCCAGACACAACAAGTCCACCATACACTGGACCTACTCTCACAACACACACACAAAAAAAACATATACTTGAAGAACCTATTCTTTGTGACACATGCTTCTCTGTCTACAACTGGATTCATGAATTTTATATTATCCTATTATAAAAGCTACACTGCAGTAATATTTTGATATTTAATTTAACATTTTAACATGCTTTAACACATTCTCAAGTAACTGACCAGAGTCTGTGCTTATTGGTGCAGCTGTGTTTGCAAAGGAAAGCAGAATGAAGAAAACAGCATGTTGACACTTTCAGCATTTAGAAGAGGATTAGAGGAAAACACAGCTTCCTATGGGAGCCAAGTGGTGGAGTGTAGCTGAATTTGAGAAGTGGGCTGTGGGTGAGAGTGAAGTAATTCAAGGACTTACCGGAGTTGGTAATGGTTAACAGGTCCAGACGTCGTTGTTGCTGGTAGAAAGTAATAAAAGAAAGAGACAAATGTTTAAAAATGACATATGCAGTCTTCAGAAACACCGTAATGTCATACTGTTTTGCAGAAAGTTAGCTCAGATATTGCATATTGTTTTAGTACACAGTAATAATAGCTTTTTGGTTGCAGCTTAATATTAGCTCTGTTGATTTAATATGTGGACATTATATAACATTTTTTTGTACTTTTTTTGTATTACCACTGTATAACATGCAATGAAATTCTTAACATTTGACCTAGTAAACATTTTTTTCAATCTTCTATTAAGTAAGATATGCAGATCATAATTGTCTATAAAAGTTAAGACAGCTATATTTTTAAAGTAGTTTGCCCAACACCTGTGTGTGTGTGTGTGTGTGTGTGTGTGTGTGTGTGTGTGTGTGTGTCCATGTGTAAGTGTGACCTTTGAAAAAATATGCAATTTTACACTTGATGTCTCCAGCAGCTGAGGAGGAGTCGAGAGGAAGTAATAGCTGGATACACCTCTCTTTAAACTGCTGCCTTTCTACACACACTTGACTATCAAGCACAGTAGTAATCAACACCCCAACCCTCCTTATCTTCTAGTCCTAAGGGAAGAAGATCTTCACATCCTAGAAACGGATCTCTGTGTACTGTATGTGTGTCACACTCACATAAAGTATTCACCCCGTTTGGAAGTCTTCACGTTTTGTTTGGGTGACTCACCTGAATCATGTAATTGGTTTAAGAAGTCAAACAAATACTTAAACTAATATACCCAGAGTAAATACTTTTTACAGGTACTATACATATGTGTGCATGTTTGTGAGAGACACACTTCATAGCTAGGTCACTGTCATAGCCAGCATTTAGAATCAGACTCCATTAATATTCAAGCACCATCCAAACTAGTTGCTGAGAGGGATAAGCAAAGAGACTCTCAGCACATTTGGAGTTCTTCTCTCCACACTTTCAGTGCTGCTTGGAGAGGAGCTCACTAATAGACTACTAAATACATGTTTTAGTATTTAGATGATTCTTTTGGACAGAGTGACTTATAATAAACAATATGAGTTAAAGGAGTTTTACTGAATGTAGAGAAAGGAAAAACAAATCACAATTTCCCCAACACTGTGGTAAAACTATAGATTTCAAGATTGAGAGCCATAGTACCTTTAAGAGAGATAGCTAGGATGAAGATAAGCTGTCTACTTTGTCATAAGTTTGTAAGAAGGAAGATGGGTCAACAAAACACTGGACCTTTTAACCAGAAGCCAGAATTGGAGTCCAGTGTGAAACCACAGGTATTACTGTTATTTTACCTACAAACTTGATGCATGTCATGTGACACCTTTCATGTGACATTAAGGAAGAAGTGAGTTTCAAGGCAAACCATGACTTTTTTACTTACTCTTATCATCTTTATATATAGTAGTGCCTACACCTAACCCTGACGCCTTTGTGCCTAAGCCTAATAAAAATGCTGTCTTTGCACAGTTGTAATCCAGCATGTTTAACTCTTTAGGACAACACAAGTAGTATTACCCCAGTTGCCAGTTTGGTGCCATTACACCAGACAGCGCCCGCTGTTTTGGTGCCAAAAGGGTGCAATTTCAACAGACGCCAGCCTCCCTACATGGGGGGGTGGCTCTTTCAACAAACAGTCATTTTAGAGGGTAGCGACAAACAAACTATGCAGGCATTCAGTAAAGATTGGAGGGCTTGTTTTCTAATATGAAATATTAAAAAAATACTCTGAAGATTCATGGCATTTCCATCTTTATGTGGGACTTAAACAGAGATTAAAGACTGACCAAAACCTAGGCAGCAGTGACTAAAAGTTGAGTTGGAATGAGAACATGTTGGTGATGCTAATTAGGTGAGACATATATTGGTTCAATATTTGCAAATGCTGCATTCTTCATCTTTTAGCGTTAGCATTAATGCATTCAACATTTCTCTCTAAAGCACAGCCAGCTGCTATATAGCACTATATTAAGCAAGTAAAGATTTAATGTTATACACAGGATTTACAAGAAAACTAAATTATTTTGTTAGTAGTATTAAATAAAAGATGCTTTAACACGCAAACATTTGTGAACGTGAAGCCAAGGTACAATATTTTATAAGTAGGTTTATTTAGTTTTTTAGCCTTGAGCAAAGTTTGATTCTTACCACACTTAAATCCCCATGAGCAAATACAGTATTGACTGTGAGTTATTTGTAAAGATAAGGCAGTAGTGCATTGTTTGTAGTGGTAAGGTTGACCATGTAAGCAGCAGAGGTCACTGTGACAACATGAGACGCAGGAAAGCTCTAACACTACACAGACAAGCATGTACACACCTCTGTACATGCACATTTACTTTACCCCTTCACATAGATGTTAATGCACACACACATTCATACAAACATGCTCACACATGCACACACACACACACACACACACACACACACACACACACACACACACACACACACACGCACACACACACACAGACTACCACCTGTGGAGACTGTTGACTCTCTACAGTCTCAGATATGGAGCTGCAGCAGGAATCAATAACAGGAGAGAAAAAACAACATCTCTAGCTCTTCTAGCTGTTGTTGAACAGGGGATAAGGCCTTGATTACGACAACTAGAACACAATCACAATCTTAACTACACCAGAAGATACAATATCACAGATCTTTATGAACTGCAACAACACTAAAATCAATATAGTTTTTAGCAAATTCCACCATTCCACAGTACTACAGCTAACTATAAAATCTTTAGTTTAAGAAAGTTTAAATTCTTATCTTTAGCATTTACCATTATTTATTTATTGTCTTTATTCACCTTAGATGTGTAAATGTATAGTGTTTCTACTTTTTGCATGTCTTTGTCAGTGTAAATGTCATCTCGTGTGACAGGTACTGGCCACGTTTAATAAAACATATAGTTATTAATTAAATAAAATTAATAGATGCACATCCATAATTTCTAAACTCTCTGGACACGGTGTTTGGTGTTAGCACAGAAGCTGACTAAATTATCACTTGAACTGTGGAGCACCCTCTACTGCGCCTTCAGATTTCTGCAAGTAAAACTATTATGGACGGAATATTATATACTAGCATTTGAAAATTATTTATCCTTCAGATTACAGTAGGACTGTGATTGACCGTAAATGCATGGAACCAGAAAAACCCACACATATATGCGTACAACAAACCAATGGTCTTTTAAAGCTAACACAATTGTAAAATCCATTCTCAAAATCCTAACATCATTTATAAGCTCACAAACACACCCCGATGCACACATGCAAAAACTCACACGGTCTTTAGCCAGCAGATGAAAAGTGAGAAAAGCACGATGAAAAAAAAAAACACTTTCAGCCTGCCAGTACATACACAGAGATAATTAATCTGTGGTAGAGAATTACAACACACTACCACTACTCTCTCTTCCTACTGCATTTGATAGTCCTTAACATAGATAAGGTGCTTAGTGTTCCTTAGGAGAGGGAGTGAGACCGACAGACACACACACAAAGAGACAGAGCGGAGAATCTGACACAGAGAATTACATTAGCAAAAGCATTTTAGGGCAGAAAATAGGATTGAATTAATCTTTATCAAACACAGCCAGGAGCTGAGGGATCACACCCTACTTGAAGCCAGCTCAGCCTTAGAGTGGCTGGCCAGTGTCCCCTTACTGCGATGATTTAAAAAAAAACCTCTGTATAAGATTAAAATAAATGTAATCATTTATTAAAGACCAAAGATTATTATTATTCTCCTTACTCGTGTACTTGCTACCTAGATGCTAAAGGTAAATATAAGGATGTTAGCAGGGCTCGTGTGCCACAACCATCTCAAATCCAGCTTAAAACTGAACAGCCATGATTTCAAATAGTGTATAGAGTATTTTTCTGTATTGTAGGTTACAAATATATATATATATTTTGTTTCAAATTTCTTTGTGATTCCTTAGCCGTAGATGATGACAAGGGACTGGGGGAGGAACATGTTTCCACCTTCTTTGCTATTTTGAATACTGACACTAGCAGACAGGTTTTTGACAATGTGCTCTTTTAAATAACTTAGAATAAGGTCCATCTATCTAACAAATGAAATAATTTTCCACAATGAGCAATAAAATTGATCAATAATCTTAATGTCCCTCATTTACCCAAAATTGTTCCAGATAACAGATCTTTGTGTCCCAGATGATATTTTTATTGTTTCTGGGGAAAAAAAAATTCATTAATTTCAGCTGTTTGTTGTCAGTACATTTTGGTATGTGACTGCAAAAGAATAACTAATTTTTATGGTTGACAGCTTAACTGATGCTGATTGGACTAACCCAGACTAACTAGTCCACACCTGTAAAGAGCTCCAAGAACAATAAATCAATATTTGCAAAATAAACTCTCTGATCTCCAAAGATCTTTACCACAGGTGACTATAGAATGTTCCTGCCAGGTAAAGTGTTATTAGGTCAGACAACAGGAAAGCAATTGGGAACCAGAGGTGATGGACACTCCAGCTGTCACAGTACTCTAGCCATCCAGCATGGACTCTGGGGCTCTGAGGCCATCAGCACAGTAAATAATACTGCTATAGACTAAGGGACTGGGGTCCTAAATTACCCTAAAATAGCTACAGTGTGATGTGAGAAGTTTTATTTTTCTAGGCAGTTATGTAGCCATAAAGTTCACATCAGCACTTCTATTCTTAGATTTTGTTATGAGTGCAGATTCAGAAAATGTTTGATCTTCACCTTCATAAGTAGATAGATGCAATTTTGCAAAGGCTTCAAACCACTAAAATTGATATTCTGACTAAAAGACAAACTGCTTCGCTTCTCTATAAATGTCTATAAAATCCAGTATTAGTCTCACTTGACTATTACTAGAAAACAATTTTTTAAATTTAATTATCATCCTTCTTTTATGATTCTGCCAACTGCCAACCTCAAAGAAATCTATAACGTTTCAATCAGTCATTAACAAAACCAATCAGCAGCGCAAATAACAGACTGTGCCACCATACTAATCTGGGTGGGAAGAGGACAAGGAAGGGGGTCAAATCGAGGGACAGCAGTGGGAAAACTATTAATATACTAAACCCCTACTTTATGACAAAATTAAATATTCATGAACAATCTACCAAAACCCATTTGCCAACATATTCCCCAGAATTTACTTTTCATATTTGCTGATTGTTATCACACAGAAAAGAGAGTGTGTGGAAGTAGAAGGAGAGAAGAGACAGAGAAGCTGGCGGGGACGGAAGGTGGGGGTATGCTACCCATAATTTTGTAACTCATTTCAAATTAATTTAAAGTCAATATGGCTAAATTACACTGCCACAGCCACCATGCAGCTACTTGGAAAGTTTTCAGGCATTTTTTTAAAGAAAGAAGTAGAGAGGAAATTTGATTCAGCTGTCAGATGGAAATACTAAACCTTCATTAGCAATGAAAAACTTCAATGTTTTTATTACTATTATTAGCTTAAACATAATATTATTTTTAGTAATTATTTTATAAAATTATTGTTTATCACATGAATCACAACTGCTACCTGTAATGTAGTACAACATATGTACATGGAATTCAACACTTAAAGTTTGTTTGGTTTTTCCATCACTTAGCAATAAAGCACCGACATGACCTTCTAATGTGACTTGGCTTGTTACCAAACAGATTTGTATTTGCACAATGAGCTAATATATATGTGCTTCAAAGTCAGATAGTAACACTTTGAGGAGTCATGGTGATACAAACATAATGCAAGTACTGTAGATAATATCACTATCAAGGAATAGGCATTGCTTAACATTAGCATGTTGGAAAACTTGCCTTTTGTGTAAATGCAGTGTTAACATTATAGCTTGCTATTTGCATTTATTATTGCACCAAAAAAAAGCACTAAACACTGAACATATACAAACACTCACCAACACCCTACTACATATCATGCAGGGACAAGGTAAGGGTCAACTGGTGATGGGGCTGAGAGTGAGACAAGGGCTGTCAACAGTGTGACTCATCTTTCATCTTTCTCTTGGCCTCTCATTTCCTCTCTGCCCTCCTCCTCTAACTCATCACCCCATCTGCCACAGTATTTTTACTTTTGTATATGTTCACACACATATAAACTACACACATGCTCACACACACTGCTGGGGTGGATCTGAGGCACTCAAGAAGTATAAGGGGGACCTGTTGTATTTGCTTGTCTGTGTGTCTAACTGCATCTTAGTCATCGTCCCTTAGTAACAAAAGGGCAAGATGAGGTAATAATGAGCTAATGGGACCTTTTTAGGTTATGCTTGGGTGTGGCTGTAATGTTGGAGAAATACAGTACAGCTGTTCAGGGTAAAAGGCTTTCTAAAACTGCACAATGAAATTGTCAAAACTGACACATTTTATAGAAGTACAATAATGTATAGATAAGATGTGCAAAGAATTGTAGTACAAACACTAGAACAAAGTACTGTACATTAAAGTGTGCTGACAAAAATGTAAATGTTTTTTTTTTTTCATTTAACATAGAAGGCATTCACTATTAGTTTGTTCTGTATAAAAACAGAGAAATGTGATCATGTCTTAACTTGCATGACATTGTCAGATGATATGTGTTGTGGTGCTGAGGAGTGGATGCATGGAAACAGAGGGGATGGAGAGCACAGCTTTGTTGCGTGACCAGAGCGCTTGGTTAAAAATACAACAAACCAAATTAAAGATTTATTCCTTCTGAGAGCAGTGAGCAGCTTCCTCTTGAGCAAAGGAATAGGACAGACAAGGCCACCTGCACAGGGCACACAGTCCTGCCAGCTGCTGCTTTTATTACATTCCCTCTTACACTGTGGACTTCAGTAATCTGATAATGTGGACAACATCAGACATGGACAAATAAAGCATGTAGCTCATGCTGACATATGAATATGGAAGCACGCAGACAGACATTCACATTACACTGTCACATAAGCACAAGCACAGAGTAATTTCAAGTCCCGCCATCCCTCCTCTCATAGCAGTTAAAAAAGTCATCCAATTCTATCTTGATTTCATTAAATATTCATAAAAACCAATTAAAAGGGCAGCAAAGCTGACTGTGAGGACTCCATTCTCCTTCTATTGGTCATGGCGAATCTGGCATGTCACCGGCATTTTAAAAAAGGACCCCATGGGTCTAGGCAATAAGCCTATAGAACCCCATTTGTTGCTTTGGAAATATTCACAAAGCCATATATACAAGCTAATACCAGTCCAGCCCTTTCCACGTGTGTCCCCTTTCCACACCGTAAGGCTTTTATGGCTTTGGGTGTGGCCTCACTCATAAGGATGTGTTGTGAATATCAAACTACCACAAGAAATCAATTCTCTTAATTTCTATTTAGAGAGGGTCTGGAGGTATTGTAGATGCATTTTTGCTCAAGAAAAAGTATTAAATGGAACTGACTTCATGAGGTGCTCTTGTACAAAGATAACTGGTGAATGGTAAGTGCACTGTGTCAAATGTGGGAACACTGATGGCTTTTCCAAGCTACAAAACGGAGTTGATGGACATAACAGACCTCAGGCACAATCACTTTGATGCCTTACCAATCTTTAGTCCAACCTGTTTATTGTAGCTGATCAAGCGAAAAAGCAGCAAAAGGGGGACAGGACTTCCATTTTATTCTTCAGTGTTTTGTTTGACAAGTGAGCGGGAACTCTTGTTTGTGTTATTTGCAGCTAAAGTCATGTGTCTGCTACAGAAGAAAGAGGAGGAAATGCAGAGGACTGAATGTTGGGGGAAGCTGGATAATGCTGACAGGAAGTTGCTACTTAGCAATCTAGAGCGGACATCAGCAGAGTTTCTGCTGGTGTAGTTACTGTAGGTAATCTGCGGCTAGTTCCTTCACTTAGTTCTCCTAGTATGGTTTAAAAGCTTCTATTTAGTGCCAAGAATATATAGGTAGAACAGTAACGAATTACAGGAGATGAGGACAGGGTCAAAAGAAACAGAGACTGTCTTCTTCAAGATAACATTAGTTACCACAGGGATGCTACAGGTATGTTAACATTTGTTGAAATTTGCATTTGTTTACCTGTAGGTGTTTTTGGATAGGGATGGGAATTGTGGTGGCCTGACTGCAAATTAGCCATGCGCTTTGGAATTTGTATGGTAATTATCCATGTGCAACTGGTGTGAGGCAGGGTACAATTTCCATTTTTAATGAAGAGTAAACATAAAGTAACTACTATTTTCTGTTAAATGATTGAAATGAGTTTTATTGATCTATACATTTAAAACTATATTGTGTATAAAAACTGCTGCAAATGAAATTAGCTGTCCAACTGTATACATACTACAGAGATCCAGATTTATCTTCTGCTCTGCACATTGCCATATCCCATGTTCATGATATTAATCTGCAGAAATGTGCATAGCACTAAATTTTATACAATGTGTGTGTGCCTGTGCCTGTGTACACATGTACATAAATAGCTAACCTAAGATCCCATGTGGAGTGTCTTAACACTGGATAATTTAATGAGTTTAGGTTGTTGAGAATACTTGATACCTCAACACAGACACACACACAGCATAACTCAGTGGGGTGTGATTCACCCCCCCCCCCCCCCCCCCCCGCTTCTTACAGTGGAAGAACATTACTCCTTAAACTTACTCACATAGCTGTTATATATAAATATTAGTAAGTTACAGCCTTATTCCTAAATTGATTAAATTCGTTATTTTCTAGGAAATTCTATATACAATACCCCATAATGACAATGTGAAAGAAGTTTGTTTGAAACCTTTGCATATTTATTTAAAATAAAAAATGACAAAAAAAAAAATCACAAGTACATAAGTATTCACTGCCTTTCCTTATTATCCGTTGAAGCCCCTTTAGCACCAACTACACTCTCAAGTCAGTGACACACACAGCAGTGGATACAAACATCGTAGATATAGATGTCTTGGCAATACCGGGCTTTCAATGATTTCTTTGAACGGTTGTAGGGGCGAATGATTATAAAACATGTTAATTTAATAAAAGAAACCCCCCCTTATTGGGAATTGAACAATTACATAATTAATTCTGTTGTGATAAAAGTTGCACCTGGCTACATATCGAAGTGTCCTTGGGCAAGACACTGAACCTCAAGTTATTCCCGGTGGGTCAGGTGAGCACCTTGCATGGCAGCCACCGCCATCGGTGTGTGAATGGGAATCAACATTGTAAAGTGCTTTGGATAAAAGCGCTATATAAGCGACCATTTACCATTTAAGGCCTCATAATGTCTAGTTACTGATTATAACTGACTTCAGCTGGTGGCTTTGCTATGCCAACATAAAAAAAAGGTATTCTTGTTTGCACTCAGTGGACTTACCAATACACGATGTCCACCACAAACAACTGTGTCCAAGTGCTTATTGGGAAATGTAGCCACCCTGCAAAGGTCTGTAAAAAGACCCAAACAGTTTAACTCATTTGAGACAAACTCGGTTCTGATGGTCAGGACCAACCTAGGAACCATCACGCCAAAGGCCTAGTTAGTTTTAGAGTTAGATACCAGATTCACTGTCTATAGCCAAACATATTACATATCATACATTGCCCTGGAGTGAGGCTGCTTTACAAGGAAAAAGCCCCTGCTCCAAAATCAAAAACTTGAAGCTACACTACAGTTTTCAGCTAACCACATAGACAAAGAAAAACCTTCTGGTGAAAAGGTTTACAGTCAGATGAGACAGTTTGAATTGTTGGCCATTATAACCAGACGGATGCTTTCCAGAGTAAAGGTGAGACATTCAATCCCACGGACAGTACAGTAAAGCACAGTAGTGGTAGCATCATGATCTGGATTTGTTTTGCTGCCAGTAGACCTGGCACACGGCACAGAGTGCGTGGAATTTTGAAGAAGGAGGATTACTTCACGGTTCCCCAGCATAACCTCAAACCATCAACTAGACAGCTGAAACTTGGACAATCAAAGCTGGTTGTAGAGTGGATAAACTCAACGTTTTTGTTTTGTGATGTAGATTACATTCTTTAATTCTACAAGATGGCAGTAGCTTCTTTGGAACTATTCTTTTTTTAGAAGGTTCACTGTACGGTTACATGTAAAAAGAAGTAATCCATGTGAAAATTTTTCTCTTTGATCATGTTATTGCTTTTTCAGCTGAACAAATGTGTGAATAAATACAGGTCTGCCACTGGTTTAGGAATACAGCAAAAAAATAGAAGCTACTGTGTCCTTCATCAACAATTTGAAGAGAGCAGCCTTTCCATTATATTACAGTGTGTGGTCTTTTATGTTATGTGTAAAAAGGTTTTATCTTCAGGAAACACTCCAATGTGACTGGCATAGTGAAAAATCCACCTTGAGTTTATAGTGTTCAGTGTATAGTATCATTTTTTGTCAGAGGCCTTCAATCAGCTGTGAGAGGTGGAAAACAGAACTGAGATTCTTCCATATGGGACTTGAAGCTATTTTATTTGATGTCAACAAAAGACTAAAGTTTTTTGGAGTGAAACTGAAACTGTGCACAACAGTAAAGTGGAATATTGACTTGCTGATCTCTCTGTCTTCAGACCAACCCTATTGGAGTATCAACAGACAAGACATAAGGTTGAAAAGTTCACCAATCTCTCCTCAGGGCCTAATTGGAGCTGAAGGTCAGGAGACGTGTATGTTCCTATTGGTTTATTGCCTTTATAGATCCAGCAAGAGCTGTGAATGTGTATGTGTGCAAGCCATGAAACAATTCTCCTCTTTTGTGTCTTTCTGCCATTTTCCATTTCAAATTATTTGTAAAAATTTTTTATGATATCCCCAAAACAAATTCAAATGTCTGTTATCTTCAAGTAACCAGACAGTGGGAAACATATTAGAGAATAAATGAAACAAAATGTTGTGTGACTAAAGCGTTTTTTTCCACCACTACTTTTCCATTTAGCGGAGTTCAATCAGGTATTGGAATGGAGTTCTGAATAGTTCTTTAAAGCTGAAGCAAGCTGGACTGCTGTGTTACTTGTAATTAAGCGGGACAATAATTAGCTGTGAGTGGAGGAAAGAAAGGGAGGGGGAAAAGAGTTTTAGGGAAATGCACAGAAACACAAATGCAAGCTAACAGAAACAACACACATTTTAAACAGCAAGATGTGAGAGGTGTGTGTGTGTCTCTTCCCCATGTCAAAACGGTCAACACCCTCTCCAGATGTTGATATGTGGACAGGATGGATGCACTGTTTGGTGTCTGGCTACATTCTAATCATAGCTTAGAATGAGAGTAAATCTAAGAAAATAAAACAGGGAGGATGAAAAGCAGGGAGAGAGGGTGGAGCAGAGCATTCAAAATGTTGGTCCTCATCAAGTGATGAGGACAAACCAACAAGAGGAAAATGTGGAGTGAGAGAAAGTTATGCTGTGCAGTATGGTTTTTTCTTGCTGCTAATACCATGTGGCTTGGAACCTCAAAATCAATTTAACATTGGAGCTAAACAAAGCCCCATTGACCATCCCAGGTACCTGGCTTATGGCCTGTTTCATTAGCTGTGCGAGTGTGTGTTTGGGAACGGAGTTGGTCAAGAGGTTGAGTATAGGTCTGTTGACTAGTGAAGCATGTCTGATCTGGTCCTGTATAACATGCCTGTAAAGGAATACAGCAAGACAAGGATAGCAGCCAGAATGAGATCCAATATATGGCATTGCCTTTCTGCTGATTACTGGAAATCTTGAGTGCTGTGTGTTTCCCAAGGCACCAAACAACCAAGCTATCAGTTTCATTCAGACAAGTAAAGCAGGCAAGAAGACAGCAAGAAGATAAGTAGAAAGCACAAAGACACACAAAATAAAAGCAGCATAAGAGCAGCAAGTTGAGAACACTGTTGCTCATAAAGTAAGCTGTTTAAATACAATTACATCTCATTAACCACATTAAGATTATTACTCCATGAGCACTGTCATGAAATGCATCTATTAATAAAGCAACAATTTAAAATGTTCAAATGATTACAGAATATTTTATTTCTACTTGTTGAGAATATCTATGTATAGATTTGTTTTTTAGTACTTTCCTGGTTTAAACAGAATAATTCTCCACAGCCCAGCATCTAGCCCCTCCTGAGGATTACACATCATTCCCAGGCTAGTTGGGTTAGATTAACACATCCATGTACTGGGTCTGCCCTGGGGTCTCTTCCTGGCTTGATATTCCTAGATACTAAGGGTTTTAAGCATCCTGCTAAGGCGGATGACGTGAATCGCAAATATCTCAATTTTTTGTAAAACTCCCTCTGTGTATCTATCCCCATTTTATAAAACTGAGAGGTAATTACTGCTGGTTGTTTGCATGACCTTGCACTTTTGGTCACTATTAAAGGCTCATGACTAGAAGATTAGAAGACTGAAAAATCAAGTTACAGGTTAATCAAAAACTTCACCTTCGGGCTTAAAAACTGCAGACTGTTTGCATGAGTGTCTGATGGGTAGCTCATTCTCAACCCAAATGGGGATATTTCTTGCAGTAAACCCTGGAATCAGACTATGTCAACATTAAGCTAGCTAATGTTTAAAATTAGGTTTTTTATTTAAATATGGCAGTGTTGAAAATAGGTGCTTCAGCTGGTTTTGACATTTACAACCTTAACGCTTAATAGGCAAGTCTCTAACTTAGCATGTGCAAAGGACAAACAAAGAAAACAGCCACTAAAAAAAGAAAAACAAGAAGAAATGGATATTATTTATATTTCTGTGTATAATAACTGTATAGCAAGCAGACTGCAAGAACATTAGTGAAAGATTTGAGTTATGGCTAGTCATAGAACAATATCAGGAAAATGCAAATCCCCTCCACACATTCGATGACGGATTAGGGGCTTGAGGTGTTGCTAACCTGGAAGTGGTGGATGTTTTAAATAACATTTTTCAGATAGTATAATGATTCACTTTTGTTATATCGATAATGTTATCATGGCAACATTGTTTACATTATCTGGAAAAAAGTCAAGCATTAGGATTGGTGCAAAATGCATTTCTGGAGAAGATTCAAATATGCCTTTGCTGTATCTTAGATGATTATCTATTCTGACAGAACTCTTGTTAATTTGTAATGATCCCTCACCATTGCAAAGGCTGCACCAACATCAGGTTTGCCACAGCTTCCTCCCTATTCTACTCTTGACAGGCTTCAGTCTCCTTGCAGTTCCAGATCTTACAATGCCTTGGCACCATACTCAAGGTCTCCCTTCCTCTCAAGAGTCTTTTTTCCTCTCCTGAGATAAAACAAACAAGAAAACAGTCGTCTGACGCATCTGTAATCACCTTAGCTATATCCGCTGGAACTGAGGGCTTTTAATTTGCTGTGCTTTTAATTTGTTTTCACAGCAGTTTCTAGCAAATTGAATTTGTTAATTAAAGCAGCAAAATGAAATGCTGAGCATTATTGACGACATGCTAATTGGGTTAGTGTGAAAATTGTAAGTGGGGGTGAAGTAGGGGTGGGTGGGGGCTAACAGGAGGGTTGAGGGGGGACAAGTAGGGTGTTATGGGGTATCAACAGTCAAAACAAATCACATTACAGAAGAGTGTAAGAAAGGCTACATGCCAAGTGGCCCCATGGCAGCTGTGACAGGATCTGATTGTGTGTGTGTTTGCGTGTGTGTGTGTGTGTGTGTGTGTGTGTGTGCGTGTCCATGCACAATACTTGTCCCCAGGCCATTTTGACAGTTATACAAACACAGATATACAGCTTTACTTCTTCCTGATTACTTTCCAGAACAAATGAACATGGTGACCATAATGTATGGACACAAATCAAAATATGGCAAATATACTGTATTACATATAATGCTACAGTGCATAAAATACTACTAATCAAAACTTTAATGACAGTTAGTCACATTGTATGATACTTTTGTTTCAATTTCTATACTTGCAATTTTCAATGTAGCCATGCAATTATCAATCAAAAAGCCAAGAACTATGTGGAGGTAGACAACAACATTAGCAGGTATAGCAGCCTTCAATAATAGTAAACCACATAATCTGGTGTTTGCTTATTTAAAAAGCACACTCACTGGCTTGATGTACACAATGCTCTGGAAAGAGCGTCCAGTGTGGTTCCTCCTAAAAGGGGGCTTGCAGATTTGTGTGGGAGATGCCGTGTTCAGAGATAGAATAGAATACAATAGAATTAAATTGAGAGATTAAAATTCCTGTAATGCAGACATTATGTTTCAGACGGGTATGTCTATTTATTCAGAGGCAGCATTTTCTAATTTTGGCTCCAAATAGATTTTATATGAAAATTTAAGATGTACCCGAAGTGTGCATTATCACCTTTTTGGTCAGAAATATTGGATAGGAATAACCAGCCACTATTATTCATAGAAACCCAGATTCAGTGGCTCTAAAATATTTGGACAATCTATCCATGCACTATCTGTAACCTCTTATCCTGTTCAGGGTCGCAGGGGCCTGGAGCTTAACCCAGCTGTCACTATTTCAGCGCCTTGGACAATCTGATGTGATCTAAAATGAAATTGCCACTTCTTATACATGGTTGCAAATCATTTACACTAAATGACTGCCTGTATTCTGGAACCAATAGACAAACACCAGATAGTGTTTATTTCTCCGCAGAATCTCTGCAGCTGTTTTCAGTTCCTGCTTGTTTTTGGTGTTTACTACATTTAGTTTTGCCTTCAGAAAGTGAAATATGGTCCAATTGGATTCAGGTCAGGTGTTTGACTCAAGCCCTGCAGTAAATTACACTTCTTTACTTAAAAAGGTTTTGTGACTTTTTTAGTATGGTTTGGCTTGTTGTCCATATGCACTGTTAAGTTCCATCCAAGGAGGTCTGAAGCACTTGGCTTAGTCTGAAGAAATAATATTCTATAGCCCTAGTTCACAGATCACATTGTTTGGCTGTACCACTGTCATAAAAGTAATTATGTTTCAAACATTATTAAAAACTAAACAAAACCAACACAAAACTTCAGAAAGACTTGCAAAAGGAGGAATTCCACATAATAATTAATACACTTACCACCCTGCACCACATCTAGCCAGAGTCAGGTCTAGATGAGGGATGTGGGCTTAGTGCTGGCTACTCCCAAAATCTCAATAGTAAGATGATGGTATGCACCTGTATAAAACTTTCAACATAAGGACAACTAGAAAAAATTTGAGGCTAAAATAAATCATTAATATTATATATATTGAAGGTGTCTTTATATATTTTATCATATTAGAATTTTGTAGTACTTGCAACAAGGCAGATTACCCTACCCAGAGATGTATTTTTCCCAAGCTTTTTATTACTACGTAATTGAGTATATAAGTTATGTATTTGGCATTTTATAAACATATTATTATTTTTATTTTTATTATTATTTTTATTTATTTACCTTTTTTTTTTTAATGTGAGTTTTATACCTTTTAAATTATTTTCCAAATGATTTCCAAAAGATTTCGTGCCCCAGTTGCGCCACCCTAATAAAAACAATTCTACATCTACGACTGTATATGGCATGAAACTGTAGTCGTTTTGTGTAAGGACACTGACTGATGACTGTTTTTGACTGAAATTTGCAGCCCTAAAGAATTAGTCATATTAAGAGAGGGAATATTAATAAAAATGATCTTTAATGAGTCTGTTATGTAAATGTTTTACTGTGTTAAAAATGTCTTAACTTTGTTAAAAAAAAATTCTGTTGAAATAAATTAATTAACATAATTAAATGCTTGAATTACACTCCCTCATGCCGTGTGTGAACACATTTCTACTTGTCCTTACACATGTAGTAAAACACATTTCCAAAAGCAAAGAAAACTATAACCCCTTATCCTGCCTAACAGTCTAGTATAAAACATTACTCCCTTACCAACTCACTGACCTCTCAGAGCTCTGCTGAGCTGTTCAACATTAAGATCACTCAGTCTCTCTCCAGGCATGTTGGACCAATGCACTACAAATGAGATGAATTCACTAGAGAGCCACACAGCGAAGCACAGATGTGTTGGGCTAGGAAGACGAAAGGAATATGGTGACAGAGTCAGAACTAAATGATAGAAAACAAAAAAGTTAAACCAAGTTTGGAAACTAATATGAGAGGAAGGGAAAAGAAAGAGAGAGGAGGAGGTGAAGAGCAGCAAGCTGGGTGAGATATTGAGCAGTGGTTGAATTAGAGAGGTGATTACAGCACTAATTTCAGGCTGGGCTGCCTCAGTGATAAGGTCCCACTCTCAACCTGGCAACGCTTAGTACAATAATGTAAGAAATCCTTAAATGCATAAACATAAAAAAGAGTGGCATTGTGGAATGGTGAGAATTCATCATGGCATCCATAAACAGTGTTGTAAAGACAGGTCTCCACACCTTCTTTTGTACAGATTGTTGTTTAATCTAAATACAGCTCCGGATCCCGGCTATAATATAAAAGTCATATACTATACAGTGTTTTACTTACAAAACAAAATTATATGCTAACCTATAACATCCTTTGTGCCTCCAATTTCCTGCTTAAACCGTGCAAGATCAGTAATTTGTTGTTAGACTAACTGTGGAGTCACACAAAACAGGATTTTCATTTGCAGTATTCATACAGTATGCATTGTGATATAAGGTGTAAATGAAATGTGGATAGCTTCTAGACAGGAAATGCAAGCCACATAGATTGCACATCTTGCATCACTAGCAGTCCATAAAATAAAAATCATTAATGCAGTTAACTGTTTTTGTGGTTCTGTTTGGACTGATATTTATCTTTTTTTAACTTCTTCCTAACAAACTACTTTCATTTACTGCAGTCCACTATACCCTAAGGTTATAGCTCTGTCCAGACCACCCTGACAAACCAATTGAATCCACTGCACAACATTTCTACAATCTACTTCTACCAATTCTATCCCATAATACCCCATTTGCAGAGGGTGAATTTGAATGCCATTCATGGTCCCTAATACCAAATGTCCTCATCTAAGAGAGTGCACACAGCAATAGGAATCAACGTGGAATGGATTGAATTGTTGGACGCCAATGTATTTTATGCTGCCAGTAAATATATCTATCTTGTTCACAACAATTTGTGTCTCTGTGTTTTTTAATCATAAAAAAAGGATACGTTTGGGGGAGATATGAGAGCTGTTCTTTTGAGAGTGCTGATCACAGCAGGCACCATCTGCATAGAGCACACAGCTGCCCGCCTAATCAGAATACCTAATATTCCAATGGAGGGGCTCTAAGTACCTGGCAAACCCAAGTTGATAGATAACAAAGAGCCTATTAAATAACGGACAAAGTGGCCTGTGAAGGTAGGGGGTGTGGGTTGTGGGAGTGTGTGGTGGGAATTAGTCTTTTAGCTCCACACACATTCTGAGATGAGATAGCCCCGAGTTCTAATTAAAATTCTCATTCCCATCTAAGGTGGTAATTTTGATCTGAGGAAGAGTGGAAAGTTTGATGTCTTGTAGAGACCCTGCTCCTCCCTCTCCCTCTCTCTGTGTATCTCCCCTTCCTCTGTCTTGATCAAAATCAATGTTATCTGCCCCACCTGGTAACTCTTCCTTGTCCTTGCTTGCACTTAAAGTTACGATGCACCCACGGACTTTAAGGGCAAAAACACAAACACCTCTCTGCTACAGAGTAATAGATAGATTAAAAAACTCAAATGTGAAAGAATATAGTAATGTGGCATACACATACTTACACTATAGTTTCCTAGTCAGAAAAGGTTTTCATAAATCCATGCAATCCAGAAATATCATGTAGTTAATTGTGTATGTAAAAAAGGGGAACATTATTACTGTTAGTCAGACCGCATATCAGTGATATTGAAAGGAGTGAGGCCATAACTACAAGCATGCTTTCAGATTGCAGCTTGTTTTGTCACTCATGTGTATTGTGTGTTAAATTTCTCTCTCCATCTAATACTCCCTGTCCAAGTCCCCCCCCCCTCTCTCTCTCTCTCTCTCTTGTGCTTTTCCCCTTTTCTCTGTCCTTTTTTACAGCTCATTACTCCTAAACAATTATATTTTAGTAGAAAGCCTCTTAGTCGCAGCCTGCTGTTGGCTAAAATGAAAACAGTCAGTGCAGAAGCAAGACGATGGATCACAGTGTCGACGCCAAAGTTATCATCACCTTGTTTGATTTATAACTTGTGCTTTTTTCAGTGCACTTTGCAAACACAAACCTACACACATACACACACACCTATGGACTTATGGAAACACACAACGCTTTCTCAGATGAGCAGACTGCCTGCAGGGGTGTTAGGGGGCTAACTGAGTGGCCATCATCCTGATCGAGCTCCTTCATTGAGGCTGTAAAATTAAACAGCCAATTTCACCTGGTAATTGGATAGTGAAATATTCCTGGTCAAACTCCTTGCTGTGAGACAGTAGCATAACGGGGTGAACAGAATGAAAATATAGAGAAGATCATCATATTTAACTGTCACAATTGTGTAAAACCGCAACTTTCTATTAGTCAATATTAGGTCTAAATTCACTTTCAGAATGACTTTCAAACTACATTGAAAATGGTGTAGTCCTCCCTTAAACCACTACAGTTGTTTAAAAATATGGTTTGACCCTTAAGATAGTGATGGTATCTACAGAAGCACATGTCAGACATTAGGAATTCTTTTAGTTAGTCTCTCCCAGGCTACAAAAACAGGCTTTAATTGCCATAAATATACTCTAATTAACAGGTTGGAGTTCTTGTGGTGTTTTCCAATCTGCCCACACATTACTGCAAAAATAGCATTTGCAGCGTAGTATTTCTTAATGGCCAATATTTGAGGGAGTGAATAATGGAGCTATATCCCAGCAGATGGTAATACCTCAGTTAAGCTCCCTTTTTTCTTACCACATTGTGTTTGCAAATATAAGCAGCAGAGAAGCCCCCCTTGGGCAGTATGAACTCTGAATGGAGGACTGAGTGCCTTTGCTAGGTTCACACACTCAAATGAGCCGTGATGATGGGCCTAGTGATACATGCTGCTGTCTCCCAGCCACACCCACAGAGCGTCTTCTATATTGGCCTGCTCCTCTATCTCCTTACTTTCCTCACACTTAACCTCCGTCTGAATCATTTGAACTTAACTTCAGAAGAACATTTAGAACTTCTTTTTCAATTTCAATATTTATTTCAATGGTTTACATGCTGCTGTTTTATTTGTTCTTCAAATAATTAACCATTGCAAAGGAGTTTATTGTATTGATTGGTGGGTAATAACATTGCTGTCAAATGCAGGTCAATCCAATTTGAAATATAAATATTAATCCAATAATGTTCCTGAAAGCAAACCTGGAAGCAGTATTATTAGTGTATTATTAGTGCTGTAAACATTTTAGGGATGAGGCTGATATAGGCTAATCCTTAACCGTACCAGTAGCAGATCAGAAAACATAAAATCATTTTGAATGTAACATTTTCAAAAGATACACTTTCAGTTTCCAATTTATTTGGCACACGTACGTAGCTAAAAAACATCATTTCAGGTGTTTCTATTATGGCATCTACCCCATTTATATCAAATAAATAAAACAATTCAAGTTCTACATAACAATTTTAATGCAGTACAAGCACAAATGACTTTCTCTAAATGATCAGTTTAATCAACTGTGTCTTAGTCAGAGTTGCTTGGTTACTAGCTGTCTGGTCATAATCTTACAAATTACTCTACAGATATGATACACTCAAGTCAATGTCATTTGCTGCCACAGGTCCCATCACCATCCTAACTACCTTAAGGGAGAATTCACACTCTGCAGAATCCTTGTTTCTTGTATAATCAAATGCTTAAATGCCCAGTTCTTTCGTGCAAGTGTTTCTGGTTGAAATAATATGTTTATTCAAAAACAGTGAAAGCATAAAGGCTATTTCTTTTACAAATTTAGATACACATTATACAAGCGGGGCACTGTATGAAAGATAAAAACATTTATTTGCGATCACAGAGTTTAGCACACTGACACCTGTATGCAGTAAACAGTAAGAATTGTGGGAAAAACATCAGCCAATGACAATTCAAGCTGTTTAACTTGTGGATCAGTCTAGTCAGCCAGTCAGCCAGCAGTCAGTGTCAGGGATAAGACAAGGCCATAATCCAATTCTGGTTTTTACACGGCGTCATGCCTTTACCTTTGACAGCGTGATTGATGTGTATGTAAATGTGTTTTGAAGAGGGCTGTGAGCAGCTAGTTAAAGCAGACATTTAGGGCTGCCCTGTCAAACATAAATGGAGAGGTGTAGAGAGAGGAGAAGGTGAAGAAGAAATCCAAAATAAAGACAACTATTGATCCATAAATGAAAGAAGATGGACACTGGAGGATCCATAGACAAGGTGTTATGTACCTCCTGAGCATCACTCTGAATTCATAGGGAGACAGTTTGACAGCCAAACAAAGGCATTCTGCAGGGAGTCTCTATCGGGCACGCGGTGAGCAGTATAAGGTTACAGCCTTTTCAAGTGTCCTCCCTATTGTTCCCTCTCACCCCAGTCCTTCTTTTCAGTCCACTATTTCCTGACTGAAGCACTGAACATTAAGGCTAAATAGATAGCAAATTTCTCTAAGAAACAGTGAGTGAGTGTGTATATGACTTGATGTACAAGTGTGTGCTGCTGTGAGGATGGGTGTATTTGTAGGCATGCTTTGTCTCCCCACGCATTCGTACACGTCTGCAAGACTATCATTTAGGCGCTAAAGTTTTACAACTTAAAGAAAACAGTAGGTGACAAGAACCTCAAATCTGTCCCCCGTTTCCACAGCAACCAAGGAAAGAGGAAAAAAGAAGGGGGGAGATTCACACATCCACTACTCTTGGAAGTCATCAGTCACTGGAGTCAAGTGTTTTCCTTGGGACTTAGCATGCAGGCACTAGCCTGTGTAACTGGCACCAGTAATCTGTCTGGATATTTTCAATTTATTATCCTAAGCAGTGGGGGGAATGCATTCATTTTATATCCTTCATGATGGACGATTGGGCTGAAGTAAACTTCAAAAGATCAAACTAAAAAAATAGGTTATTTTCAGTTGTCTGTCAAAAGTGTGATTCTTGTTGGAAACTTAAAACAAAACTTGAAACACTGATTTAATTGGATCACATTAGATGAAATAGGGCCAGAATACCAGCATATTGCAACCACAAAAGAATGTAATATAACAACAAGAAAAGGTTGTATTTAAAGCCTGGTAAGCAGGAGGATTTCCAAAACGATCTAAGCATATTGGGCTCATAACTCAAATGGCAATTCATATTTCATTTGCCAATTCAATTTTTAGTTTAGTCATGCAATTTAAAATGCATTTTGTAATTGGCAATTCAATATGCAAAGTGGCAATTCAATCCTCAATTCAGTTTGAATTATTAGGATACAAATTTTTATTAAAAGGTAAATCAACAGCATTTCATATTGCTATGGGTTTTTTGTAGTCTTTATTCAAATGGCAGTTCATTGCGCAATTGGCATTTCAATATGCAATGTCATCATGTAAGTTGAAAATGCATTCTGCAATTGGCAATTCAGTTTGCAAAGTGGCAATTCTATTCTGAAGTTTGAATTATTTAGATTCAAATGTTAAATAAAAGCTAAATCAATTGCATTTCAAAATGCCATGGCTTTTTGTAGTCTTTATTCAAACAACTTCAAACAGAATCCTGATTGTGGAGCAGCTAATGTCACCACAGAGAAGAGCAGCTTCAGTAACGTTGACCATATAAAAACATGACTTTGGTAAGTTTGTTTTCAACATTGTTGGCTTAAAAAATGACCAAATTAATTTTATTACCGGTTCAACTGCCAAAGGTGATTAAAAACTGCTGCTGCCACAGCCTCTGCACACGAGAGGACAGTTTTATTTGTTATTTTAGTTTTATTTATTGCTAATAATACTAGCTTTTTTTCCCCATTAACATACTCACCTTCAAAACCTTCTGATGTTATAGGAAAAGGTATCATAAAATTAGATATTTTAGAATTATGTACAATTACGTATTAATCGCTACACTCAGTTGGCTGTTTGTAAGGTACCAGTTAGACCAAGCTAAAACTAATAAGACCGAAGGATGTTGTTATACTGACTTGCAATAGCAAGCAGGCTAACATTAGCTTCCTTATGCTGTGTCAATTGGTGATCATCGTATGATTGATGACTGGTTCTCGTTGGTTTTATTGCTAGGCTGGTTGAACTTATGTTTAGGGTTAGCCAATCACAGGCAGAGTAGGGGCGGGTCATGCCAGGTGCAGCTGGGCTTCCACCTTGATGAGTTCCACCTTGACGCATTACCATGTGAGTTTTGACACCAACAGAGCATAGTGAGAAGTAATTGAAAATGCAAATAGAAAGGGGCGCTGTTTGACTGCACATTTGACTAAAGGCACCACAAAACCATGGCAATATGACATGCAGTTGATTTAGCTTTCAGTTTGTTTAATCCAACTTAATTGAAGATTGAATTACAACTTTTAATACTAAATTGTCAGTTGCATAAGGCATATTGAATTATTAATTGAAAATTGATTGAATGATACAGCTTTAACTTACATTTGTGGATTGCACAGTGAACTGTGTTCACTTCATTTCTGGAAGTGAGCTGATGCAGTGATGTACAGTAGAAAATCATGCCTGTTTTTAATGCAGTGCCATGTGCATGTGACCTTGCACAGGCACATGGCATTGCATTGCCACTCGACATAACAAGTTAAATGATATGAGGGTGTTACTTGCTCATTAAATCACCCACAGAGCTATTTTATATTAGTTAGATTGGTCCTTTCAAAATCTGTCTCCTAAAGAACTGAAGACACAAATTTGAAAAGAGAAAACCCACACATATGACAAGTTTCAAAAGCATGAGACAAACAAACTGAAAATAAAATTGCTGCTTAAAAAAATTGCTTACTATCACTAGAAATTCCATGGAAATTGTAAAACTGATTGATGAGAAAAAGAATATTAATTTTCCACAAAGTGCTTCCAGATGGCCTCCAACAATGAAACACAAAAACATGGACAGAAGGAGACAGGAATAGTATAAGAAGATAGAGACATTGTGACAAAAAAAGTCAAAGGGACCCCACACACCTTCTCCGGGCCCCCTTGTGCCCTATGGACACTGCACCCTACTCCACTGTGACTCTGATGAAAAGCAGACTGCAATTCCTTTCAATTTGGCTAGTGTGCCCCAGTCCTGTTAAAGGCAATCGACTGGCTGAACAGAGGCACTATATCACAATATGCAGGTGGAGACGAACCTGCCAGCAGAGAGAGGAGAGACATGGCGCCTTAGGAGCGAGAAAGAGACTCTGGCATCCATCTCTCTCACACTTAGGCTGATGCTCAACCACGGGGGAGAAACACACACCTACACTCACCCACCCACACAGAAGCACAGGCTGGAGCTGGGCAGCAGTGGGAGCAGGAAAATGAGAGGTGAAAGAGAATAGAAATGTGGAGGAAAAATGGGGCCCGTCATTTCCTTCATTTTTTCCCCCCCATTTTGGGTAAAATAGAAAGGAAAAAATAAAAGAGAAAAGAAAATGTGTTTTGTGTGACTGGAGTGTGAAGAAGTGGTGGTGGTGGGGTGGGACCTGTCTGGAATGAAAGCAAGGTGGTCGTTTGTGGTGGATAAATGTCTGTGTAAGTGTTGGGGGTGAGGGAGAGTGGCTTAGCTAGAGCTGCTTGTTATCAGGGGTCTCAGGCGTGCACAGCTGCTGGCCTAAGTCAGAGGGGTTGAGTCTGGGGGTAGGGGGGAAGATTCAGGGCCCTTGCCCAAGGATGGGTGAGACGCCAACAGACTAGGGGACAACAGTTATGGTTTGAAGAGATTTGGAAATAACACATGAAGGATCTGATGTTAACCTACACACATTCAGTTTATTGACTTCCTCTGACATTTCTTGCTTAAAGTGTAATTAAACATCTCATGCTCAAGTGCTCTAACCAAGAGATGAAATCAATATACTCCACTACACCTCATACACAAGACGATAAAGAATTCACATCCAGTTGAGAGCTTTTACTAAGGAAATGGAAACTTAGAGCTCATAGTACAGACTGAGATCAAAGATTCAACACCGGGTTCTGTTTCATAGAGAATTCCTCTCACATGTACTTACTAAGTGGTGAGGTGTATAACTGTAGGCAAGAATAAAACTGTTGCAAGCCTGCAATCAAACTGTTTAACCATGACCAGTCACTCATCATCTTATTTTATCACATTTTTGGACCCACAAAAAACAATCACCAGCATACATGCAACTTACAAACTAGGCTTGCATCTACACACTAATGTATTCACAGACTGTTTTATATAATACAGTCGAGATGTCGACAGGTTGATGTTGATATACTTTGATTTCATGGTTTACAAACCCAATTCGAAATAAGTTGGTGTAAAACATAAATAAAAACACAATGCCAGGATTTGCAAATATCATCAACCCATATTTTATTTGGAATAGTAAGTGCAGCAAGTCCAAAACAAATGGAGGAGCATTTAACAACTAATTAGGTTAACTGGCAACAGGTTAGTTTACATGAATGGGTATAAAAGGAGCCTTTCAGAGAGGCAGAGGATGGGCAGAGGTTCACCAATCTGTGACAAACTGCATCTAAAAATCGTGGAACAATTTCAGAATCTAAAATCTTCAAAGTCTTCCTCAAAGTAAAACTTGCAAATACTTTAATTATGCCACCATTTTCAATATGATTAATAAAATTCAGAGAATCAGCAGGAATTTCTGTGCACAAGGGACAAGGCTGAAGGTCAAAACTGGATGTGCGTGATTTTTGGGTCCTCAGGTGGCACTGCATTAAAAACAGGCACGATTCTCTACTGAACACTTCTGTGAACACAGTTCGCTGTGCAACCAAAGAAGTCAGATCAGAATTTGAAATTCTTTTTGGAAACCATGGACGCTGTGTCCTGTGGACTAAAGAGAAGAGGGACCATCCATCCTGTTATCAGTGGTCAGTTCATCATTGATGGTATGGTGGATGCATTAGTGCTTACGGCATGTGCACCTTAGACAACTTGATCTCTCAATGCTGAGAAGTACATAGAGGTTTTACATATGTTGCCATATATATATATATATATATATATATATATATATATATATATATATATATATATATAGCATATTTGGTATTTGCTGTTTCTAGTCAAAGAAGACATTGTGCTGTTTCTCCCAACACTACTCATAGAGTGAGTACAGTTTGCTACCTGCTGTGTGACTATTGACATACCGTCATACCGCTGTGCAGCCCACTGCCCATGTATATAAGAGTTTCCTGCATAGTGGGTATTACTGGACTGAGGAATTCTAGTGTGTTGATGTCACAAAAATAAAATTTCAAAACTGTGGGAAGGTTTTTGCAGTTCTTATTGAAATTCTTAGTACAAACACTGATCATTAACCTTGTTTGAAGTTTGTGTGCCCTGTCAACAGTTAAATTGATATCTGTCTTTAGTCTGAAGAGAAAATGTGTTTAAATGTGTTTTCGTTGCAATACCACGAGGAGCCACTGAGAGAACCCAGCTGCATGGGTGAGTGGTGGTGGTTTGCTGCTGTGAATTAAGGCTGTTCACTGACCATGAAACTGCCAGTTATCCACTGGTTCTACTCACAACTCAGCTTCACTCTCAACAACTCAATTTCTGCTGATTGTTATTTGTCCTCATTCTTGTCCCTTCTCATCTCCTGGAGGATGTGGCCCATCAATTTTTAATAAAGCATATAGTTAGTTATAGTTATGCTGCTATAGGCTTAGACTGCTGGGGGACCCACCCCCCAATGCACTGAGCTCCTTTCCTCCTCTTGACCCTCTCTCCTCTCCTCTCACCCCACAATTGTCACCACTGTATGTCATTAACTCTGTGTGTTCTCTCCCGTAGTTGTCTTTGTCCTCCTCTGTCCCCCTCTCTCTGTCACTTTCTGCAGGTGTCCCCCGGCTTTGAAGCTGTGTGTCTACCAGCGTGTAGCTACTGGTCCTACCAATCTGCCCGATGTTTTGTTGTTGCTTTTTGTTGCTCTGTCCTTTTCTCTCTCCCCTTTCCACTCACCCCAACCGG
The DNA here is from genome assembly GCF_033026475.1 of Channa argus. Lineage (NCBI taxonomy): Eukaryota > Metazoa > Chordata > Actinopteri > Anabantiformes > Channidae > Channa > Channa argus. Next base: position 10,555,870 of record NC_090204.1, read on the forward strand.
TCGAGGCAGATGGCCGTCCACCCTGAGCCTGGTTCTGCTGGAGGTTTCTTCCGTTAAAGGGAGTTTTTCCTCTCCACTGTTGCCTATGGCTTGCTCCAGGGGGAATTGTTGGGTTGTTTCTTTATATATCTTTATAATCTTGACTTTATTCTGTAAAGTGCCCTGAGATGACTTTGTTGTGAATTGGCGCTATATAAATAAAGTGAAATTGAATTGAATTGAATTGTATATGAATACCATTCCACTTCATCAATACCAAAAAAAGACTCATGTTCAGCTTCTTAATTTGGAAGTTGACAAGAAAGCTGACCTTAAAACTAGCCTGTATCTATCTGCAGAGTTATACCACAGAAGATAATGTTTTTAAAAATCCAGTTTCAACATAATTTCAAGGCACAGCAATTAATTGGAGATCAGCTGATTGTTAAAATGTTGTTCTTTGAAGGATAAGTTCTAGTTTTTCACATTTGTCTAAAACTATACACATATGCCCATTTGTACATTGATAGTGTCTTTGGGTGCTTGTTGTAATTGTTGCCTCTGCCAAAGCTGTGACCACATCCTTTTTTCAAGCAATCTCACTGTGGCACAAAATCTACATTCCTAGTTCCTAGTAAAAATGAAAACATTTTCAAAGTTTAGAAATATTATAATAATAGTCCCATTTGTATTATTGTGGGCACCGATTTCTTCTCGGCAGGCTAAAGAATCCAAATAACTTCCAGTGTACATATTAGGCATGTCAATATTGTTGTAAGATCTTAAAACATTTCAGTGAAGTCAGCAGAACATGCAACACCATGTACATGTACATGAACATAAGTATGTGCTTACACACACATACAAACATGCGCACACACACCTGAAGGGAACAGCCGAAACTTTATTCTTTGCCAGTAACTTTTGACAAGTTCTCCACATCCTGGAGTTGTTTTCAGACGTGCTAGAAGGGAGTGCTGGAAAGCAGTCATGTAGAAAGAGAATGCTGTTACTGGAGTTATTAACAGGCTCCTGTGTTTCCCTCCTCTCAGCTGAGCTATTCAGAGCATATCGTCCTCATCTGCCACAAACACATGCCGACAGACAGACATGGCAGACGGACACACAGCGCAGCCCCTCTATGCGCTGCGTAGTAATATGTTTTTTGCCCATTTACAACAAATTAAGTTTCCCTCAAAGTGAATTTCAAGCTTGGCTGCCTTTGGAGGGCGAGCAACTCTCTTTTCATTAATTTTCATTCTTTTCCCTTGAACAAATGATCTACTGTACAGCCTGCACTGCCTTATTCTCCTCTCCCTGTCTTTTTCTTTCTCTTGTTTTATCCTGTCTTTGCCTTCTGTTGCTTACTTGGTAGTAAATTTAGGCCAGGCAATGGAAAGCAATTACACTGTCAGAAAGGTGTATTCTGATTTATTAAAAGCCTTGAATGTTATCTGTTTTGTTCCCTCTTTATGTCCCCCTAGGGAACAGAGTCCTAACACCCAAATGAGACAGAGTGAGTGCTCCCTGCCCAGTGATCCATCCTGAGAGTCATATAGGAAGCCAGAAGAGTAAATATCCATTGGTAGAAGGGAACAGACAGATGGACAGATAGGCAGCTGAGACACAGCTGCAAGGATAGGAATAGATGCCACTGATGCTCAATAGGTGCGAGACACAAAACACAAAGAGCGACAGAAACGGTGAGAGAGATGGGTCTGCTGAGTGCTGCACCGGCTCGGTTAGAGATGGCATTCTTCTGCCTTTATTTAGGTTGTCAACGATCCACAAAGCACAGAACCTATGTTCCCAGTACTGTAGGGCCATAGACATCAACCATTTAAGGGAACTTTTCATTAGATAAATTTCTTAATCACCAAAAGACAGGAGAGCTGAGCAGAACAGAGCGACGGAGGGAGAGAGAGACAGTGAGCTAAGCCATTAAGGTGTGAATAAGTTCCAATTTCCAAAATAAATATTATCTCTGTCTGAACAAACTTAAATCTGTGTGCTTTTGTGCCAACATTATAATAAGGATCAACAACGGGTCAGCACAACGTGAACACCACACCATCAAATTCTGAGAGTTTCACCTGTGACACTTAAATCTATTTATCTCTTATGTTTTTTCCACACACAGTTGACCTGTAATGTGTAAAGCTGTAAAGTTAAAATCACTACCAGCACAGGCACCCAGACTGCACTCTCTGTACTTTTCACGGTAAGGCATGCATTAACAACCTCCCCTAATGCACTCCTCATCTTCTCCAAGTCTTCAACACTACTTCCTCATTGCCACATTCTTGATGGCCAAACAGGCAGCAGAGATACAGGGGTGTGGATGTGTAATAAAGCATCTAGTATCCTGGGGAATCACCACTTAAGATATGAGGGTATACAGTGCTATAATGAAAGGACATAGTTCATAAACCTGCTTATCTTCTGCTCCCTCTGGACCAGCCTTCTTAGTCAACTGTCTCAACCTTTTCTCAGATTCCTACACTAGACTACAGATAATGCTGTGCGGGTATCAAGCATCTGATTATTCACTAATGAAGAAAAACAGAAAACAGTATAAGAACAAGTTCTGTTGCCAAGAGACCTCCAATGGAATAATGATGACCTTTCCATCTTTGAGGAATTTCTTTTCACATCAGTTACTGAGGTGCTATAGACATTGATAACCATATTATTAGAAGCTAAAGAGTCTAGGTCTTTCATTCAGATACTTTCTGGCTGCTGTCAGAAAAAGTAGAAACCTCCCGAGGCCAAAAGAGAAGAATTTATGACAAATGCAGAAGCAGGAAAACAAAATGGAAAAGAGAAAATACAAATGCCCATACAGTTAACAACAAACAGAACACACACAAAGTAAAACTTCATCTAAACTTAGTTGAGGTAGAGTGAGTGAAAATTTAATTTCCACCCCCTGATATAGCTCTATGCCTTGTCTGTTTCTTTTACATTTTCTTTTTTTTTTTATATATTTTTTTCTTGTTTGATGTTTAGGCCACAGCTAATGCATTCCTGAACAGTCTGCCTCTAAAGGAAAGAAGAAAAAAACCCTGTTATCATGAGCTGTTTACCTCTTAGCTTGGGGAAAAGCAGTTTATTTACTTGAGTAGAGCCAGCTTGCTTGACTGGAGAGGTGCTTGTGTCTGTCTTGAATATATGCTAACAAAGCTACAAAATTATCTATGTTTGGGGAAATATTATAGCTAATATTTCTAATGATCCACCTGGCTCCATCTGTCTCAAATGTATCTAAACAGTAGAGAAAAATATTGACACTGTTTGATTATGTTTTTTATTTTGTTTTATTTGGTTCTATACATACCGTAGGATTGAAGCTTTTTCACAAAAAAAAACTAGTCTGGATGTTCATTACTGAAACAGGGGTTGTTCACATTTATCATGTGGTTTCACTTTGCAGTTTCACCTCATCCAAAAGTGCTGATTGACTATTCAGGTGTTGGCCTTTGAAGAGGCAGTCAGTAGTTGGAGGGCTCTCTTCATTACAAACCAATCACAGAACCATTCACAGAACAGCTCCAATGTCAAGAACTCCGCTCTCAAAGTCCTCTTTCTGAGAAAGTTAGCATTAATTAGTTACTCTAATTAAATCTGGGACTCTGTCACAAAGGGTGCTGTTATATTACTTGATGACAATATATCATCCTTGCAAAGAAATAAAAGACAGAACTATGCCATTCTTAATGTCTCAGATTGCTTATTTTCTCTTTTTTAGGTATAAAAACAAAGCAAGGTGTAGAAACATCTCAGCATCATTCAAGCTAAAGCTGAGCTACATTTCAAGTGTTGTTGCAAAGGGTCTGCATATTTACTGTATGTACATGTTTTTCTTTTGTTTTTCCTTTTTATATAATTATAGCCATTTCTAAAATTCTCTTTTCACTTTGTCATTATGGGGTAGCAAGAGTGGATTAATGAGAAAAAAACGAATGGATTTGAACAATTGTAGTATCAGGCTGCAATTTACAAAATTCCAAAATGTGAAGGGGGTATGAAAACTTTCTGAATGCACTTTACATTTCAGCATTGTTCTAAAATACAGTGCACACACACACACACACACACAAACACACTGACTTGACCCTAACCTGAACCATAACCAGTACTTCACTAAACCGATCTAACTGTCCTTACCCTAACCTTGAATCATGTCACTCTAATTTCGGTTCTGGACTGCCATCTAGTCCCCACGACTCCCCACAAGTGCTTGCAACAGTTTAAATTCTATGTTATTAGACAAAAATGTAATAATTCCAAGTGCAAATTCAGTCAGCTAGCACTGATGTAATATTTTGTCATTATTATTGGACTGTTTTAGTTGTTGTTAGTCCCTGGAACATTAAAATCATAATATTGTTCTCATTATCAAGTCTGTGTTGTCTAATCTCATCCTGTTCTGCCCAGGAATGGCAGACCCGGCCTGTGGTGTGTTTCCTGTGTATTCTGTGTCTCCATCAGTGTGCCAGGTCTGGCTCCTCCAGTGTGACTGCTGACCTTCTCCTCTCTCCACGGCTGGAGTGGCTATTGATTGGATCTTGGCACACAGTGTACAAACATAGAGATAAGGAGAGAGAGAGGCACCCAGGCAGATATAGCTGCAGTGCCCACTCCACTTTACTTCCCTCCTATTGCTCCAGACAAAAAAAAAAGAAAAAACCTCCATCCCACTGAGCATACACTCGGACATGGTGCCTGAACACTGATAGTAGACAGGATTAGGTCTAAAATTCAATCACAAGACTCTAAGTAATGTTAAGTCTTTGCAGCTGACAGTGACCGCTGCGTCTTTTCAATACTGGACAAGTGATCTATCACAATCTTGCTTTGATTGGTGAGATTTAAAAAAAAAAAAAAAAAAGAAGAAAGAACTGTGCAGATGTGAGATGATGTGCGCTATGATCCTGAAATCGATAGTTTTACTTGATGTGGGTTTGTGAACTGAATTACTATGATAGTAAGCAGGACACTTGAGTTGTATGTGGGCCAGGTCTCAGACAACCTTAAGGCTGGTCAGTGGCCTGTCCATGCTCCCACCCTGGGGTCTCTCATTTACACTTTCTTTCCATCTGGCCACTGACAGAAGCTGTGCTGCGTCAGAGGTGACTAATAGTGTCACAGCCCTGCCCTCCCTCCCAGCAGAAGAAAAAACTCAAACTGCTGCCTACGCAACTGCCAGGGAGATAGTAGTAGTGAAAATAAAACGAAACAAAGAAACATGCTTTGTCAACAGGCAAGGTGGTCAAATTGAGTGCTTTCAATTCCATATGGCCAGGGGACAGTTGAGGACTGTAGAGAAATAGGGGAATAGTTTGAAAGAGAAAGCAGTAGTCACATTTTCATAGAGGTTTGTTAGCACTGTAGCAAGTCAAACACGTGTTGTCTCTTTCTCTGTGATTCTATGGACATGGATGCCTCAGGGGGGAGAAAGAAAGAGAGGTTTACTCTGATACTGTCAGGGTAGTCTACAAAAGGAAATGTTCAGACAGACAGAGACGAGAGGAACAGATGCAAGGCCATGAACCCAGCAGAGAAAGGACAGGATGAATAAAAAAGCCTCTTCTCTGGGGAAAATAAGAGACACTCTTCTTGTATTCATCTTTGTGGTTGATGTACAGTATGTGTGAGAGTGTATATATGAGTGTATATATTTGTGTATGTACATACAGTGTTTATGGACTTATGCACTTTAAACATGGTTGGAAATCCCCACCAGTACATGCTGTAATACTGCAAATGTGTTACCTACAGTACAGGCATACAAACTTTTTAACAAATGATTTTAAACAAATGTAATAAAAAGGCCTAACAATAAAATATATATTTCTCCACTTTTTTGGTAAGACTTTGCCGATGACTAGCCTGGCATACAGTACCAACATCTCTAGCTCATTGACACATTTGTTTCAAAGGTTCCCAAACAGCTTAGATCACAAGTGAAAATGAAGAAATATTTAAATTATGCAATAAAGTTGTCGTCAATCTAAAAAGTATAAAAGTAAAATTATACACTTTTCTTGTTTGTTTTTTTATGTGTTTGATTTGTTTTAGCAAATTCTGTCTAATGTAATGTTAACCACACTTTTGTTTTATTTTCTTTCTCTTTAGGATTGTTAGATGCCCTCATGCTTGATAAAGAGAAGTAAAAAAATGAAAGTAGGGCGAATCAGGGAGTTATAGCCTGCTGTAAAACGTAGCATACTAGCCAGTTTCCTCACCAGGTGAAGTCCACTGTCATTGTAAGGTCTCAATTGACAGGAAGTGCAGAAAGTGAAAGTGAAGACCTTGAGAATTGGGAGCCTGATCTGAAGCTGATATTAAACGCATCTTTGCCTCATCCTTTATTCAATCTTAAGAGAACTATTACAGCTCTCCTCTTTCTATAAAAGACAATTAAAAAACACCTGCCCTATAGGTCAGTAGAAACCCACTCACTCATTTTGAGAGAGGTGGAGGTTAAAATAAAGAAGAGACAACCTCTTTTACGGTGTCTGAACCTACCTGTGCAGGCTGGATAGGAGATATTTTGTTCAACGGAATACATTACAGAAAACAAATTAGTCAGCATGATAGAATAATGCCAGTGCAAATGGTCCTGGCTCTTATTTCCATCCTTAAGAGATAACTGTACCCATTAGAAGGTTAAAGCTGTTGTGGTGTCCCCGCAAAGGCTCTGCCTTGGAAATGGCAGCAATCCATCTTTAAACTTTGATGCAGCCAGAAAGCTCTTCTTATCCCTTCTCATCCCTTCCCCTCTGACCTGTGTGTGTGCGTGTGTGTGTGTGTGTAGTTGCATATGTGCATGAGATAGAGAGGAGGGGAGAGGATAACACCAAAAGCAGGAGAAGACAGAGAAAGAGATATGAGAGGGTGTGGCTGGGCTGCCTGCCACCCAGGCCCTGAGAACATAAAAAGGAAGATACGACCATAAAGCTTCTCTATGCCTATGAATACTAATACTGACTCCGTGAGGCAAACCAACCAAGTCTGTCCTCTCTCTGTCCCCCCTCTGTCTTCTTAGGAGAAATGATGTGGCTTAAAAATAAGCAGAAAATACTGTGCTGCACAGGCAGCTTTGTATAACTGTACATTTACATGTATCACAGTAGTACAGTTAGCAGAAATCTCATACTAACTCTAGCTAACTTGACTGTGATGTTTTCCTACTCCTATTAATTTGGCTGCCAAATGAGTACAGGTTGCATAAGAACTAACATCATCATTAGTATCCCTTAATTGTCCTGACTAACGCTGACTGAAAAGTAGAACAAGTCTATATTTCAGAGAAGTTGCTTTTATTGTGAAGAAGTCAGGAGAAATGTAATGAGTTTGTCTATTAAAAAAAGCGTTTTTGACAATTAACAGCCATCGGTTTTGCCAGAATACAGAAACAAGAGTAAAACAGCTGACATCGAAAGGATCACAATTCGGTATGTAACAACCAGCAATCCGTTATCAAAAGCCAAATAGGTCGTGATTGACCTGTATTTTATTTTACATCTGTTTTAATTAAGTTTCATTTCACCAGCAGGCATTTAAAAATGCCATTGCAACATTACTCTAAGTTTATAAACGCCAATCTATGTGCCACAGCACACTGGGTCAGCCCGGCTACAGAAAGTGTTGAGCCAATGCGCTGCATATAAAAGGCATCTTGTAGGGCCACAAAACCTCCAGAGAGCATCTATTTATGCCAATGAAAGCCACAATGCACACCAGTTATTGTGGCTCTACAGCATGGGATTCTTATGCACACACTGTAAAAAAAAATGGCGGCCAGCAACGCCATTCCAGTGCGTAAGTGTGCTTACGTATATTTGTATAAATAAGTGTGGTGTAACTGTTATGCCATGCCTTCACCAAAAGTGTTAAAGTACTGCTCATGCTATACCTTTTGTGTAGACACGTTATTAAAAAAGTACTGTACTGTACTGTACTTTGCTACAGTACTTGGTTTACTAACGCAAGCTGAAAGTCATGAATGTCAAATAGTACTACAGTACATTCTGTGAAGGACACAAACTCAATAGTCAGACGTTTAAGTATTTGCCAAACAAAATTACACTAAATATATTTCACTGTAAATTTGTTCTTCAGAAAGTACTAAGTGCACTTACTCAATTGTACCTAAAGTACATATACATAGAGTATTGAAGTTGATGACGATAACACTAAAAAGAAAGAAAGAAAGAAAGAGGAAACTTAACCAAATTCAAAAGCTGGGGTTTACAGCATAGGAGATGTCAGAAAACATTTTGAAAGAAATTTGTAGTTTTTATTTAATGTACTGACCTAGAGAAATCATAAATTGATTTGGATTTTTGGAAGCACTGAGAGCTTATTGGATTAAATCAATCACAGAAGCTCTAGCCAAACCCCAAGTCACGTCCAACTGTTTTTTTTCAACATGCGGTTAAGCACAACTTAAGTATTACAACTTTAAAAGGAAATAACAGTTCTTATTATTACTGAGTTAGTGCAGAAATTAGTTATGAAATATGCCCACATTTAAAATCTATAATACTCAATTTCATTTGTGTTGTTACTGTAGGTCATTAAATGGTCTATTTATAGAGATATGCTCTTGTGCCACGGTTTTAAATTTCAGAGTGCTTTCTGTAGTTTATGGTCAGGTGCTCGTTACAAATACTTTTTTCATGGTGCCCCCCTTGCAGCAAGCTTCCCCCTGACAAATGTTGGAGGACAGAAGAAAAAGTCGTAATCTCTCAAGCATTTCTAATGAGTTTTTCTCCTACAATTATTTGATAAGAGCAGACAAGACTGGAGGCAGTGTGTATGATACACTAGCTCCTACTGCTGAGGTGAGAGCTCTGCTGATTACACACAGAGACATTTAGTACACACACAAACATGCAACAGTGCACACACATACACACACACACACATTCTTACAGTTTGTCATCTCAGAGTGCAACAATCCTAATAATAACAACGTGAGAGGCTAAAGTTATAACCAGCAGGCACACCTAACTTAGCAATAGCACACACATATACACACACTCTAAACCATACAAACCTTCAGCTCATAATCTTGACAACTATTTGAGTTCTGTGCTCCAGATTTGTGTACCCCATGACAAACAAACTTTCTTCTCCACCTACTGACAGCGCACTGTCCAACTCACCACACTGAGTCCCAGTTGCTCCCTCTGCAGGTAGGGCAGGTTCCGGCACTCCAGGCTGGCCAGGTAGTGCTGCAGTCTGGAGTAGGTATAGGGGTAGCAGTAGGCAAACTGGTACACGTCGTCTTCTCGGTCGAAGCAGAAGGCAAAGGACATGACATAGTTGCGCCGGTGGTCCGGGCAGCGGTAATAGTACACATTTTTGGCAGGAAGCCTCTGCCTGCAAAAACATGAAAAACAAGACAAACATATTACAAAAAATTAGTGCTGCTGTTTGTAGGATATATCGTTTACATTTATATACTGATTAAATTCATATGCCGACATGAATTGAAAGATTTTGTTCAGCCAAAATCTAGGGGCCCCTCCCTAATTAGGGAACGTAGGCTATGCAATCTCTCATATATATATGACACAATCATTGCTCTGTTCCCCACATCGCATTTTTAAATGCTTTGGTTAGAATGGATTATGGGCAGCACAGAGTGGTTAGTGCTGCAATAAGGTTGTGGGTTTACGTCACCGATCGACCATGGCATTTCTGTGTGGAGTTTGCATGTACTCCCTGTGCTTGTGTGTGTTTCCTTCGGTTTCCTCCTACAGCTTAAAGACATGCATGTTAAGTCAATTGATGACTCCAAATTGCCTGTGGGTGTGAACGGTTGTGAAGATATGATGAACAATGAGAGCCCAGCAATATATGAAGAGAAAGGAAAAAGTGCAGAAGTGCTAAAGCAGACAAGGAAGAAGACGTACATAATTTATATAGAGAATTGAGAAATCATAACAGTAAGGTTGCATCAACTTGTCAGTATGCTTTCTTCCATAGGTGTTGAGTTCTCCTGGCAAACAAGCAGGAAAGAGGTGGATATCACCCGAGAGACGGAGGTTTTTAACTCACAATGGGAAACAAACAAACTAAATATAATTTGTTTGTTCACTTTATATGTACATAATTTATCCTATAATATATATTAAAAGAAAGATGTGAAATGACAAAAACAGAACCTTTTTTTGATGATTATACGCCACTTTCAGATTCTCATTCTCAATAATTTGTCATAAAACACAACAGTTTCCAATTATTATTTAACGTAAACCCAAGCAAAGCACAAAGCAATCAAAATTTTACTGACAAATATATATTAAAAACAATAAAATGTATTCCCAGAGTGTGGTATATTTGGCAAAATCTCTTAACAATATCAGCTACCAAATCTCAGTCCTTCAGAAATGCTTTAACTTCATTCTCAAGGATGTTAAGCATTTACAGTAATTAGATTATTTTGTTTTCTGGCAAAAGATAGTAAATTTTGTTTCTGTTTAAAATTAAAAGAGCCAACAACTGAAAAAGAAAAGGATGAAATGATGGAACAGCAGATAAATTCACTCTTTTGCACAAAACTCTAAGCTCAGTGCCAGTGCTGAGGAGTCAACAAAAGGATGCTAACAGTTTGCTTGTTTCTGCTGCTAATTTCAATGCATTATTCCACAAATCAGAGGAGATCACATTTTGACCTCTGCTTCTAATTTACTGATTAACAGGAGAATTACAGCTTATGTGTATTACATGTGACCCACTGTGGTTTTCAGCGTTGCAGTGTAAATGGCAGCACTTTCCTTTCCAATAAACAGAATTTTGATTATAAGGACTAAGACAGTAATGTATTATAATGTTCATGTGTAATTTAGAATAACAGTTTCAGTGGCCAAAAATCAGTAGATTGCATTTTTGTTTATGTTTACTGTCTATGAGCTTAGAACCTGACTTTCATGTTTCATTCAGTATGTCCCAAGTTGTAAGTGTGTGAGCAGTTTAGAGTAAATAAATGGAGTGAAAAATGGAAAATCTGTGTATCATTTTGTCTTACACTCTGTCTGGTTGAGAGTGTGGTATTTGTGATATGTTGAGTCTTTAGCACTGTGTCCTCCATGATGGGTGTTGTGGTTGTGTAGTTTCCTGGGTTTTGTGCTGCATGTTGTGTGTTGCATGCTGTACCAATAAATAAAGCTGACTGATCCATGCACTTTGAGGACAATTGATCAGTACAGGACAGTACTGCTTCAGTCTACAGAACTTCTCTGCTTACTCAACGTTTTCTTTTCACACTCTTCATCTGTCTGTCTTTGTCTTCCGCTCTTTACCAGCTTAGCGCTCACCACAGAGACATGGTGAGAAGGATGTTGTATGCATGGAAGTGACATTGTTTGCCTCCTTTCTCTCTTCCTTTTCTCCTCCTCCTCCCCTTTTTTGTGTCTTTCTCAAAATCTCCCTTGTCTTGTCCTGTCACTCACTTACTCCACCTTGGCAGTTTACGGGAGGAAGACCAAGCATGGAGAACAACAGTGCTGCCACAGCAACTCTGGCACATGCTCTGAGGGAGAAGGATAAAAGGAAGAAGTAGATGAGAACGATGAATGATTGGTGGGTTTGGGGTGTTGGGAGAAAGGTGGAATAAGGCGATAAGGAGAAGATGAGAGAGCACAGCGATGGCAGATCTGGGCCTGATACGGGGATACACAGGAAGGGGTGGTGGCTAACGGCATAGCAGCTGAATGATGGTGAGGCTAGTGAGCCAGCCTCACTGGCAGCAGATCAGATGAAGATGTTATCGAACCTGATAATCAACAAACAGGACAGACTGTTCTGCGCTAACTCTGGCAGAGTGAACTTCTCTTTTTGTCTCACCCCTAAAGTCAGAGGACAGGAAGGAGACACAGGAGAGTTTAATGTGTTTGCTCAGACACCTAATGCATCAGGTTTCAAAAATGGACTTGCATAGAAATGCATAGTGAACTCACTCACATGCATTTTCAAATGCTTGAAGATGTCCCTGCAGGCACCTAATAAAACAAAAAGCTAAATCTCTTGGCCACTCGAAGACAGAGGGGGTGAAGAGAGAGAAAGGCGGGGCTGATGATTCCTTCAGATGAGGAGAAAGGAGGATTTACGTATCTGCATGTGGCTATCTCAGCAGAATACTAATGTAGGCAGTGGCTAGCTATACAATGCATTGCCTGACCACTGGAGCCAGCTCCCAAGTCTTACAGCCTGTACAACTGGACATAGAAATTGAAGAAAGAATTGTTAATATTTTCATATTTTTCCACCAATGGAAAATGAATATGAGTCCCAGTACATGTGTGCACCCACACACACACTCACACCCACTCACACCCACATTCACACACACACGCACACAATCCCAATCGCAATCCCTCCAAGGTTAATTAAAATAAGATGACACCTCACCTTTTTAAATATTTCCCTGTATGGTTCTAGCTGTCCATACAATCCCATTTCTATTTGGTTCGCCTTCACCTTTTTTCCCTACTGGGCAGTGTGTGACCTTGCCGGAGAGTGGAAAAGTCCTGGCTATTGATTTTAATTACTGCAGCTTGTCCCATCACAACATTATAGTTATAAGCTAGAGAAAATAGCTCAGTGACTTCTTGTGCAAAGAGACTGCATGGAAGGCCTGAACTACAAGCTAAGGAAGAAACTGTACCTGGTCAGCTACCACTGTCAGGCACACAAATATAAAATGCACAAAATCTTCAGCACATGCACACTAACGCACAGTCCCTTTGGATTTTATCTAAGCGGTGGCTGCTCCTGCTCGGCAGCTGGCAATTTGTTTTATCTAAACGGTACCTCCCTGTGCCTCTCCCCTGCCCATCTCTGGACGTGGTACAGTGCCGTCGTTCCCAAACAGAATTATCACTGCGTGGGATGAGGAAAAAATGGAGAAGCTTCCCCCAGATGATAACACACTCACACGTGGTTTTACAATTCAGTGAGGCAGAGAAACACACATAAACACAAATATGCAAAGAGTCGCAGGCTGAGACAATGCAGTAAACTTAAACTGCATGTGAGCTACATCAAGGTCATTCCTTTGACATTGAGCTGTGGGACAAGTTAACTTCCAGCGCATCTCATTACAGTATTACAGAATAAAGAGAAAGAAGTAGAGCAAAGAGCAACAAACACACAAGACACTAGGCAAAGACAGAGAGAAGTCCTAGAAACAAAAAAAAAAGGGGGAGAATGACAAGGGAGATGGTTTCATAGAGCTAGCAGGCAGCCTTTAGCAAGTTGTCACTTGGCTTGCCTGGGCTTTTCTTCTTCTGATCCATTGGTAGCTACAAATTCCCGCTCTGATTTTGATGGTGCAAGCATGTCTATGAAGTTTCAAGATGAAGGCTTATAAAATGCTAGCTTTCATAAAGGCGACATCTCGTCTATATTTTCAAATCAATCAAGCGTAGAGGACATGCCAATCACTGCTCCACGGAGCACACTCACAGACAAAGGCAAAAATATACAGGACAAAACTCACAAGGCCTGGGTGCACACACTCTAATCCACTCCCTTTTATTTTCTGTCTCACTGTTGTCTCTTTCAGCTTGTCAAGCGTTCACCCTGTCAACTGTTAGCAAGGTTAAATGTCTTCCAATATGCCCATACAGCTGTCAAGCTCCACGGATCCCTACCAGCTCATTTAAAGCAAATAGTTAGTCCGTTTGGCAAACATTTCACATTGAATGACATATTTCTTTACTACCTCTGTGCTACTACACCAATAATTGAAGAGGCAATACTTCTTGGCACTCTAAAATGATGCCAGATGTTAGACCGGCTCATTGTTTTTAAAACACGGCCGTGTTCTTGTTTTGCATAATAACTCAAGCAGAAAACAGCCTCTGAATCATCTAAAGACTGTCAACTGTGTGGGTATGTATATTCATGTGTGAGGACGTGACTACATGTGCATGTATGCATGTGTATAAGCAGAAGAGCATATATATTCTTGAAGCATCCATCTGTCTTTTTTAGATGCAAATCAAGTTTCAACAAAGCTTTCTGGAGACACTGTTACTAGGCAACCTGTGCTTGCATTGTAATTTGGTTGGTCTGCTGTATATTGTATGTGGTGGTACAGTATTTTTAATAAACTACACCTTCATGAGAATGTGTTTATCGAGTGTGACTACCTTACACAAGAGAGAATTGGATTAAAGTCATCTGCTCAAGTGTGGTAGTGCTAAAGAGCTATTTCATGTATTTCTTTTTTTACAGATATAAATCAGACTTTTATGCAGAAGTATACAGTATGTACCTTGTATATATATATATATATATATATATATATATATATATATATATATATATATATATATATATATATATATATATAAAATTATATATATAATTATAGACTTTCCTCTAACAGAAGAGGTGAAAGCTGCGTGGCCTCTATGGGTGCTTCTCAGTTCAGAATTGGCCTTGTGAAGGGGCCCTAGCATGACCGAATAAAGAAACCCTCCCCTGAGAATCAGAATACTTTTACACTGATGCCTGCTACAGACATTGTAAACACCTACGGTCTCAGTCAGCTATGATATTCAGATATTACTGCTAAATTTGTTTAGTAAAATTTATCACAGGGTTTGCAGTTTGTAGACCCCAATCTTATTAAAGCTGTGTTAGTGAAATCAAATCAGTCAATATCAGATCACACATACACCTGAGTTCAGATTATATTTTATAGGATATAAAATGTGAAGCTATTTTCATAAAAACCTGAAAGCAGTAATAAATCTTGTGAATCTCATCTAAACCAAACACATTTGTGTTTATAGGAGTAAACCAGTCTGTTGGGCTGTGTGTTTCCCTCCTCCAGTATTTCATTTTGTTTTAATGTCACCCTATAGGCTACTTTTTTACATTTAGTAAAAACAGGCAGAAATGTCCTCTGTTTCTCTGCAATGGTATTTTTTAGACTTTCTAGCGTTTAGGAAAAAAAATTAATGTATTGAACTGCTCAGAATAAGAGAATAAAGTGCATTTGTATCATGTAAATATCTGCGAAGTAATATTTGTTTCACCTTTAATCTGATGGATGCCCAACAGTTATACATTCACATAAAGTGTTTATCACTCCTAGGGTGCCACTCAGATAGGTTTTGGAGAATTTAGAGAAGCTGCAATAACAAATGTACCCTGAATACTCAAAAATATACAAATTGTCATTGTCATTGAGTGTCAAGTTTTGTCTTTTTTCACATCTTAAACTTTTAGCCTGATTACTTCTTGAGGAAATCTGATTTAAGATGCTCCTTTGAGTGTTTTAATCCCAATTGCACAATATAATTTGGTACTTTAGTATTTCTATAATATGTGCAGATAAGTAAAGTAAACTGCAGGTTGGTTTTAAAGTTCTTTTACAATGAAGAGTAATATTACTTCACTAGTGGGCATTGTGACAGTGCCTGGACAGACCAGTAGAGGGCCTCACTTTTAAGGGAGTGGTAAACATTTGAGGTTGTCTAAATTTACTCTAACACAGCACAGTATGAACAGTTACAAGTCTGTTCTGTGAGGTGAATCTTCTTTCTTATAAGAAAATTACAGGGGGAGAAATGTGACTCTTGGGGAGGAAAACACCTGCCGCATATTGCACTTTGTGTGTGAAAGGATTGAAAAGTTCCAAATTTACCTGAATATTAAAAGGTACTACATTCACATGTGTAAAAATAGATAATGTTTTATTTTATAAGAAAATGTAAGGCCAACTCAAGCCTCAACTAAAAAAGTAAAAGATGGTCTGTATCTATATCCCAGAGGGTTCTCGACTAGATTGAGCATGCTGGGTCTGTTAGTAGCAAGATCTCCTGGGTCTTGTGGGGCAGCAGGGCAATTAGCATAAAGCAGATGATCACTGTGCCCTCGCCACTGTGGCGCCACTAGTCCCCTATGGGGTAAAAGGGCAGGTGCACATTTGTCTGGAATAATGGGGATATGAAAAAAAAAAAACACACACACAAGCAACCATTTTAAAAATTAAATACACACACATGCACACACACCCATACATAACTAAATGATGATGTCAGCATTAGGCCCCTGGTGAGTGGTGGTGTGTGAGCTAGTGGGAGTGGGAGGAGTGGGCTTGTCTGCATGTGTGTGTTTGAGAAACAAGAGAGAAAAGACTGGCCGCCTATAATTGTGTGATGCAGCATTTCCCAGAGTGCAACATTATACTCTCATCACATTATCTGTGTGTGTGTGTGTGTGTGTGTGTGTGTGTGTGTGTGTGTGTGTGATTAAGCGTGTAGACGAAATAGACTGGCGCCAGACTAAGTCATAATAATAATGTTCCAAGAGACCAGACACATGGACAGACAAAGACAACAGATACCAACCAACTACACACTGATTACCAAGATACATGATGTACGTACTGCATGTGTGAAACACAGGGGCAGTGATTATGTATGTGATTGTGTAGTGGCTGTAACTGCTATATGTAATCATAAGTAATGTGTTCTATACAACAGCACCAGGCTTCATTTACTTTTTGTTCTTTTTTCTGTTTCTTTGTTTTTTCTTATTCAATATCACTTTGTTTTATTTTATTTAATAAAAAAAAACGAATTAATTACATTTTCCAAAACCAGCATGTATTTCAATTTCAATTATGTTTATATGAAATATGAAATCTCTCTTGCTTTCATATGGTGGAATTTAAGTTTTAATCATCCAAGTATATGACTTGTTTTAGCCAATAAAAGTATAAAAGCAGATAAAGTCATCACTTTATACAGTATATGACTGAAGATGTGAGAACACCCTCTGATCTCACACTGAGTCAAGCCAGTAACAATGGGACAAGTGATCGAAGATCAAGCCTCAGCATCACTGCTCCTGTGTCTGTGTGTGTGTGTGTTTCTGAACGTGTGTGTGTAATAAGGTCATACAGAGAGATGAGATCATTTTCTCTGGAAATATACTCAGTGAAAGGCAATGCAACACATATGACACATTCTGAAATCACTTTTTTATTAAATTCCGCAAAGAGATGAGCTCACTTTCTGTAGTCCTGATCACAATGACTTGCTATTGCTTAAAGCTTAAATAATGCAATAACAGTTTTGCTGATTTTACAGAAATGCTTCATTTGCCCACCTTTGGCTAGAGAGTATTTGTTAGTAGTGATTATGTTGTTGTTGTTGTTATTTTTATAATTATTATTTTTATTCTTGGTTTTTACCACATTGCATACAAGGTGCAAGGGTTCAATGGTAATTTAAATCTATTTTTTAATTTGTTTACAGTAGATAAGTTAAGCTGATACTTATGAATTTTTAAGTACTTGAAGTTGAACATGCTGATTGATGTGTGGAGTATAAAGAACAAAAGAGATGTGTAAATGTTCAAATGTGTTGGGTCTGTACTTATAAAATAAAATACAATATTGTGATGTATTTTATGCAATGATGTCATTGCATCAGTCCTCGGGGAAGAGAAGAAGGTTAGCTTTTGGGCACATCTTGGATCGTATACATTTATAATACTCATTTTACTCATATTACTTATTTTGTAAAACTTTTAATCATCATTTGGATAATAAAGTTAAATTTTCTCTTCTCTTCTTCCTTAGGATCATGCAAAACACGCTTTGAGATATTTCAACACTGATAAGAGACAGAACTGTGAATTAAACGTCTCCCATTAAGGCAGACAACTAAGATGCTCACATATTAATGCAATTAATGCAGCTAAAACTCAAAACACAGAAAAACAATTTTTCTTTAAGTGCCTTGAGATGACTTGTTGTGAATTGACACCAAAGAGATCAATTTGAATGACACTGAAATTAAATTCAGTTGCTTTTTTTCTTTTTAAGACAGTGGCTTACGACATGTTAAGACACTTTAACTGCAAGCTAGGTTTCATAATACATTGTCTAAGCATACATAATAAGTAAAAGTGAAGAGCTGTAGCTGTAGAACCTAAAAGAATAATTTCTGAATTGACAATTGTTTCTGAATCAATATGTGATGCAAAGAATCAGGTCATATCAAACTGTAAAAAATGTAATCAAGTTTAAGGATGTGAAAGGTTTAACATTTTTTCCTTCAAAAAACGGGAAGAATTAATGACTGATACCTTTCATTAACAGCCTGGCACATGAAGTAAATTTGAGGTCACTCTTACAGGATCATTGCAATTGCACTCATCTAAAATCTCTTGCATCCCTCTATCCCTCAGGTCCTGGCACAGAGACACCAGTCTGTCTGCTCACATTTCTCTTGGCATGATGGTGGCAGCTGGGGGCCTGGCTGCCCTGTCTGCATTCATACTCTCTGGTATATCACACACACGCATCTTTATATATATGTGTGTACACATACAGGGCAGCCACACATATACATACATACACACACACAAACACTCCAAACCCTCATAGCTTGCAGCCGGACTGGTGTCACCATTCATGTGCCAGGGGTAGCAGGACCCACAGGGAGGGGAGGGCTGGAGGGAAGGACTAAGGAGAGGGAATGGGTGAAAGGAGGGAAGCTCAGGCTCCCAGATAGCCAGATGCTGCCAATTAACTTCTCTGACTGTCACAGGGTTTTAGGGAGCAGAGACTGGCACATGTACCATCTTCTCTTCTCTTCTAACCTTGAATCACACAGGTGTGCAGAGGTACATCTCAGTGTGCAGTGTGTATCGACACACACGTCTGCAAACACAGAGACAGCTGTACACAAGTGACTGTGGACTCCTTTATGCTTTTATGACCCTTGGATAAAAGCCTTTCTCCTCTCTCTCTCTTTCACTCACTCACTGTATATATACTGTGTGTGTATTTATGTGTGTGTATTTGGCTTTGTGTGCACATGCTGTCAGGCTGTGTTGGTGATTATACAAGACAGAAGGAATTACAGGCTATTACAGACAAAAAGCCTGTGGCTGCAGCAGCCAAGCTGTACTGCCCTTAAAGGCTTACAGCTCTAAAAAAGCCAACCTATTATTCCTGCCACACCACATAGCTGTCTGCTGAACATCTAAGATATAAAAATAAAAAACAGCATGATTCTACGCTGATGTAATACTTTTTTATATTTTGTATTTTATAGTTTCATTTTAAAACAAGGTAGTACACGTTTGAACAACAACAAAAAAAAAGAAGGAAACCGGGCGTGCCATTGCCCACAGGACATGAAACTAGTCATTCACAGTAGAAGGAATTACACAACAAATTTAAAAACATACAAGGACAAAAAATAAAAAATGTAGTCTGATTTTTTCTTTTTCTTTTCTCACCTCGAGATTTTCCTCTGCATTTTATCCATTGCCAATGTTGTCATGTATACAAATGACTGTAAACAATGTTACAGCTGCTTTTAAATACTATGCTTTTACTGCCACATATTTCAATGATTTTCTGTGCAGGAAAGGTGCTTCAAAATGTCAAAAGTATTAGTTTAACAAATGGTGATGATTATGTACCATAAAAATGTTTAAGGCTAAAACATGTGGTTAGGCTTTTCCAAACGGACAGTTTCCTCAGTTGGAGCAACAACAGTTAGAGTGAATTTGAGTCAGTTTATTCCACAGAAAAGCAAAACATCTTGTCTGCTTTGACTGAATTAAAACTTTGTACTTATAGCCATTATGTCTGAACAAAATGTGTCACAAATAGCTCTGAGATGTTCAGCAACAACATTTACTCTTAACCGACAGGATACTGAATGAAGAACCTGTCAGCCTAACTTTTGTGGCTCCAGAGTGTCTGTACATTTAGAAAATCGTTTTGTTTCCACAAAGTTAATTCTATAAAATTCAATATCTGGCATGGCTAAACAAATAAAAACAACTCTCAAGACACAAAAGTAAAAAAGACAGAGTCTAACTGCTCATAGGAAGAGGAGGGATGTGCAGCCATGTCTGAAACATTTGTCAATATGAGGTTCACAATCTGACAGAAGATAAATATTCTGTTCATGAAAGTATCTCTGGAATCTTGTGAAAGTAGTTCATCTCATGCAAACTTCAACTTTCGATTCCTCACTACAGCAAACAATAGTTAAGTTAGGCATAAATTAATTAGGTAACCAGTCAAAAAAATTAATAAATAACAATGGCGTCATCATTCTCAGTGCACACACACACACACACACACACACACACACACACACACACACACACACACACACACACACACACACACAGCAGGGTCCATCAGATGAGTCTGTTCCCTCACTGTTCTGAGTGACAGATGACTTGTCACAGAGCTAAACAGGAGAATATTTTACTGCAGATTGGAATAGGAAGAAAGGGAGAGGTAGATAAGGAATTGAGAAAGAGAGAGAAACAGCTACATCATTCAAAATGGTGGCGATTTCAAAACGACATTTACATGCACATACATGTTCAAAAGATCATTCTATAGTCTCTGTCTTTGTGGTCTCACCTGCTCTCTCTGTTTCACACATATGCTAAAGTACACACACACGTAGATAATCAGAATCAGGACATGAGAAAAGCTGAGAGGCTGGATCAATGTTGGGCTCTGGTGATTAGCTGTAATTGAGGAAAAAGAACTATGGGAACAAAGAAACATTATGACCTTTTCCGTGTCTGCACACACCATGCACTAATAAGAAACATTCACATCATATCATACTGACTGGGATTGTCTAACTACATCAAAAGCACCTTCTCATAAGAACAGTATGCAAATGGATGGCAAAGAGAGAAAAAACAATCCCTGTAGATAATTGACTAGCTTTGCAATGTTTTTGTGTGTGAATGGCAATTTCCACTCTCCTGTCGAGAGTGTGCTGATTATTCTATCAGACAAAAAGAGGTCTGTGTGTGATGAAAAGATTGGCAGTGTTTCACATCTGCAGTGCTATGGAATGGCCTGTCTCTCTTTCTGTCTCTGAGGTGCTCTTATATCGCTTTCTTTTTACATCCTGTCTTTCTAGCCCTCTCTCTGCATGTTGGTTTCTGACTGAGTCAAACACCACTTGTCAGGACAGAGAGCTGTTTGGACTGACATAGATAAGAACAGACAAACTAGACATTTATATGTTATTTCTCACTGCAGCTGGACTGGGGGAAAACACGATGATGTACAAGGGACGTGTGGAGTTGAGCTGGTAGTGTAATGTGACAGAATTACTAATGTACGTATAAGGTTTAAAAACGTAAGTACATTTCAGGTTTGCCCATTTTATTTACACTTTATATTATAGCATGTGATTTACTGTGTAATTGTGTATGAATTACTGTAGGTACTAATACAATGACTTTCCTACTGGTAAAGTACATACAAAATAGGGAAAAATGATTTAATACTGATACTGTATACTAAAGATCATTATTAACCTCAGATCAGATCTGGGCAGTTGACATTTAAGCAGGAATATTTAGGTTTTTTTGTTCACAATTAATCACAAAAACTACCTGGTTTGGGGATCATACTCTTGTCTATGCAGGAAAGTGTGTTGCTATAATTTATTTTGTATTTTTACCTCCACTTTGTTGTTTTTCTAGACGACAGCAAAAGCAACTTCAGAAATACATCACTTTTTTCCTAAAAATATGAGAGATCTATAAACTGTGATATTACCTACATTTTCACCATCCAATTGTCACATCTGTATAAGTAATTTGCAAGGACCCAAGTAAGGAGACGGCAAGGAGGTACAAAGAAAAAGGGTATTTATTATAAAGAATTTCGAAGGGTGAACACAACTAAAAATCACTCCTTGAGGAGGGTAAAGAACTTCCTGAACAAAAACAAAAACAACAAATCCAAACGGTAAACTTAAATACCCAAAAGGGGACGAGAACTTAGACTGGGGACTGTGCCAGGGGAGCAACGAAAACAGACTATACACGTACAGGGAAAAGGACAGACAGGACAGCTACTCAACCAACAGGGTGCACACATACAAGACAGACAGGACACGACTAGACAGAACCAATGTAGGGTACACCCAGGGGACAGACAAAAGCGTAACTAATATTAACACACAGGTAAAGAGATAAATTAAACAGGGACAAAAGAACAGAACTAAACAGTAACAGACAGACGGGAATAAATCATAATCAAACTAAACTTGAGGCAGAGGGTAATTAACAGGAGTAACTAATACAGGGAGCAGGATAAAATCAAATGGGTGGAGGATAAACTAAGGGCAAAAACGTAACAAAGGAGTAACCAAACCAGAGACTAAAACTTGACAGAGTCCAAAAACAAGGAACAAGCAGAGCACGGAGGTGAGTGTCCAAACGGGAAAGCTCCAGGAGCGCGAGCAGAATACAACGGGTACAGAATACAAATGAAGTGGACGAGAACAGTGGGGAGAACTGGGTATAAAAGGACAGGGGAACTGGTGAAACAAATCAGGACAAATAAGAAAGGTGAAGAAACCTAACAGACTAACAGGAAGAGGCATAGGAGGAACAACAAAATAAAAGCCAAGGACAGGAAATAAAGCTGGACAACTAAGCATGGAAACAGGACTGACAGTAACACCAATAATATGATATCTATTTTGTGCACATTTAGTTATCTTGTGTAAAATTAAGTTTCAGTAATATGGTGTGACAGTTTTTTCTTCTCACACCATATGAAAGAGTGTCATACTGTATGATGTTCTGTTCAGCTAAGCTCTTAACATTGTGCATAGATATAAACATGCTAATATTCATTGTAGAATTCAAGTAAGGAGCCTTTCTTTACTTATGAAAAGGTGAATCCAAATTCTCTAGTGTCTCTATGCTTTGGCTGATTACATGTAGGCCATATGCACCCCAGTTTATTGTTTGCTGAGGTCACAAAAACTGCTTGATAATTATCACTTAAGTTAGTGTAAGCAGTTATGTTTTTGTTTAGTCTCTGGTCATTCAAAAACAAACCTGAAATATGAACTAGTTTTCATGTCAAAACGTTCCTGAGCACAGGAAGAGACTAGCAGAACACATCCAGTGCAGACAGCGCTGGAGAAATACAACTATGACGTTGTGCTGATAATTGTCTAGAAAGTTGTGCTGTTAACTCAATAGACACGTGTAAAGAAATGGAGGAGGTAAAGACAGAAGAAGGGAGAAGGTCTACCTTTCATTTCCTTTAAGGGCAGAAGATTGAACACCCTTCAAAACAACTACTACAACACCTGTTTTTTTTTTAAACATTGTCTTAAAATATTATGGTATGAACACATGTATTATGGTATACATACATGTGTTCAGTTTAGATTTTCTCGACACAACTGAAGTTTAGATTTGCAACTGAGCATCAGTGTCATACTAAATATGACACTGCTCACATGCTATCACAGGCATGTGCTAAACTTTTCTGGGTTGCTGTTCCTTGAGTGAATGTTCCTTGAAGGTAAATCAAATTAGAAACAGGCAAAAAACATAAAAGCACAGTACATGACTAACTGAGTACTTTTCTTACAGTACAAAAACACACACTCAAAACCTTCTGACCAACACAGTTCTGTTCTAAAATCTGCATACAAATCTCCTGCATTTAGGTGCATGTGAACCACAAAATGAAACTAACCGTGACATTATTTCAGGGCTCATTTTATTACAGAACCTACTAAAGGTGTTAGCTCATTAATAGAAAACACAGACACTAATGGCAGAGGCTGAATCTTTGAAGGAAATATTCACAATAAATGTTTGTTTCTGCTTTAATCAATTGGCACCCATGAGGAATGGAAGGGGTTAAATTGAATACAGCCCTGCTCTACAAAAACACATATAAAATTTGCGTTTAATGCATTTGTTCCCCAGTTTTCACTTTGCTTCTCACTTACACACTGAAATAAACACTCAAGCAGAGACACAAAGCGATTATCACCAAAGGTACGTTCGCCTGCTTGTAGCTGTTCCCATAGGGAAACTAGCTGTACAACGTCTCCACTCTCATTTTTTATTGTCTGCTTATGATGCCCCATGTGTGCACACTGACTTTCATTTAACCCCTCACAACAGACAGACACAAACCAACACTCACATGCACGTACGATGCCGACCCCTCTTTTATGTCTCCATCTCTTTCACATACACACACACACACACACACGCACACAGGCAGCTTCTCACTGCAGTGGCTTAAACGACAATGTATAGGCGTATCCCCCATGCACTGCAGACACACAGTTTTATGACCACTGCTCCTTTCCCAGTCAGACTTGGCTGCCACATCCCTAAGAATAGAAATACCGATAATACCATATCAGGATTGGAGGTCAATTCAGACAAGATGGTATAATAAAACAGTGAATAAAACAGTCATGACTGTGCACTAAATACCCCCCCTCCTTTTTTGTTTTTTTGCATTAATGCCCCAAGGTGAAAATAACATTCTCACTTGCTCAGGGCAGGGTCACCTGCAGAGAGGTACCCATGAGAGTGTATGTCTTGCTCAAGGACACTACAACAAAGTAAAAGCCCGACAACACAAGGGTGGCCTGAGCTGAAAATCTCCTTTCTCAACTGACCACACTGCTATTACAATGTATAGGTATAGGAATGTTTTTCCTGCACAAGACAAATAGTAATTTAAATACCACCATGCCTTTGAGAGATGTAGGCTATTTTTAAACCCCTCTGTATATCTCACTTGTAATCAATCACTGTTTCACTTTAATTTCATTTCATTTTCTTTAATTTTTGCTGCAAATTTGAAGAAATTCCCTCAAGCCATGAATAAGATATTAGGTTTACAAGTATGGGAGGTCACAGTGACCTTAACCTTTGAACCCTAAAATGAAAACAGTTCATTCTTCCATCTTGTTGGACTTTTCTGACAAATTTGAAATAATTCTTTTGAGAATTATTCCATTTTCAACAATGTTAGAACATGAGGTCAAAGTGACCTTGACCTCTGACCAACAAAAGCAATCAGTTCATTTTTGAATCCAAGTATATATTGGTAGCAAATTTGAACAGATTCCTTTAAACCAGTCCTGAGATATCACGTTCACGAAAAGAATGTATCTGAAATCCCTGTGACCTTTGAACCCTCCCCAAATCAAGTCTGTTCATTCTTGGGACCTAGTTACAGCTATCACCACTGCAGAAGCATATTAAAAACATGCTATGCAGTTATGTGTCTTGTCAGTGTTTCTTTTGCACAAGTGCTATGGACAAAGAGCTGTCCCACAGTCCTGCTCATTGGTAACTACAATGTACTGTTGACGTAATGTATCAATAAACGTGTTTTACTGAAAAACATTCACCAAAAAGTATTTCAGGGTATGAATTAGGCTACTAATTGGAGGGTTAAAGACAGACTAATAATATGCTAGTTATTTAAAAATTGGTACCTTGAGGCTGAAACGCTACACTCTGAATAGTTCTCCTGTGTGCCTGAAATGGTAAAAAGTGGGGCAGAGTTAAAGGTGCTTTAAGAAATCTTTGTCTATGAAAAACACATTTTTAACATATTTTCTTACAACATTTTGCGTCACTGTGGCAAATGCCATTTTCCATGTAGTTTTACAAATATTTGAAGCCCCAGGACTTCCTCCGACTATTAATAAGGTAAAAAGCAAAATTAAAATCCTATATGAGTTTTGTGGTTTGTGCCTGCAGCAAAGAGTGCACTTATGCTACAACTGCTCTGCTGCCCTTTCCCTGTCAACATGAAGGGAATATCTTAACATGCACTGGTGTGATTGTGTGTGTGTGTGTGTGTGTGTGTGTACTGATTGATGCCTTCCAGGGCACTAGCGTGATTGAAACACCTCCTCACCATAAAGCTGTCGTGCCCGTGATGGAGTCGCAGGGTCATTTTATGCATCACACCTGTCCCTTTTCCTCCCCATGCTGACACCCAATCAAATAGGAAACGGGGCATATTTGTTTTCCTGGCCTTGAGAAGGCTTGTGTAGAAGGTTGTATTTCTGTGTGTGTGTGTGTGTGTGTGTGTTTGTGTGCGTGCGTGTGTGTGTGCGTTTGTGTGTTCGTGTGTGTGCGTGTGTATGCGTGTGTATGTGTTTGTATGTTGTGTTTGTGTAGTAAAATGACAGAGAAATTGTGACAAAAAGGAACAAGAGGCATGTCCAGCAGGCCAGTAATTCTGACTAATACAGAGCAGTGATAGCTGTCATAAAAGCTCAAGAAAACTTTTATATTACACACTTCACTGTACAAAGTCTTGAATTAGAGTAGGAATACAAAACACTTTTGAAATAAAAATATTGCAAAATAAAACAAAAGGAATTTTGCAAACAGGCAACAAACTTAACCTTGGAGAAAAGGCACTGGTATTTGAATTAAATCTACATACAACATGTGACAGGGCCTGAAAAAGTGCAAAAAAACAACCATGCAAAATGCATTGATAAACACTTGGGTTTCCAATCCATGATCTAAAAATAACCAAGGCTCCTAAAATAATGACCCTGGCTGGTTGCTGTAGTGCTGAACTCTGGCAAGACAAATGACATCCATTCCAGCTCTGTGCCTTTAATCAGCTTGTGATAATTAACACCACACTCCATTGGCCAAACAAATATCTTTGTCAAGGTGCTT
Organism: Channa argus; assembly: GCF_033026475.1. Lineage (NCBI taxonomy): Eukaryota > Metazoa > Chordata > Actinopteri > Anabantiformes > Channidae > Channa > Channa argus. Next base: position 10,582,384 of record NC_090204.1, read on the forward strand.
GTTGCTGTACACGCTCTTCTCCTGTTCTCACAGACAAGGTAACAAGCAGTCTTTAATTGCCTTAATTTTGTGTAGTAGTATTATCGACTTAACCCTGTGCTGTTGGCACTTATAGTCACTGTGTGTTTTCCTCCTTTTTTCCTTTATCTTTCCCTCCTTTCCCAACAAGTACATAAAATGCTTCATCATGTTGGGCTGGTGGGCAGTAGTATTAACACCAAGCTTTAATAAAGTGAACAACCTTGTGGGATTGCAGAGGGGATAGATTAAGTTTGCTTTCCCTACTGGCAGAAGCAGCCGACTCTGTGGGGTTTCTTATCGGGAGCTTTACTTAATTACGTGCTTTAATTCTAACATTCTCTAAAATGACCCCTCACCACAATGAGACAAGCTGTTTTAATTATACAAATGAACACTTCCCTTATCAGGTGGGATCCGAACTCTCGTTTGTCACAATAACAGTTAAGGATGAAGTTGATTATCACGTTATCTGGGCCTGTGTTTGGCCACACACAGAAGATGAAGAAAGTGATGCTATCTAGTTACTGTATGTGGTACTATAGTAAAGATATGAAAGATTACAAACAGGCCACTTAGTCAACATGTTTCATAATGTATTAACTATGTGTTCAATTTTATAGTAGTAAAAAGATTTATAGTCTAAAAGCAGGCAAGTCTGAGAGAGAGATATAAGAAATAAACATGTGGTAAAGGGACAGTGCAACAAACCAAAAGAAAACCAAAAACAGTCTACCAACTATTCCCATAGTAGGGGACACTGGCTGACTTGTTTATGGTAGTTATATAACAATATTTTAGAGTGTGCTGAGGGTTCCTGTGCAGTGCTGCCTGAGCAAATTTAATGGGAGAAGTGTCAGAGAAGCCATTATACCAGCAGGGGCACGCACAACCCTATTACATATGGCTGCTGGCTGCTAATGTGTATTAGCAGGAGACAGAGGAAGCAAGGTGAAGATAAGTGATTTTTCAGTAGCTGGCTAAGTAGGACAAAGGGAGGGAGTGTGTCAGGGAGGGTTAGACAGAGAAAGAAGATCCGGAGTGGACGCTACTATACCGGACTAAGAACAATTTTGAAGATACTCATTCGCTGTGTAAAATGTAAAGACGTACAGTAAATGCTTAAAGTATTACAATATGTTGCCAAGATTACAATTTTATAACTTAAGTTCACATTTTTGTGGTTAAAATACATGAAATTAAGGGAAAGATGTTCAATTAAAGAGTTTTTTTTACAGCAATATGAATGTTAGGAATCAAAACAGAACTGCTGAAACATCTCAAAACTTCAACCACCGAAAGAAGGTGACAGCCGGTATTTTCTGCTGGTTAATAATTTATTGAGTATTGAAGGCTGCTCTTGGCAAGAAAATGTGAGTTTCCTGTGTTTGTGTCTGTCAGCAGCAAAATTCCACACACTGTATTTTTCAACTACCAGCGCACCATGCCCAGCATTGGAATACGAAATGTGTAAGAAAATCTAAAGCAGCATGCCTTACTACCAAACCCATTAGCTTTCATTCTTTATTTAAGCTTTTGTCAAACTATCTGTGGTACTTCACTCACACAGCCACTCTTTTCAAGAGCTTGCTGGGCAAGTTTTGCCACTTGACACCGGTGCTATAACAGTGCGCTGGTATTAAAGGAGTTGGGAGGCTCCTCAGTTTGGTCTTTGACAGCCCCCTTGAACTCTGCAGGCACAGTGATAAGTGGCTTGATGAGTGGGCAATCTCTGTCAGGCAGCTGCTGGTCCAGCCAGGGGAGCTGGGAAGCTGCCAGACTGAACGAAGACTTACTCCATACAAACAAACACACAGACACAGACACAGAAAAATGTAAATGTATGCTGGCATATACACATGCATGTATACTTGTTTGGACATGAATTACCACAAATGTTTGGCCCATACCTGCATGCATGGACTCCGCAGATACATAAAGCTGGACATGGAGGCATCACATGTGCACAAGAGCCGGAACACACCAAGCTGACTGATGGCAGTTGGCCATCAGCCAGTGTTGGGGAACATCAGTTGGCCTAGTCTCTGTGGTATGTCCCACACCACTCGTGCTAGTTGGACCCCCAGCTGGGGCTTTTTGGGCGATTCAACTTGTTGCACTAGAAGTGGCCACATACTAACAACAGCAGAAAAATGTGGGACATCATATCAGAAATATCCTCTATCAGATGTAACCAGATACCCTGGGGAGAGTGAAAGTTGTGTGAAAATTGCTACTGATGGTTTATTTACACTATGTACATACGCAGTTGCACACTAACACATACACCTCTGAAGAGCAGAAAGGCCACAGAGGAACAGACAGAAGAAACATGCGCTTTAGGCTCTGGTTGCCATCACACCCAATCTTTTGTGTGACTGTGTTTCTTTTGTCTGTGTTTAGTGTTTCATAACGTAGCCACTATGAAACACTCAGAAAACAACATTTAATTTCTCCGATTTACTGCTTTGTTCTTGTTAATTCGGCTCTCTCCCATCGGCCACTGATACTCCGTGCTCACGGAGGACGGGGCGACTGAATTGTGTGTTTAGAGACAGCAATAGACAATATTACTGCTTTTAAAGAAACTAAGTGGCTGGTTCACATTGTTTACGTAAAGGGGACTGGATGTAAGACAGGCAGTGAAATTAAAAAAAAAAAAGGATCTTCTTAAAATATGTCCCTGGTGAACTACAAAACACATACATTCCAAAAAAGGTAATCAGGTTTATTGTATCATCTGTGTATTATATTACCGCCCCAAAAATAAGGGACATTTTAATCATAATGTTCTTTAACTGACTGATGTCCAGGAAGTGAGATTCATGGAAGATAATAGCCGAGTGAATTCTACTCTTTGCGCCATGCGTATTCAAATGTCCTCTGCTTGTGATTCTTACATAGACTGAAGGTTTTTGTGTTCAAATATAGCAAGGGACTTTCTGGCTGACTGTACTGACAGGTCAGCCGATAGTTTAAGAAGTAGAATACACATGAATAAATTGGATGGAGCATTGTTCACTAAATGACAAGATCCTTCTTCCTCTCCGCCTCTTTAATTATCTTCCTTGGTTATAATTACACATGTGAAGGTCCAGGGGACAATCGCTGTTGTGTTGTACTGTCTGCTAGCTGAAGTTAGATGAGATAGGCAGAAGATACTATAGAAGCAGACACTGGCCGTTAATCGTGGTTGCTGTCTGTTGTTTCAAAATCATAGATGAAAACAATGTCATTTCATGCGAGTAGCAGCACTACTGTACACATCCCCTGCTGCACTTTTACAGTAAAATGGCTCGTAGCAGTAGGAGAATACTGCAGAATATAAATACATTGAAATAAAATGGTGTAAATGCAGCATTGTTCTTTAGTTGACAGTAACCGTTCCTCAAAATCCACAAAATTACCACTCGTAAACAGCTGGAGGTTAGGACACACAGGAGGCTTTCATTAAGAATAGTGATGACTGAGAACAGTGAGTGACCTGGGGGTCCTTAAGCAGCCTTGTAATTCTCTCTTAATGAAGCCGATGAATAAATGATTTGAGATGCTGTGCATGAGAGGCCTGATCCCCCATCAGCATGTCTCCACAGGGTTAGTAGGAACCTCAGGGGACTCCTCCTCCCCTCCATCTCCTACTCTATCCTTTAACCCCCCCCCCCCCCCCCCCCCCCCCCCCCCCCTTTTATTTTTCCTCTATGCATCCTCCTCACCCTTTATCCCCTCAACCTCCACATCTCTCCACCAGCCCAACACCCTGCTACCCCCCAATGTCTGTGAACCTAATCTCTAAAACTCTTTTCCGGAACTGTGAACAGTAGTGAAGGCCACTGTGAGACTGACTCATCCAATAAACAAGTAGTGGGTGTTGGCATGCTGGCGACCCTCCATTTTCAGACGCGGTCATTTTGACAGGTAATTTTTTTTATTATGCTGATTGTTAGTTTTCCAGTTATTGTTTTTCTTCCCCGTGACTTCAGATGGGGGGAGTGTAAGTCTCTGAGATCAGGCAATCTTACTCTCTGGGCCAGAAAACAAGGATGACAGTAATAAAAAGGAGAACCAATTGCTTTTTCATTTCATTTCCACTGGGAAATCAGGCTGAGGGAGGAATAAAGAAGCTATAATAATAAAGTTTAAGAAAAAGGGCCAATGGCTCTCCAATGCCTAAGCAAACCCCAAACAGTAGCCACTGTGGACAGTACAGTTGCTCTGGGTCATCCACATTATTGGAGAGAGGGCAAGACAATGTGAAGGATTTGGTGGTAGAGCGGTGGAAGAAAAACAAAGTCTTCAGTTAAGAGTGTACATGAATGCCTAGGGACAACAAATACAGTGTGGACAAATGTGACAATGTGTGGTCAGCACATTACAGTGACCTTTTTAACAAGATGAAAGTCTTTTCTTTTTATTTTCTTTAGTTTCATGCAGACAATATGAAAACTGAGAAACTTGAGAGAAAAAATAAAAAAGAGGTTCCTTCAGGGATTTACTTCATTCAGGTAAGCTATTAGGGTCTGAAGAGCCTCTAAAAAGCTTTAGTAATTAACATAATTCTACTTAACCAGAGTGTATTTTAACAGTGCATCATTCTATGCTGTGGCATCGTTATATTGCTCATTACAGTGGCACATAGTGCAGCTATCTCTGCATGAGCGTCTGAGTTAATGGGCCACAATAAAGACACCACTGTCTTCATTTTATGGCTCAGTTTTCTAATGGCCTACTTGGCTTTCTTGCTTGTTCTCTCAAAGGAGCCATCTAGGTCTCTTTAAGACCTCTGATATTCTCAGCAAACTATTTTCTACTGGCCCATGTTTCCCCCCATCCATTCTTCCAGTCTTCCTCATTCCTATCATCCTCCTCCTGACAACTAAAGGCAGCCTGCGGTAGCCCAAGGCCCTTTCCTGTGCCTTTAGATTCATTAGTGGGCCCCAGATGCTTAGCTGCTTACAAAATTATGAAGGGCCAAAGCCAACTGCCTCCAGATGGGACCTATCTATATTCAGATGAGCTGTTTCCTCACATTCAGAGCAATCCCACCCTGATGTCCTACAGTATCATCAACATGCTGACAAATACAAACACAAGTACAAACAGATGCACACAGAGGAAGCCATGTGCACATGCTGTGCGCGCGCACACACACATAGCTACCCAGACAAAAACACACACAGACTGCTTGACTGGAAAGCATCACTTCTATTCTAAAACACTGTTTGTGTTGTCAGCTTAAGATTGTAACTTGTAACGTGCAGTGTACAGTGATGTTGAGGGAGTCCCTGTAAAATAGACATAAACACGAGTTCTGAGTTTGTCACATCACAGGTAAATGTGTTATTAATCACTCAGCCAAACATTTGTAAAATCAGGTTTCAAAATCATAAAATTTTAGGAATAGCCTACTATCTGCACTGAAACAATAGGGGCCTCCTCAGTAAAGCATGATCAGGTACTGTCAGGTTTTTGTGTAAAAGGGGACTAAAGTGCAAAAAATGATGAGAGGGTGTGTGACAAAGAAGATGAACTTTATTATCAAATACAAGGGAAAAAAAAGTCACTCCTAGGAGGAGGACAGAAACAGCCACAATTACAGAATGCTAAGATGCTCATCAAAAGAAGAAAAGTCTAAAGGCAGGCATAAACACACAAACTAGGGGATTAAACAAGAGCTGAGCTGGCAAGCTGGGGAATCTGAATATGAGCATAATATATGAACTGAGGAGTAAATCATAACCAGGGTTAGTGAAACTAAAGAATGAGAATGTGAACATGAATACATGAACTAGGAAAATACCATGAACGAGAGCTAGATGAACTAAGATTCTGAACACGAACAAAAATCGTGAACTAGGGAAATAAGGAGAACAGGGCTGATGGTGCAGTGTGCTTACAAGACGCAAAATCAAAAAGTCAGAAGACTTAAAACATTATAGTACCGCATTTTTTTTCAGACTAAACCAGGACTGAATAGAATGATAAACCTAAACTCAGACTAAAACCGCCGGACGGCAGAGGAAACCTGGGGGCTCCTCGGGTACATGACACCACGGATATGACAGTGGGTGGGCGAGTGCATCTGTGAGTGAATGAGTGGCTGACTTCAATCAGGTAAGCCAGAAACACCTGTGTGAGGCTGACAGGTAGCGTAGAGAGACAGAGCTAACGAGAGAAAAACCACAGGACAGCAATAGAAAGAGCGAAAGACAGGATAAGCAGAAAAACAAGTAGGGAGTGCATGTATGAGAGCTGACATGACATGTGTGTGTGAGTGCGAGTCGACAGATTCGGCCAGGGGAGGCCAACAGGTGAAGGTGAAAAGGGAGTCGTGACAATACCATGGTTTCTTTCACATCCATAAATCTCACCACTCTCTTCTAAAGTCATTATTCCAATGACCCACCTTTTAGCTCTACTTTCTATAAACTCCTACAGTCTTTAGTCCTCTCTGTCCTGCCATCATGCTATTCATGTCTAAACTCACTGTGAATGTCCACTCTTTACTGGACTCACCTCTTTTGACTCATGGAATTGGTGTCCTTTAAAGGGTGCTACAAAACTAAATATTGGACAAACAGTTGATCAAAAAAATTGTACCATACTTAACACAAGGTTGTAATGTTAAAAATGCTGCATACTTTGGCCAAATCATTAAGAAACCCTAACCCTGACTCTTCAAAAGTTAATCAATCTTTAAGAATCAACAATTAATTATTACATAAAGTAGTCTACAGGCTTTTTACACGTTTTCAGCAATAACATTCTGACATGTATGATTTATGTATGATGTGCGTGTTAAAGGAACAAATTAGTGATTTTGCTTAACCGGGACTTTAATTGTACAGATGGCCTGTGATATTGGCAATTAAGCTGTGAGCTCTCTCAGATTATGAGTCATTGGGAAAGTGACTATAAACATCACCACAACAAACCAATAGATAGATACAGAAACTTGGTGCTTGCCAACCCAGTCGAGATCTCGGCAGATCTCAACACAGCTTAGGATTCCTTATTTTGTATCCATGCTGGAGATGTCAGTTGAACAATTTGCCCTTTGGCACTCTGAAACGGATGTAACAAGCAACAGAAGGATCAGTACACGTCACAGGCTAATACTAATTAACACTGACAGCTTAATCATGGTTCAAATGTTTAAAGCTAAATGGGTTAAAGTGTGGCTGTATTTCAATCTAAAATCACATCACAACAGACAGATCTACAGTTATTAAATAGATTGGATTTCTGTCTTTTTTTCAGTTGTTTAAAATTACTTTATTCATTCAATTCAATTACATTATTTCATAAAGTATGTTAGCAGGAGAAAATCCATATCTTCCTTCTTAATGGCTACAGAGGGGGATAAAAAGAGGAAAGAACTACCTGGTGGGTGGGTTGAGCTGTTTTCAGAAGCATCCTAGAAGGAGCTTCTCTCAAAAATAGATTTGGTGCATTTCTTTAGCGGAGAAGAGAGCCACCTTTAGGATGCTTCTGTGCCGTGATGCACCTGGTGGAACCACAAGCACTGACTAGAAAGGAAGCAATCAACACCTCAGAGCCGGAGTTGATCCAGAGCCAGTCTTAGACATATAGGTGACAATGCCTACAGCCTGGGACCTCACCCAAAGGGGGCCTCAGTAAACCACATTGATGTAAAATTTTGCTTTTCAATTTAAAAAATAATTATTTAAAAGAAGTTGACTATGCCTGCATTTGTGTAATTTTTGTATACGTGTGACAAAAAAATATAGTTCTCAATAGTTGCCACAATTCTACTTTCCACTTTCTGGTTAGAGCCTGATTTCTCTCTTGGCCTGATATTCTCATTGTTATTCATAATCTCCCCCTGCAAGGTTCCATCCGTTAAAAACCTAATCATTTTTCTCTGACCTATTTACTATAACCTGGCTGCTTTCAGTTCTTCAGTTGCCATATGTTCTCAACATTCCAGACCTGTTTTGCCTGTTTCTGAAGTTCCCTTGGTTTCTGCCTGACTACTCCCAAAGTGGTAAGTAACCTGATAGGTATTAATGGAGTTTTTTGTTGAATGCTGGGTTGTGGATGGTAAATTGACTGGCTTTTGGCGGTGGGAACAGTATTCTAGGCCATACAAAATTAATGAGTCACAAAATATTGATTTCTAACTTACACACATCGACATCAGATTCATAACAGTGTGTGTGGTTATATTGCAGCTTTTTGTCATTTGCACCTGATTTAATCAAAGAAATAGATGGTGCATATGTCCTGTTGCAAACAAATCCTAATTTTCTGCTAATTGCAGATAGGTTTTAAACAGTTCTTTGCCTTAAGTCAGGAGGCGTTTGCTTAAGTTGTGTGTGGTGAGTGCACATCTGGGCAGACAGGCAAAAGTAAAATATACAGCTACTTAAACCAGGTAATGTTTACTCATCTTCCTCTGTCTAAATATAAGTTAATAAATCCATGGCTGGTTATTATACATCTAACAGGCCCGAACCTTATCCTGGCTCTCAAACTCAGGTTTTTCTTCATGTGTATTCCAGTATTGTACAAGTCACTGGGTCAGGATAAGAACTGTATGTGAATGCAGATAAAACTATCTTGAAGGTAATGGGGTTAGCTCTCTGGGAACTGAAACTTACCGCAGGTCACAGAAAAGTTGACACAATGCACTAGCTGTACACATTTGACTGCTGGAGGACTCACAGAGGACACAGACTCTGATACAGTTGTGAACAGACTCTAATCCGCTGTAATTAAAAATCTGTTTAAGATTGCTGACACTCTAGTGCTAAAGCTGCCATGACAACAAAACATTTCCCAATGTTGCTCATCCACATTAAAATAATTCAAATATTCAAAACATTAGGTGGCTTTTACAGTGAAACAGCCAGCTGGGTCTTAAGACTAAAGGCTAGAATCTTTACACAGCACACACTTAACGATTTTTTTCTGTTGACTGTCAGTGCTGACTGAGCCAGAACGGCACTGACCAGCACTAACTAGGTCGTTATCATGACCACATCACATTCATAAACAGCTGTACAGTTGTTAGGTGTGTGCCGAACTTATACTAAGGACTACAAGATGTGAACGTCTGAACAACTTCATAATTTCACTGAAATACGACTTGGCATATCATTTGGACTTTGCATAGTTTATTAAAGATTTTTCCAACAAGGAAAAAAAATCCTAAATTAGGGGTCAACATGCTTAATTTTTAAATGTGAATGTGAGGAAACTTTATTTAAAGTTCATTTTTGAAGATACCAGCTGCTAAATTAGTGAGTAAAAAATAAAAAACTAAATATAAATAAATATTAAGTAACAGAAATAGTGTTTCCACCTGTGGATCTGCTTAAAATAAAAGCATAAAAACATAAAGAAACTTTTTAAAATATATTTACCTTAGCTTTGTTGATAGTTCATCTCCAAATTTACCAGGTGATGGTTGGACCGAAATCGACATAAACAAGAATACAGCTTTTTGCACAACTAGTGCATTAGGTGCTGATACAAAACCTCACATCCTAGATGTTATGGTTAGATGTATATTGTGTGGGCTATCAATTCACATGGTAAGAAGAAGTATAGTAAATATATCATTATTCCATCTATATTTTTTCTTCAAATATGTTTTCCTCTTCTAACTTTAACTGTGTTCAAGTAATTAAATCAGAGTCATGAGTTTTGAGACAGTTCAATCCCCCAAACTTCACACTCCATTTCTCCACTCACATTTCTGACATCCGGATGCACTAGAGCAGCACAGAGAAAAGACCCATTTCATACAAGCAATATACCCATGGAAGTGTCTGAGACACAACCACACACGCACAAACATAGTGAAACCACTGATTTGTATGTGTAGACAAAGTAATAGAGGGATGTGCTAAAAGGACAGCTAGCTAGGACAAAGCGCAGGAGAGCTATGGAGGGTTGTGTGCATCTATGTGTACATCTGCATCTCATGCTGACACTCCACTCTATCCCAATCTCACCTACCCACTCCTGATTCAGTGAAACACACCTGACCCAGGTAATCAGCAATAGGTGGGACAGAGACAACAAACAAGCAGAAAAAGAGCATACCAACATGCACACACACACAGAGAATCTGTCTTTGGCAGAATGCAGATATCAACCAGTCCTACAGAGTGTCCTAATATGTCCCGTAAACACCTGATAGCACCACTTTGTGGAATTGCTGAGATACCCATAATCCTTTCAGTGGAGTCAGGGGGTCACGTCACCGCCGTGCTGAGCACACCCAATAAGCTTGAAACAGCTTATAGCTAAACATCAACACCCAAAGCCCTCACAGTATTTTGCACAGCATGCTGGCTTGCCTACAATATATGCAATGTCAATCCAGCATGTGTCCAAACTATGTGTATGTTTCACACTGGCGTTACTACGACAAAACAATTTGAAATGTTCATGACTTTAGGGTTGGCTGAACAAAGAGGGGTGAAGCTGAGGTCTTCAAATAAAGTTTCCTCAGATTCACATTTAAAAATTAAGCATGTTGACCCCTAATTTAGGATTTTTTTTCCTTGTTGGAAAAATCTTTAATAAACTATGCAAAGTCCAAATGATATGCCAAGTCGTATTTCAGTGAAATTATGAAGTAGTTCAGACGTTCACATCTTGTAGTCCTTAGTATAAGTTCGGCACACACCTAACAACTGTACAGCTGTTTATGAATGTGATGTGGTCATGATAACTGGACCTAGTTAGTGCTGGTCAGTGCCGTTCTGGCTCAGTCAGCACTGACAGTCAACAGAAAAAAATCGTTAAGTGTGTGCTGTGTAAAGATTCTAGCCTTTAGTCTTAAGACCCAGCTGGCTGTTTCACTGTAAAAGCCACCTAATGTTTTTAATATGTGAATGACTGGGAGGTAGAGCCTTTAGCTATCAAGCTCCTCTCTTGTGGAACCAGCTCCCAGTTCAGATTTGGGAAGCAGACACCCTCTCTACTTTTAAGTCTAGGCTTAAAACCTTCATTTTTAATAAAGCATATAGTTAGTTATAGTTATGCTGCCATAGGCTTAGACTGCTGGGGGACCCACCCCCCAATGCACTGAGCTCCTTTCCTCCTCTTGACCATCTCTCCTCTCCTCTCATCCCGCAATTGTCACCACTGTATGTCATTAACTCTGTGTGTTCTCTCCCGTAGTTGTCTTTGTCCTCCTCTGTCCCCTTCTCTCTGTCCCTTTCTGCAGGTGTCCCCCGGCTTTGAAGCTGTGTGTCTTCCAGCGTGAAGCTACTGGTCCTACCAACCTGCCCAATGTTTTGTTGTTGCTTTTTGTTGCTCTGTTCTTTTCTCTCTCCCCTTTCCACTCACCCCAACCGGTCGAGGCAGATGGCCGTCCACCCTGAGCCTGGTTCTGCTGGAGGTTTCTTCCGTTAAAGGGAGTTTTTCCTCTCCACTGTTGCCTATGGCTTGCTCCAGGGGGAATTGTTGGGTTCTCTTTATATATCTTATAATCTTGACTTTATTCTATAAAGTGCCCTGAGATGACTTTGTTGTGAATTGGCGCTATATAAATAAAGTTGAATTCAGCCTACAACACTAAAAGCTGATGCTGACTTACAGTACAGTAATCAAGAGACTGTTGGCTGCAGAAAAACTGTAATGCCTCACCTAGTTCATTATAAGATGACACAACCAATTTGTACCTCTGCCTGCTGCAATCTACCAAATCTCCCCTGACAAAAGCATTTAGATTAGAGCAATTTCAGGGAGGGCTGTGCTGACATGCGTACCCAACCTGTAAAAGGGGAAATGAAGTGCCTTTTTAATTCTCCTCCAGGCAAACATAAAACTGTCCAGGTAAGTCATTTGCAGGTTGAATGGAGAGGCAGAAGCAAGCTCTCTGTCACAATACCCCTTGCTCGAACTCCTTTTTTCAAGCCCTTACTCTGCAATAAACTGTGCACAAACATGTGGTACGAGCACACACACAACCATGCGCACATCCTTATCCTCATCTAGAAGATTACTAATCTATTTGTTACATTTGTCCCATTATTACTTTCACAAAATCCTCTTTAACTTCCTCTGGCAGCATATTAATGGGTTTCTGAACAAGGGAGCTGCACATTCTGATGATTGATCTGAGGGATGCTCTCTCTCTCATTCTCTCATGCTCTCTCTCTCATTTTCCCATCTGTCTCCTTCTCTGGTTTTTCCAGCCAGAGGAATAAAGATTCCCGAAAGGAATAAAAAAGTGGAACCAAGAGAAAGATGCCGCTCAATCTACTGTAATAAAACAGAGCTGAGTGATCACATTCTCGTTTCATGTATTTAAAGACCACTAGAGTGAGGTGGAAAGGGAAGAAATTGCACTGAAACATTAATGAAAAGTTTGGCTAGAGTTACTAAACCTCTCTCACAGCTAAAGCACATGAGGTATTCTCTTCTTCTTCCAAATATTCACTCAGAATCATACATCACTGCATTTCTTCTCAGCAGATGAACCACTGTCAGATAATTGTGTGTGTGCATGTGCATGTGGGTAACTTTCTCCCGTGCTTTTTATTAAATGATTTTGTCCAGCTCCCTTGTCACACAAACAATGTTGACAAAGAAGAGACATCATATACAACATTTCTTTAATCCAAGAATCTTATATGAAATCCATAGACTGTCAAATAATTGTGTGTTTGGACAATTTGTTTTTTGTAGATAGGCTATATGTGTAAAGTGACTACTCTTTTGAAATTTGAAATGTCTGCCTATTTTCCTCTGAATCCAGCAGCCAGCACAGCACAAATGATGTGTGATGGAGAGCTGTGTGGTAAACCTAGTGGCCAGAGCAGCAAAAGTTGTGTTGTGTCTGCAAGCCCTGTAATGCTACTTTGGTCTTTTGAGGATGACATTGAGTGTGTAAATCCTTGGCTTACGTTGTGTTTCTTTCCCTTATCCTCAAGTTTAACTAGTATGCCATAGGGAGTCAAGCAAAGAGGGAAATTAGTCATCACTTTATACCTACATGAATGGGTTGCAATATACTGTAGGTTAACAAACAGGGAATTTAGTCATTTATGTATATTAAGTTTTAATAATGAACAAGCAAACCTGACATTTTACTACACCACTGAGACTCTTGCTATGGCAAAATATGATAAGTTACGTTAAAACTCTCTATAAGTGTCTGTCTTGTTGCATCATATCTGTTGGAAGCTATGAAATTGCATTTACATCTTGTGTCCACAGTATGTGACTCTGGTCTGGTTTAAGATGGTAGCAGACCAGACAGGGGCTACAAACCAGAGGTTTGCTTGATGTTTTTATGAAGAGAGTCTGTTTGGAAATGAATCGTTAGTCTCGGTTTTATTGCTCAAATTACCCGAGCCGGTTCTTGTCCTGTTTGCCCTTAATTAACAAGCGTTCAATTCCCCGATTAATTAGCACAAGCTCTCAGCTATTTTACATCACTCTTCATTTGTCGACAATTAAAAGGTCTATTATTAAAAGGCATGCCACATGGTTAATTGTGCAAGTGGCACAGTGGCAGGGGAGGAGAGGGAAGAGGAGAACGCTGACTCGCTGATCGGGAGGAGGAGTCAGTGAGGTCTGCTGCAGTTGTGACACAAACTATGCAGTCCGTCTGTCTTCAATTCGCTGCTTGACACGCTGTCCTCTAGAGAGAGACCATCTCCCTCACACGCTGGCAGTGTTCGGACCCAGATGGCCAGGATAGCAGTGCAGCTGTTACAGTATGGGAGATGTGTGTGGCCCTACACAGGAGTCTTCTTTATAAAGCTGACAAGTGTAATTTATGTCATACTGCAGAACTTAAAAGGTGCACAATATGATCTTGTCCGCAATTCTACTTCTGTAGATTTCTCTTTAATTCCATAAGTGTCATTGTCTAAATTTCTAATAACACTCAATCAACAATACCATAAATAAACAAACGTTTTTGTCAGTAAAATAGGAGCCTGGGACATTATTTCTCCTCTTCATAACCGATCATAACACAGTTAGGAACTAGCTGGTGCTGAGCATTTATCAGTATTAATGAAGACCAAAGGGAAAGCTACATATATAACGAATACAGTAATTATTTTTGAATGACCAGAAACAACACAAACAAAGCAAAACTACATTTGTGATATAAAGTGTTTCCAAGCTTGTCTTCACTGTCCCAACCGCCCTGACACTCAATAATTAGGTTAAACGGTGGAAAAAGCAGTATAAGATTCAGAGGCCTAAAACTGAATACACGGGAAAAAAAAGAAAGGAGAAAAAAACAGGACGACTGCAAATATTTAAATAAAAGAAGGAAAAGGAAGAGAACACAGGGAAACAAATAGGCAGGAAATTAGTCATCAGGAGGAAAAAATACAAAGACAGACTAGGGTGAGCAAGCAGTGACACAGAGAGCACTGGAGGTATCCTTTCTTTTCCCCTCAACCCGCTTCACCTCTTTACACGCCTCACCCTCTGCCAGGGCTTAACAAGTGGCAAGCTGGCCAAAGCTGTGCTGATTGACAGAACAATTACTGCTAACATGCACTCCAATGGATAGGCAGACATCTCCAAACAGAATTTCACTATGCTGTAGCGTCACTCGCTTACAGGAAGGATTTTCTAAGAAAAGCAAAATTGCCCTGACTGAATGACTGACTTACTGTCTATCTGACCTGGAGCTGAGCACAACTGCTGGAAAAGTATTCCTCAGTTTCTGTTGCTTCCTATAAAAGCAAAAAAAAAAACAAAAAACATGGAAAAGCATTTAACCTTGATCAGGGTTGGCTGGTTCTAACTTTAGAAGCAATGGTTGGCAACCCATTCCCTCCATGTCTGACTGTTCATCTGTTAGCTCAGTTAGAGGTGTAGCTATTTTTGTCTACACACCCACTGACTGACAAAGAAGTGAAAAGTTAATTAAAGGAGACAGCACACATCAGAACATTACTAACATGATATAAATCACAGGTCTAATGAGCTATAAATTATTTGAGGACATGTATTTTAAATTGTGAGGTTAAAGTGACAATGATTTCAGATTTATATATAAAATTCCCTGGAATCCCCCTTTATTTAACAATATTTTGCTTACACAGGTTACACAGTGAAAAAATGCCAACGTAAATGTGATAAAGTTATTTATTTATTTATTTATTATTTATTCATGATGGTCTTTCCATCACAAATCGGATGTGTAGCAGAGTTAAAACAATTAACCTAATCTTAAATGATTAATTAATTCTTTCACATAATTCTTCAAGCAAAGCATAGAGGTACAGGATCATAAAGGTTCTGTGCCTTTCTCTTATTTATATCGTCTGAACTGAATTTCATTGGGTTTTGATCTTTTGGTTGGGAAAAAGAAGCATTTTGAAGACATCACATTGGGCTCCAAGAGTTTGAAGGCTAATATAACATTACATAGACTGAATAATGAACTGATTTAGAAAATAGTCTGCAAAGTAATCAATAATTACAATAGTTCTTAGTAGCAGAACTGTGATAATGGTGATACACTATATCTTCATGCCATGTTCTTCTGCACTGCCCCAAATGGGATTCTCTATGAAGCATCTGCTGGTTGATGCAGTCTCATGCAGCCATGCTGGCCATTATCCCACATGACTGCATTCTGGCCTCCAACAGCTGTATTACATTACGCTCTATTAGCTTAGTTTAGAAAAATAAGGATTTTAGGAATTTTTTGCTCTAGCAGTGTAACAAGTGGCAGTGTGGTTTGACAGACTAGTACAGGAAAATATGCTTTACACTCTTTCCACTGTCTAATAAACATGCTCACTCCTTTCTCAAATAAAGTTTTTGATTTCTGAATGAATTAAAACCATTAAAGCCAAGCAGTGTGGTGTCTTTTAATTAGTTTATCCATTATTTTATTATTTATCAAACATGTAAACTGTTGTTTTTATTGCCTGATGAAACAGTAAATGCAGTTCTCTGCTAGCCCTGATGTCTCTTGGCTGGAGGAGTCATAGAGTAAGAAATAACGGAAGGGATAGAGGATTGATCCTTCCACCTGTAGCAGTTAGTTGTCTCTCAGTGAGGCCAGCCAAACCCTGCAGCCTCCAGTATCAAACGATGCTGGGGCCCCAGGACATGAGGCACCTGCAAAGGGAGATAAAGGCTTCAACTCCTGGGCTAATACTGACGATCCTTTTGATAAATACAGATATAGGGTAGTGGGTGGTGGGGTGTGGGGGAGCAATCTTTTCCCACTCACTCTCTCACTTGTTCTCTACTCCCTGTCTACCTGTCTCAGTAATCTCTCTTTCTTGTACTTTGTTTTTCTTCTCCCTCTTGTTTCTCTCTGTGTCTCTCCCTCTCTTTCTCTGTACCTTCTTTATCCTGTCTTATGTGAGTTTGGATCAGACAGGTAAAGCTCTCCATGCTCTACCTTTTTATTTATTCCATATCTGTATCTGTCAAAAAGAAGATTGCTACTTTAGGAGCTGTCTGTGCTTTGTTGTGCTCATGGAAAGTCAAAGAGAGGAGGTTGTGTTAAAAGCATCTTGACCACTTTGTGGGGACACAAACAATGTCAGTCATAGGCTTGGAAGCCCCAAACCGTTGAAAATAGCTCTACAAGTGCATGAGACATGATGCCTCTTAGATGGCATAGTGCTGAGAGGAGTGTTTAAAGAGTGAAACCTTGGTAAGGTAAATAGAATTGGGCCTCAGGAGATTCACCTATTGAAACATAAACATGGCCAGTGTTGCATAACTAGAGTTTTAAGTATTAAAGATTTGAAACCTAAATGACCCAACAAGGCTGCTGTAAAGATTAACGCTTCAGAAATTACCTAGGATAACCTAGGATAATGATGACCTCGCAGAAAATGCCAGTTGAATTGTTCATTGTATGAACAACTGTGTTAAACTATTACTACATACACAATACATAAAGAAGAGAGATATACTGATGCTCAGATGAGAAATAACATTAATTTAAATTCTTGTCAGCATCACTGGTTGGCAGAAAAGACAATAGTAGAGGCTCTGGCACTGCGAGAAAGCCACAAGCACAACAGAGAAACTGAGCGCAAAATTACAAACTACACCACATGGAATCAAAACAGAGAGAGTGAGGCAGCTGTGCAGAACTGCATCGTGTTACACTGGGCTGTATCATAGACAGCAGTTCATCTTTTTCTAGCAACGGTGTCATGCCCATTGTCTCTTCCCATTAGCCTGTGACCTGCATGCTATGGTATGGTCGTTGCATGGGCTAGGCTAGCAGACGCAAACAGCTCAGGGTGGCAGATGCCTGGCGTTTCTACGGATGCCCTCCATCAACTAATGACAGATGTCAGGGCTCCTTTTGGACGGCAGCACTTCATCACGCTACACTGTTCTCACTCCTCGTCCTGCTGGATACACCAGCCTGCTTGGCAGACGCCGTGCCCAACCCCACTGTGCCAGCCCCATTCCCTCACTTGCCACACCTTTTCATCCACACACGCAAACCCTTCTGCATCCATCAGTCAAGCTTTATTACATCAGACAGCCGTCATACTGGCAACCAATGGACCACATGCTAATGCACCCAGATGCACTCACTCTGGAAATTTAAAGGATCAGTCTTTAGAGTGTGCGTAAGCTAGAGAGAGAGGTAAAAGAATGTGTATCTTCCAATAGGCAGGCAGAAAAGATTTTAAAAGTTGCATAAATCTACAAATACTGTACCTCCCACAGTGCAGGCTAAACATTTATATAGCATCTAATTTAAGTGCAAAGTATTCCCGCTTACAATAAAGCACAAAAAATCACTGAGCCACTGTTGTGCTTGCCTACTTACCACTTTGGCCTGCTGGTAGATTTCACTACTGGAGACATGCCATCTCTGTACAGGCTCTTGGTCTTGGAGAAGTTGACTACATTGAAAATGACTCTCTGAAAGACATTGAAAAACATTGAAACCACGTTAAAACCAGCAGCAATCTACCTAGCAGAGTTATTGACTCTGTGGTAAGGTGAGAAGTAGTAGTAGAAGTAAGGTGAGAGGTTTTCATGAGTCTGTCTCGACTGTGTTTGCATTCTACAGCACACAAGCACGTGAGGAACATGTACACATTGCTGAGCAGGCTTCACACTATCATTCATATCAAGTAATTTATTAATTTAAGGGAAAAAGGGCATTTAATGTGTTTATCAGGCCTCAAAGGTATTCAGACTGCCTTCAGGTTATTAACACGAAATATAAACATAACCTTTTTTAATAAGAAAACAGGGCACCTTTAATACTTGGCCATAGTTTAAATTAGGTAAAATGCGAGTTATAACTGACAGAGGCATAAGACTTAAATCTAAAACTGAAGAAAAAAAAAAGTAGAAGTTCCTAATCTCCACTGTGGATAACACTATCAACAGACAAAATCACAACACATTAATGCTACACTGGGCAGATAAGGCAGCTTTAACGTTCTGCAGATGATCCCATGTTGCAGTAACAAATTTACTGGTAAAAAAGCAGCAGCTCCAAGGAGTGCCATCCTCTAATCTGGGAGGACATTACAGTTCTGCCCAGAGGGATGCTGCCTGGCCAAAACATTAAGCTTTGCCTGGAGTGCAGGGGACAGCAAGTGTCTGGCTTTCCACCTACCCTCCACCCTGTAAAAAGGGCTTTTAACTTAGCTAAAATATTGAGAAAAAGCCCATCTCTCCCTCTTCCTACCTGCTTTACATATAATTAGCATCGGGACAAGTGGGAAAATGTGGAGGTAAAAAAGAAAAAATAAAGTAAAATAATGTGTGTGTATGTGTATCTATCTATCTATCTATTTCTATCTATATCTATATCTATATCTATATAGATATATAGTTATAGATATAGATATCTATCTATCTATCTATATCTATATCTATATCTATCTATCTATCTATCTATCTATCTATATATATATATATATATATATATATATATATATATATATATATATATATATATATATATATATACATATATATATATATATATATATATATATATATATATATATATATATATATATATATATATATATATATGTATTTATATATACACACATATACATATATACACAAATGCAGATGGTAATATTGCTGTGAGGTAAATGAATCCTATTGATGGGGCATATCAAATTACTAACTAAGTCCAGGTGGTGGAAGTTAACTGGGTGCTACTGAAATCCTATTACAGCCCCCCACCCATCTTTCCCTCATTTTCTTTCTCATCTCCCTCCCCCTCATCCCTTTCTCCCTTTTTCTCCTCCCGAGCATCAGAGGAATGGGGATTGCGGATTGTGGCAGGCTGATTCTGACTTAGGTAAAATGACATCTAACTGATGTTGAGACTGGCAGCAGGCTCCTGTAGCAGGGAGATAAGACCATTGCTGCTGGCATTTCAATTACACTTTACTGCCCTGCACATCTGTTGCGTGAGCTACTTTTCAGCCTTTTCCCCTGAGGCAAATACAGCCTTACTCTGACTCCACTGGCTTTCTTTGACTGCACAGCCTCTTTCCTCATTCTTTATCCACAACAAATTCAGATTGTCTTCCTCCTTAGCTTCACTCTACCCACTCTTTGTAATCTATTTGTTCAGCCTGTTTAACTCAGAGGGATACTGAACAGATGACAGAGACACAGGCAAGGTGAAGGAAAAGAAGGGTGAATCATAGGCTGAATGATACACAATACAAGAGTGAACAACAATCAAATAGAGAAACAGTCAAACCGAGAAAAGGCACAAGGTAGTACTTTTCTTTGTTCCTTCAGTAACAGGTAACAGGTTGAGGTTAGGTGTCTGTTTTCTCCAGGAGCTTCTCATCCTGAAAACTTTCAGCTAATGTTTTCCTTATCTTTTTCATCTGCCTTAACAGTCCAAATAAAACATATGCTAAAATTCATATTTGCAGATGTTTTTTTTTCTTAACATGACCAATAATGTAATACTAAAAAAATATAGACAACTATGCAGTTTTTAGTATTTCTCTCTCTATGTGTGAGAGATGCTCAATCCTAATCCTAAAGATTTCAAAATGTTTCAAAAGCTGTTTGTGAATCAGCCTGTGGCCTCCTGTTGCCTGTTGACTAGACCAACAATTAGAACTTAAACACATCGCAAACACATCAGCCAGCGAGCATGCATGTTCTGTAATACCATGAGACTAAATTGTATTATTCTTAGTAATATCTTATCTTGAGCACTGACTCGCTAAAATGAACAACCAATCACATTACACTCACCAAATGGGGGTCAGGTTAATGCCGGCGATATGGGAAACACCAGAAAAACTAGAAGGACACTTGGAGATGGCACAATACTGGCAAACGGCTAACCACACATTTGGTATGCCACAGCCAAATGGTTGGCAACAGAGTTCACATGACCACAAAACTTTTGACAGGTTAAAGTCCACTTTTGTGACTCTAGATTCACCCTGGTGTTTGGACTAATATGGCACAGTTTATGTTAATGTAGGTTAAGAGGAGCAGTGCATCAGTGTGGTGTTGGCTGACAGAATCTTTTGCAAAACCTCCACCAAAAACATTTATGTTAAGTTTTCATGCTAACATGTTTAAAAATTGTTTAGATTGAATGCACACCAACATACAACTATAGAAACTACAGAGGGAGTTGGCAGTTAATTTGAGTGAATCTTTTTTTTTTGTCATCTACAACAATTTGGAAGACTTATAAGATACTCTGTGTTCAGTAGATTGAATACCTAGTCATCAACTGGTGTATTTTGTCAATCGTGACAAATTTGAAGAGTTGCATGCAAATTACCTACCGTGCCCAATGGAAGTTCTCGATTTAGATATTCACATCCACCGACAGACATGTTCAGTGAGTTTTATTTATACTACAATTGCGATGTTGTTGCTGTTACATTGTTGAAATTAACCCTCAATCTACAAACTACTGACAGCAGGAGCAAAAAACCTTGTGTTTCTGAGCAATAAACATTATTTGGATTTCTATCTGTTTCTCTCTCTCTCACAAACACACACACACAAACAGACCTGCACACACACGCGCGGAGGCTTAAATTGGTCCTCGCTGTGCGTAACTTTGAACAATCTGGAGAACTGGCCCAATGGCAGTTTGTTTGATTATAATTTTGTGAAATTCACCACTGTGTGTGTGTGTGTGCGCGCACGTGTGTTGCCCTGGAAGATTTAATTAGGCTGAGAGAAGTTAGAAGAGATTAACATCCATGCTGTCTGAGCTGTCATGTCGTTGGAGCGTGTTAAAGCCCTGCATCGTCGCCATCACTGCTGAATGGCAGACTGGAACAGGTGTCTCTGTGGTGTCACAACAGGCACACACACACACACACACACACACTCACACATACCAACATCACACAGTCACACTACACTGTTGACAACAGGCATTGTTAAGTTTTGCATCAAATAATAATACAAACATATTTCTGCAAATGGCAATGCATAATTATATTTTGTCATAAGGAGAAATATTTTCAAACTTCCATGAAGGCAATTTGTTCATATTACACCAGTTGAGTCTCTTTTGGCTAATAAAATCTTACAACATACAACATTTAAATTAACCCTAATAGTCCAATTGGTAAGATTTTTATTGCAGCTTAAAACCATAATGTATCTGCAGGGACTTAATGAGGTAGTAAATCAAAACAAGTCATCAAGAAAAAATTCTTTGCAATGTGAATAAAGTCAAAATCTATAGCAAAACTTTGCTTAAATGCAACTATATTGCTTTTTGAAATATAATAAACTGAGCACAAGATCAGACCGATGCATGTGGTGAAGGTGAGCTGCAAATAAGGGTTAAAGGGAAAACAGATGTTTCTTTCAAAAAGTTTTAGGTGACTTTCTAAATGACTAATTTCTAACTCAAACCTCTTTGTTAAGCTTTAAGCCAGCCACAGGGCTTGGCCTAAAATAGCCTTACTGGTGCCACCTCAGGATAGAATTGCATTTAGGACCAATGCTGTCTTTTGATCTCCATCGACCCAGAATGTGGCCAGACAGTGTTGCTTCCTGGAGGAAGCTTTGATAAATTTTTAAAGAAACCATTCTAAATTTGTAGACTAAGACCACTATAGAGAATGAGTGCTTAGTCCTTTAAATGGTGATGGTAAAGCAGAATTTATTATATATAATTCGAAAAATGTGGCTAGTTAAAAAACATAAAATGTCTAACTTTATTACTTATAATGTAAAAAATAACATCCATTTGAAAGAGGGATGATAATGTAAACTATAAGTGACCTACACCTTAGGGGGATTGTTCTATTGTATACAGTATCTGCGAGAAACAAAACCCAACATGTTCCAGGGTTTCTTTCTTGTTACTGACTCCGGACTCTGACTGAAGAGAAAACTTGATTTTTACTTTTAAATTACTTCATCACAGATAGATTATTATTCCCCATGACTCTGCACTTCAAATGTTTAACAACAATCCAGCTGAGATGAAGGTTGTCATCAGGCATCGGCCGAGGTTACCTGTACAGATGTAGACATTGAAAGCGTCAGACTCTATCGCGTGAGTTTGTCACTGTTGCGGCGATTGCTCATCTCTTGTCCAGCGGGATGGCATTTGATAATAGTATATGGTCTGTAGGTGGCGCTCAGGTGGCGCTATTTGTACTCCAATAATGTACTGGAGTAGAAGATAATACCCAGTATTATTCAAGAGACATGAGAACTGCAAACCTTTCCCAAACATAAAGTTTCAAGAAACCTAAATATGTTGCAGTTAATCAATATCAGTTTATCAAGCGATCCCACAGATAAATACTATTTCAGTGTTTATATGGGAAACATGAGACTATGTGTACTTTAAAAAAATAAAAAAAAAGAGAGATGATGTAAATGTAGGATAATTAAATCTGTATTATTAAAAATTAAAAATCGAGTTTGTACATTTACTTAAAAATATCTAAGTTAAAAGTTCATCTGCATTTGTTCAGAACACAAGACATTGTGAATTTTTTCCATAAGAAAATGTTTTTAAGTAATCCCTGACAATGATCTTAGGTGCATGTGCAGAACAAGCAATCATCTTGTTGAATTTACTCTGTTTAAATAACTTCCTCCCCAGTGGGCAGGACCACCACCTATTGCTCATTACTTCGATCCGGTGTGTTCAATGAATCCGGAGCTGAAAGATACCAATTTACACTGTCTTCGCCCACTTGACCCACATTAGAGATGGTATCTTCCAGCTTCTGATTCACTGAATACACCTGATCCAGGTAATCAGAAGGCAGGGCAGGGTACCTTGACATCCAGGAATGACAATGCTGTGCAAGATAAGGATGTGAACCAAAAACATCCTCTAAGGTTTATAATCTCAAGGTCATCTTGCAAGCATGAAGCCATACAGATGACAATGAAGGTAGTTACACTAAGCTCTGTCTTAGAAGATTTGCAGTTGTTTATTTTAAACTACCACTACTCCTAACACATTTAGAAAAAACAAAGTAGTCCAAATTAAGTAATATGGAAACTTAAAAAAAATAGGTTAGTTTCAATAAATAAATAAATAAATAAAATACATGTTTAAAACTCTTAGACCATACACAAAACAATAACTAAAGATATGCTTGAATTAAGTGGAGGTCATGAGCAAAACTTACTAGCAAAAAGTATTTTTTTTACATATGGAAATTTAAGAAAAAAAAACAAAATTAGTTTAGTTTTTATCCTTAGATTAGTTTAAACTGTTCTAAACAACACTGACCTACATGTTGAACACACATCAGCCTATGAGGAGATTAGAATAATAATAATAAATAAATTCCAGCTGACATTGAATCCCACCCCACCAGGTCTGCCCTCCCATCAAAGGCAACCTTGGTGCCTGTCCCAAGTCTGAATAAAATGGGAGGGTTGCAGCAGGAAGGGCATCCGTCGTAAAAAAATAAAAAAGCTCATGCCAAATCAACGTTCTGCTGTGGCGACACATAAAAGGAACAAATCTTTAAACTCGTACAGGCCACTTTGTGTTAGTTTCAGTTTTATTCAGATGTGATCGGACTTTAATGTAAAAACAAGCAGACATCACTCCATGGTTATAATGTCTCTTTTCTGCCTCTCTGCAGTCAAAAAGACAGACAGCTGATCTAACAAATCTACACACGCCGTGACAAAATCATTCAGCATATTCACCGTTCAAGCAACTTAGCAAATAGTCTAAAGATGATGAGCTTAATGACGGTAGTGGGAGGTGGTTGTTGTAGTTTAGCCAACAGCTGACACCAGCTTTTTTTTTTTTACAAATAATTTACAACATTTAAAAACGCTATAAATACGAGCCAGTGCTTAAACCAGTCGCTTGTTCTCTGGCAGAGAGATCTTAACACTTATCTGAAAACTTAACACTTAAACTGAAAACATCGGGTCAACTTTATAGACTGAGGTTGGATAAACTGATATACTCAATCTTAGTGCATGTTCAGGTCAGACCTGCAGTTTTAGAGGCCGACATGTGAACCGTGATCACTTCAGGAGAAGAGGGAGATATTTTTAATTGAATTCTAATAAACTATAAACTATAAGGAAAACAACCGCAGAAATATTTTTTCATAAATCATTTGTCACTGCGTGGAAAAGTCCCTACAGTACATGTTGAGATGAGAAAGGACCCACGATGAATGAAAACTAATTCAAGTAATTCACGTAACATTTAACAATATTTACACACAATCTGTTACAGAGTCCAGAATTTCCACCATGACCATCAGTTTGTCCAACAATGGTGATCGGTACACCTGTACTTACAACTAGAGGAAGAGAGAAGAACTTATACTTTAATAAATAATGAAAACACTTTAAAGCTGATTAATTGCTGGTCACAACTTTGGAACATGGAACAACTTTGGAATCAAACTCACAAATCTGGTATTAAAGTGCTGCACTTTACCACCCACGAGTGTTTACATGACTGTAAGTAAATGTGTTTACATGTCTGTAGGTAAATGTATTGATTAATTTATTCAAGACATATTGAAATGTGCTATAATCCTAATATTAAATGTTCCCTTCAAAATGATTATGCAGTTTAGTTGCTTAGGAACCTTTTAGGAGACAGGGTGAAACCGAAATGTATCATCATCACGACCCACATTAAAGCGACAGAGACACAATTTATAGGAAATCTTATGTCAATCACATCATCTGACAAAGTCAACATAAACACAGAGTTGTGACAACAGCTGTGTGATAGATCAGATTTGAAACTAGTTTTCACCAAGAAGTTGTTAATGCATCCACAGACAGTAGCATTCAGTACTGTGGACTGATGACAAGAACGACACTTTGCAACACCTGGTGGCCGAAAAGATGACCTGCAGGTTGAATTTAATGAGCCTTTTTCTGAATTAAACACACTGCATTTGTGACCAAACGCCAACAGCGTGGACATACCGCACACAAAGACCATGAAGATTTCAAGGGCTACATCTGTACACATCATCAAACTGTGGTTCAGTAAACCACCTTGGCTACGCTGTGGTTCCTCAGCATAACACAAGCAAGCAGAGAAGATCTGTGAGCCCTGTCCGTAGCCATCAGAGACAGGCAGGCTGATCGCTTCTGGCAGCTCTGCCTGTTCCTCTCTTGCTGTCTTTGATCAGTCCGATCACTGATGTACAGCGTGCCAACTACCCACAGTTTTCAGGACTACCTGACAGCACAAGAAGAACAATGCACACACTCATTCTGACACCAACACAGGCTCACATTTGCAGAAACACACACAACTAGAAATATAGTCCATATAATTACAATACTATTACAGGGGATCAAAAATGCATTATAAAGATGAAAATATCTTTATCATATTTTACATGATTTTATAGTGATTACAGTGATAGCTTCGGTTTCAATTACTCAAACTGTCAAACTAGCAACAATTGTGGGTGTTGCTACAGTGTAAGGTAATGCACTATACTTATGAGAACAATTGTTATTCTTTAAAATAAAATTATCATAGTCAAATGTTGCTTTCAAATGAGGCCTGCTTTGCAAGGTGGTATAGAAAGAAACACATTTACAATATATACTAGAAAAACTAATGTGAAATGATGGGCCATAAAACATGTTAAACTAATGTGTTAATCTACATGTCTAATAGTAGGCATACAGCAGCTGAACTCATAATTATTACTTAAAATGATCAATTTAAAAATGGAATGCTAATGGAATGCATTTAAGTATTTTTTAAAAGTATGGTTAAAATAAAAGAAGGAGGAATTAAAAGAAATGAACTAAATATTATTTCAAGAGTGTGGTTTAGGCCGTCCTGATTGTTGCGGCATATTTTAGTTTAGTGTTCCATTATTGGCAAATCGTGCCAGAAAGTACTAATATGTAATGACAGCATGACGTTGTAGTACACTGACAGACATCACTCCCTGGCAGGTGGCATTTAAACACTATGTCTCTGAGAGATACCAAACTCATCTGTCACTTAGATTAATACCTTTACAGTAGTGCATATAAGCTAGAGAGTTTTATTTTATTAGCTAGGTTTCATTTAATATGACACACAGACTAGCATTGTAATAAAAATTGCATTTTCAGCTGAATGCAAAATGTTTTACAGTAATATGGCTTCCAATTGTTGGAATTGCAAGTCTAAGATACATAAAATGTTTCTTGTTGTTTATTTCAGCACTTTTAGAGAAGCAAGAAACATTTTCAGTTGGTTTTGGTTAGATCCCAAGGGTGCTATTATGCTGAAGGCCTGCAGCAGGAAAACTCCTGTAAAGCCATGGTGAGGTAAGTCACAAGGCTGCAATTGGTGCAACAGGGGGTCACTGAGAGACAGTTTGACAGAGGGACACAGAGGGACAGCTTGAACTCCTGTGGGAGACAATGGAGGTCATCATCTTGAATGTGTACAGTGTATGGTGGAACATGTGTGTGTTTGCATATCACAGACAGACAGCAGGACAGGGAAAACTCCTTTGGAAGCACATGGATAACCTTGCTATATTGTACATAACCTGGCAGACCCAGTATAACCAAATGTCAGCTACGTCAGTGCCCTGACAAACGCACACTTTACTATTCTTGCTGTGCTTTACCTTCCCACCTACTCTTTTCTCTTTCACACTGATGTTGTTACTGTCAGTTTACGTCCCCAGTGACCAATGTCAACTTAAGGTGGATGGGACTCTTTATACACATTACAGGTACACAAACAGACATAAAAACAGTGATAGACACATATACCTTACCTCCATCTACTACTCTTTCTCTGTCTCTCTCTCTCTCTCTCTCACACACACACACACAGACACACACACCTGAAAGTAAACTGACAAAACAACACAGTAATATTCCTACAGTAGTTTGAATTTGTTTATACTTAGTCTGAAATGCCCCTTGGAAAAGTGAGCTAATATGTGGGGGAAGTTGTGAGATACCTAGCTATTGATCCTGGGGGCCACGAGTCCCAGCAGCAGCCTTTTAAATGTCAGCTTTTAATTTCCTTCTCCCTCCTTCACTGAAAAAAGAATTATTCAAAGCAGTGCTGTTCCAGAAGATATCAGATAGCACAGTGACAGTCTTTTAAAGAGCTTTTGTTTGGTTTAGGCATTCATGGCTTTTTGTATCAGACTCTTTTATTCAGCCAAAGGAGGAGGAAGTTTCTTTATTGGGCACTGAGTTGAAAGGCAATCTCTCCGTTCCATTGTAAGGCGATGTACAACTGGAACTTCTTTAATTAGGGCTTCTCTCGCTCAGAGTGACAGCAATGGCCAATACCCTCCAGACACTGATGGAGGTCACACACACAGACACACATGCATACAGGCAGACGCACACAACCACACACAGATAAACAAAAACAAAAGATCAAAATTGTAGAAAAATACATTTTGTATTATGTATCAATATTTTGTGCACCATGCAATGAGATACCTAAGAAAACTTAAAGATAAAACACTAATTTAGCTCTACAGATGTTTTTTTGTTTGTTTGTTTGCCTTTATTTAATTAACCAACCACATTCTGCACATACTATAGAAACACTGTGGCTCTATAATAAGATCATACATTTATGTTGTGGTTTGATAGATGTTTCTGTCTGCGGTGAGTGCTCTTTTTGAAATCGATATGTGTAGAATGTGTCACAATCAGCTAACCACAGGATGTTAGAAATGTAGGAACTTGTCTGTTTAATTGACGGGGTGTTTAGAGAGCTCCTTGGCAATAAGACCCAAATATTCTAAGTCCATGCAGTTTTTCTTTCTTACCAATCAGCCCATATCGGGCTTATTATTTGAATATTAAGTATAAAACTCTGTTTTTATTCACTCTCTTATTTAATCTTGCGATCACTTAGAAAGCTATTAAAAAGCAAGCATGTAATCACTGTAACCATTATGTTATTCTTTAACTGCCAGAAGTGGACATTGTTTTTAAAGAGCAGATTTCTCAAGAAAAGTACAAGTGAACCTTTTGTAAACATGTTTAATATAACATTCAAGGACTTGGCAACTACATTCATTAATTGTGTCCACATAATTGAATATAAATGTAGCATTCTGTTTCTTTGCTGTATGCTGTTATTTCATATTCACATAATCATATAGTGGAACTGAAACTGACATGGAAATGCCTATTTTCACTATACCATGGTGACAAAATGGAAACTTTCAAGGTAATTCTGACTTGTACTGATTTGAATTTATTTATTTATTAAGTAAACAACAAAGAAAAAAAGTAATGTCTTTGTAATATCTATAGTAGAAAACAAAAACGACTTTTGCAGAGAGACGTTTGCACTTTGAGACTACAGTATGAGCCACATGCTGTTGCTCTACCGCTCCGACGAGAAAACAGCTAGTTTGAGCAAGTCCGCCTCCATTCCCCCAGCAGCATCACTGCCACTGCCACAGGCATTCAGTGAGGGATGAACAGAACGGTTGTAACAGCCAAATACTGCACTTCTCCTCCTCCCTCCCTCCTCTTCCTGCTGCACATTTGTCTTTTTACCTTCTCTTCCCCCTATGCCTTCTGTTTTAAACATGGAAGAGTTAATTTGCTCATTCTGCAGGCAGAATCTCTTTTTTACTCATCTTTCTTTTTGTGTTTTTTCCTCTCTCTCCCCCTCTCTTGCAGACAGGGCTGTGCTGTCAGCCCCTTCCAGAGCAGTGGGGTTGTCAGGAGTGATAGATGACTATCAACCTTCTGCTGTCTTCCACTATGCTCCTGGGAGATTTACAGGCTCGCTGACTACCAGGCATGAAAACCAATCTCTCTTTCTCATTCTTCCCTCCCTTCCTCCATCCATGCCTGCCTTGCTCCTTCCATCTCACTCCTCTATTTCAACATCTCCTCCGCTACCAAAAAAAGTCTTCATAATGGAGAGATGTGTGCAAAACAACATTGAAATTTGTGTAAGGACAAAGGCAGCAATTGCTCCTCTTGAGGGTTACTGTGGATGTGTCAGAGGGGAGCCGTATGCTCAGAGTGATATGCCTGGTCTTTGACAAGCTATCATGCCCATCTTCATCTTCTCCATTGCTTCCAGCTCCTTTACAGAAAATTCATCCATGTTCCACTTGCTGGTTTTAATTATAACATTGAAAAAAGGTGCTGGGCTAATTGCTGTCTCAAAATAGTAATTGCTTTATTATCGTAAGCATTTTTGGTAATGATCGTTCAAAGGCATTATGATAATGCAATTAAATGGTTTTATTAATATTGCTGCTTGCACTAATTGACAATGGTTTCGAAGGTTGGCTGGTAAATAAAGAAAAATTCTGAAAGATTCTTTGTTGCGATTAGTCGACAGCACAAGAGGAAATATGAGTACGCTAAACAATACTGTCACCTGCTTACTTACAAACACAAAGAAAATCCAATATGCTGCAAATCATTAGTGCTGTATTCACAAACATGTTTCAAGCATCTAGAAAAAAACACATTTGTGTTTTGACACCAAATATGTGAGAACAAAGACCATTGTCTTAGCATAAACTCCTAATTCAGCAATATTTCCTTGACCAAATACCCAAATCAACTAGGACATTATACCCATGCAATACAAAATGCTGTATCTCTAACTTTATAACCATTTCATATAACCACTACATTTAAAAAACTGTCTGGAGAGAAAATTCATATTTGCATTCATTTGCAAATCCAGCTAAGGACCCATGCTGGCTAGTGGAATAAATATACAGTAAGTCTTAAAACGCACACAGTGTGCACACCAATCTTCAAAAAGAAGGTAATAAACAAAAAAACATGTAATTGTCATCTAGATTGCATCTAATACCAAGCAAATCAGCACTGTCTCCAGCTTTGGTAATATTGGAATTAAAAGCCCCACCTTGATCTTGAGCTGCATATAGTAATAATGCCTGCAAACGTGTGTGTGAGTGTGCATAAATGCATGAAATGTATCTGATGTCTACACGATAATGACCTCTTGTCATATCTGTCAGCACACTACATAGTTTATATACTGTAGCATAAGTGGTAAACACATGTGCTAAGCTTTCAATGACATGGTAGACCCATTAAAATCAGATCATATCTCAGGAGGACAGCTTGAAGAGAATTCTACTGTTGTTATCCCAGTGCCTAGACAACATTGCATGATGCTATTGCTTATGGGCCTCGTTAGCTACAGTATCAATTCTTTACTAAACACTGAGAGACAAGTCTGGATTGACAATAGATACAATAAAACAGCAGAGCACACAGTTTCAGGTGAATTACAGCCACTGGCTAGAGACGCCGGTGTGATCTTAAGCTCAGCTGTCTGAGAACATTATGCACTTTTGTAGGTGGATTCACTTCTATTGTACAACTTGATAGAACATGAAAAAACACCACTATGCAAAATGAAAGGATAAGTTAAAAGAGCGTGTGAAGGGTTTTGGTAGGTGGAAGACGACATTTTATCAGCACCGTTTCACGCATGCACTCCTGTAATATCAGACGGCAAAGTAAATACCTTATTTTTGTTTTCTTGCATGAATTACAAAAAGCAACCCCCTTAGTCAAGCGCCACACTACTGCCAGAAGCCACAGGGCCAAAATGATGTCAAAATGTCATTTTGAAATGAATAATTCCTTTGTGTCTGCCGGGAGGGTTGAGGATTCACAAAAGTACATATAAGTGTGTGTTTATGTGTTTGTGCATATGTGTGACTAGTATAAGTATATGAGCCCAGCACAGAGTCTATAAATATGTCTTTGCTGGACATTTCACTCACCAGCTCAACTCAATAGTCCTCCAGATGCTTTCATTTATTTTCTCTTCCTCAGTCATTTCACAAGCAGACGTGAATATGCAGATGTGAAAGCAGACTGATGCAGAGGGAGGGGTAGAGCAATAAAATTATAAATAAACAAGAGCTTTGGGGATTTTCCTGAGACAGTAACTGCTGCCATTTGACCTTAGGCGGTCTGTGGAGGGCGGGGATGATAGATCTGCCCTTCTCCGTCCTACAGCTGTTCACACATCAACAGCAGAATTTCCAATTAAAACACTGAAGTGGCGGCATCTTTATCGCTACTGACACTCAAGAGGCCCATGTGTCACTTCAGGCCTGGATGAGCTGATGAAGGAGACTTGGTAAAGAAAGAGGAGTTAGGGAGGTTAATGAGAGTCCAGTACTACTGGCAGCTCATATTCTCAGTCTTTTCTCCCTGCACTGCTGTCACAGGCTTTCACTCTGACACACTCTAATACAACACATTCAGATTAATTTACAGGCATGGGGAAAACACTGAACTAAACAAAGGTTAAAGGCTGTGTGTGTGTGTTTGTGTGTGTTTGTTTGTTTATATCTGTTTTCAGAGCAGCTACATGACTGGGAGAGGATAGAGGTTGAAGGGCATTGAAGCTCATTCCTGACAGCTATGCTGTGTCAGGAGAAAGTGCTGTCATGGGTCAGTGTTGAGAATTTGGAGGTGGGTCTATGAGGGCTAAACCTACAGAGTGCTGAGAAAATAAATTCATTGTGAATATTGTGAATGGCAAATGCCCCAGTAGAATATATTTGACTGAACCACTCCACAATACACTTCCTCTCTGTCTCCCCTCCTCTGTCACATGAACTAATAACAGTGCAAAGTTTGAGAATTACATCCAATCTCGTTTAATTAAATGAAAGACACCTCATGGAAGTAGATCACATCTCATGCACTCAAAATTCTATGATTAGCAGAGAGTCAATTTTCCAAAATACGGAGCTCCCATTATCTAACTAAGACAAGACCTACACCTAATATTTTGCATTAGTCACTTTAGGCCTTCAGATACATACATATATGTATAGTAATTATAGAGAAATACAGCAATACTAGCTTCATTTTAAACACTAAGATCACCTGGAGGCAATATAATTCACAGCATTATTTTTTTCCTTTTTGCAACAGTCATTTTTTTTGTCCAAATGGAAGTCAGAAGCTTCAGATTTACACCAAAGTCAATTCTTCACAGATTTTGAACTTTTTTCTTTTGGTTCTAGTTTGGGTAGTACATGTACATAAATGCCATTAAACTTCCCATTATAAGTCAGAAGAAGGTTTGAAAGCATGATTGTACATTTACACCCTAAACTAAAGCCATAGAAAACAAGTTGAAAATTGGTGAAGTAAACTATCGGCTAAAATACAACAACAGCACCAGCAACAACAGTCATTATCATCCTCATCGTCATCGTCACAATCATAATCATCATGACATTACAGTGTTATATATTCGAATTTCCAGGCAACCACACTGCTCATAGCATAGAAATTTTAAAGGATTATTATTACAGTTCAGCTTTTGAACAGGTTAGAAAAATAAGAGATGTAAGTGAGCTTTATTTGGTCTCACAAATACTAAGCAGAAAATTAGTCCAGTTAAAACAATTGCACTTGATAGATTTAACATGTAATACAAATCTTAACCATGAACACACAAACCGATAGTGACAGAAAATAAATCTGCAAACCTTTTCAACAAGTCGACATCGGCAGGTCTAAAGAGCTGATGCTTTCCCTTATGCCCCCTATAGGTGTCATAGGCTGGGATGTACAGAAGCTATAGCACAGTGAGTCTAATAAGTGTGGATGCCGCAGATTTGCAGGATTACATTTACTGAGTTTGGTTTCAGGTACTCCAAATCTCTGAAACTGTAAGCACCTGCATTTTGATCATTCATGCCAAGACATTTTTACAACTTGCTGTGAGTAATGGACTATACATCAAAAAACAAATATAACCAACAACATGACATGGTTAAATAGAAGCAATTGGGGTTGTATGGCCCTTACAGATACTGTTTAGAACCATAAATTCCAAATTTGGTGTGTTGCCAGAGTTGACACCACATATATAAAGATGCATATAGCAAGGAGTGACATCACTTACAAATGTGCTTTGGAGCTCGTTTGAAGACCAAAGCTCTAGCTTATCGTCTGCACCATCTTTTACACTTGGAGCCAGAAATTTACAAATAAGGAGACCGGGGTGTGTTAAAAATGGTCCACTACTCCGACTAGGGGTAGTGCAAAACACTAGCCATCCCTCTCTATTGATCCAAGAAATGTCACATAACACATTACCAGCTTACTTGCTAAATGTTAATTCCTTAATTCCACCAGGAATGATTGTGTCATGGAACAAAACCATGATAATTTAAACGCGTTATTACCTAGGCTACACTATCAAGTGAAGTATCTTGATAAAAGAAATGTTAAGCATTCTTGGATGGTCATATTGGTGTAACTCTTTCTTCACATTCACAGCAGAATTGTTTGTCTGGTTTTTGGAGTTTTGGCGCATCTAGAACCTTTTAGAGGCATTGCACTTCAAGATATGTCTGGGTTGGCTTAAGTCTTTACCTAGGGTAGCTTCTTGGTTTACAGAAACTTACCTCTCTCTTCCTTTTCCTTTATAATAAACTAAAATGTTTTGTAAAATATCTTATAGTGTGGGATATTTTTCTGGCCTTCAACCAAAAGCTGCATGAATGCTTAATAGCCAATGGCTGTAAGTCTAAAATGGTCTACATATGTGCCTGTGTGTACCTTTTAGTTGGCTGTTTGTTATTGAGAGGCTGTAAAACAGCAATCTTCTCTACCTCCACTTCGTCAACCTCTGTGGGTGCATGCACATCAACAGCCAGCCATGTATATTTTACTTACATGCTTCTCCCCAAGAGCGACCGTTAAAACATGACATAGGATTTTATTTTAGTTGCTGTGCTTTACATTTGTCTAGAAACAGCTCCCAGTTGGTTCCTTTGTCTGCAAATGATGAAAAAGAATAGAAATGGACAATACTGCTCCATCGGCTGCTTCACTTTACCACAGATGAGCACAAGCTGTAGATAAGCAAAAGAGAAGTAACAGGATGATGGCCCCGAGTCAATGGATAAAGAATGGCTTCAGCCTCCTACGGTTGAGGGAAACATTAAAGTGATCATTCTTACAAGGAAATGCATCATCAGTTTGGGACACGAAGAGAGGAAAAAAAAAAGTGAAAGACAAACAAGTCAGTATGTATTGAATGCATGGTGGAATTAATGTGTGGTGTAAACTTTGGAATATGACGCGTAACAAAAGGTGATATTATTCCTTCAGTTTACTGATTACAGTCTCATAAGCATGGAAAACACCACACCCATCATCGATTGCCAGCAAAACAGATCAATAAAGCACCACTGGCACACATGCCCGATAAACTAACATAGGCACAGCACAAGACAAACCTTAAACCACCAAGTATGTTACAAAATTATGCATAACTTAGTTAACAGGTATAGCTTCATTCAACTAATTGGCAGAATTTAGAATCTTGGTATTGAGTGTTGATTTACAGACCCCTTTTTTCAAAAGAGAAACAATTAAGATAGGAATACATAGTTTGCATGAGACATACAGAGAAAGAGAGCGATAGGACGGAAGCTCAAAGATGACCCAAAACTATTTCTAAAATGTGGACTCAAACGATACAGGATCACTTAACCATGTTTGTTTGTGTCACAATGTACATACTGTCAACAAATGTTGTGTGCAACTGAATCTCTCCCATTTGAATGACTTCTAAACTCTGAGGTAGCCTGTTCTTCCAGACATTCACATACTGTATGTTCTGGGTCACCTTTAAATTGGTTATCACTGGCTTTAATTATTACAGGCTTAAAAAACACTACTGCTTACTAGGTTACAATTCATTTGCCACTGTGTGAAAAGGTCACTACAGGAGACAGTAAATGAAGGAGAGAGACACTGACGGGGGCTGCAGTCTGCACTGTGGACACGTCTACAGCAGCTACAAAGAAATAACCTGATAAAGCAGGTTCTGTGGTAAAGCACAAAAGTTTGGGTATTTCAACATTGTTTCTGTGTGCTTTATGTTGTTCAAAATAATAGCAGTGTGGAGTTCACTTAGTGAGGTCATTCATTCTGTGAAAAAATAGGTGCCAAACAGGTGGCCCTTATTTAAGGATGAAGGCAGCAAATTTTATACAACCCCAATTTCAAAAAAGTTGGGAAGAAGTGTAAAACAAAAATAAAAGAATGCAATGATTTCCAAATCACAGCAACCCCCCTCTTACTCACAATCGAACATGAACAATATATCAGACTGAGAACTTTACCATTTCCTAAGAAAACATGACAGAGTTTCTGGATCATATTCACATATGTCTTATTCGTCCTGCTTTAACTTACATTTGTGAATTGTGAACTGTGTTTACAGACAGTGATTTCTGGAAGTGTTCCTGAGCCCATGCAGTGATGTCCAGTAGAGAGTCAATGCGGTGTCGCCTGAGGGCCCGAAGGTCATGCGCATCCAAATGCTCACTTTATACACAGTCATGTTTCTGAACTGTTGCCAATTAAACTAATTAGTTGTCAAATTATCCTGCATTTGTTTTTTATTTGCGGAAATTTCCAGCCTTTTGTTGCCCCTCTTCCAACTTTTTTGAGATGTGTTGATGCCCCTCAAATTAATCAATGAGCTAATATTTCCCATGATATGGTACAATTTACCATTTTCTCTCACAGTACCCCTATCTCCCCCCTTTTCCTTGTTTCTCTGTGTGTATGTTTGTTTGTGCCTCTCTACCTTGATGACAGCTGCTTATAAAAGTCACAATTGTTTCAGTAAACCTTATAATAGCAGAGAACTATGACCTTTAAAGCTGAGCTCCTTTAACAAACTTTGTTTTTTACCCTTTTTGTCTTACTGGTGCAGAACCTGCAGTCGCCCTGCTTTGCTCCCATCGTTTCCCCCGGCTCCTTGTCTCCTTGGCTCTCTCCTCAGGCAGCAGCCCATCTTTCCCCCAACTACTCACCTCCCCATTGCTTCACCTGCACCGAGACTCCAGGCTCCTCCAGCCACTCACCTGCCTCTCTCCCTGCGGACATTCCCCCAACTCCAGTGCTCCCCTCACTCCTGTTCCTACCCGTGCAGTGCCTATCAATAAACAGCCTATTTTACCACCTCAACCGCACTGTTTCCATCTCTCTCTTTGGGTTTACTTAAAAACTACAGTACACACTGGAAGTGTGACGGTTTCAACATCTGATATGTTGTTTATGTTCTACTGTGAATAAAGATTTACAAATAGATTTACAAATCATGGCATTCTGCTTTTACTCTTCCCAACTTTTTGGGAATTGAGTTGTACATGCTGGTTATAGTGCATTTCTGAATAAAATGGCTCGTTGGGTTGTTCCAGACATTGTTCAGAAGAACAGTGTACTTTGTATGAAAAAGTTGATTGGAGAGGAGAAAACACATAAAGAAGTTCAGAAAATGACAGGCTGCTCAGCTACAGTAATCTCAGATGCTTTACAACCATGGTTTGGCAACCAAAACCACAAAGACATGGAAGAAAATGTAAATCTACCATTCAAATAGATTGAAGAATAGCAAAAAGGGCAAAGACTGTAAAGTCAATAATCTGCTCCAGGGTGATCAAAGTAGGTCTAATGTTACCTGTGAGAACTGTAACAATTAGAAGACGGCTATGTGAAGCCAAGCTTTCAGGAAGAAGACTCTGCAAAGTTCCATTGTTGAAAAAAGGGCATATATTGAAGAGGTCACAATTTGCCAAAGAACACATTGACTGGCCTAAAGAGAAATGGCACAACATTTTGTAGACTAATGAAAGCAAGATTGTTTTTTGGGTCCCTTGTGAAGACAGTAAAGTGTGGTGGTGCAAGAAGCATCATGATATGGAGCTGTTTCTCCAACAGAACCATGATGTTTGGCCTATTTATCGCATACCAGGGATCATGAATCAATTTGAATGCATCAAATACTTAAAAAGGTCATGTTGCCTTATGCCAAAGAGAAAATGCCCTTAAAATAGGTGTTCAAACCAGACAATGACCCCAAGCACACCAGTAAGCGAGCAGCTTCTTTGTTCCAAACCAACAAAATTACCATTATGGAGTTGCCCCACCCAATCCCCGGACCCTAATCCAATAGAAAATGTGTGGAGTGACATCAAAAATTAGGCAAAACCAAGAGATGCAGAGGAACTGTGGAATGCAGTGCAATCATCCTGGGCTGGAGTACCTGCTCACAGGTGCCAGAGATTGCTTGGTTCCATGCAACAAAAATGTGAATCAGTCCTAGGAAACAGTGCTTATCCAACTAAATATTACTTTAGTGATGCAAAGGAAAGCTAAATCTTCAAGCATTTTTCAGCTGCTTGTCTGAGTTTGTAAAATAAAATGCAGACACTGCATTTCTTTAACAGCCTAATCCCTTTTTTTCACTTTCTGTAGAGTAATAACAAATTTCATACATTTTTCTTCATGTTTAGATTTGGAACAGAATGTGCAGTGTTCCAATGCATTTGCATGTACTGTATGGAAAAAAAGCTATTATATGGATTTTGAGCTTTACTCACTTTTGGCACTTGGCAGTTTCAGTGCATTTTGAAATGAGGCAGTGAATAAAGTGTTTGGTCTGGGATTCCTCTGACTGACAAGGCAACCCTGTCTCCTAAAAATGATGTCCCTATAAAATAAACTGTAAATCCAATTACAATCACATTATGCTTCCAATGGACACAATGATAATCTTCTTTTCCTTTTGGCTGCTCCCTTTCAGGCGTCGCCACAGCGGAATCATGTGCCTCCATCTAACCCTGTCCTCTGCATCCTCTTCTCTCACACAAACTAACTTCATGTCCTCTCTCATTACATCCATAAATATCCTCTTTGGTCGTCCTCTAGACCTCCTGCCTGGCAGCTCCAACCTCAGCATCCTTCTACCGATATATTTACAGTCTCTCCAATGAACATGTCCAAACCACCTCAATCTGGCCTCTCTGACTTTATCTCCAAAACATCTAACATGAGCTGTCCCTCTGATGTCCTAATTCCTGATCCTGTCCATCCTTGTCACTCCCAAAAAGAACCTCAACATCTTAAGCTCTGCTACCTCCAGCTCTGCCTCATGTCTTTTCTTCAGTGCCACTGTCTCTAAGCCGAACAACATCGCTGGTCTCACCACCGTCTTGAACACCTTTCCTTTCATTCTCGCTGATTCTCTTTTATCACACAACACACCTGACACTTTTCTCCACCCGTTCCAACCTGCCTGCACTCGCCTCTTCACCTCTTTTCCACACTCACCGTTGCTCTGAACCGTTGACCATAAGTACTTAAAGTTCTGCACCTTCTTCACCTCTGCTCCCTGTAACCTCACCGTTCCACCTGGGTCCCTCTCATTGATACCCATGTATGCTGTCTTACCGCGGCTAAGCTTCATTCCTCTGCTTTCCAGAGCAGAATCTAGTCAGAAACTCTACTGACACCTCTCCTAGACACTTCCATATCTCCACAGGTATGTCATCAGAACCAACTGCCTTTCCACTCTTCATCCTCTTCAACGCCCTCCTCACTTCACTCTTACTAATCTTTGCTACTTCCTGCTCCACACCAGTCACCTTCTTCTACTCTTCGTTCCCTTTCATTTTCCTCATTCATCAACTCTTCAAAGTTCTCCTTCCATCTTCCCATCACACTCCTGGCACCTGTCAATACATGTCCATCCTTATCTTTAATCACCCTAACCTGCTGCACATCCTTCCCATCGCTATCTCTTTGTCTCACCAACCTGTACAAATCCACCTCTCCCTCTTTAGTGTCAAACCTAGCATACAAGTCCTTATATGCTCTTTGTTTGGCCTTTGCCACCTCTACCCTCACCTTACGCTGCATCTTCCTGTACTCCTGTCTACTCTCTTCAGTCCTCTCAGTGTCGTACTTCTTCTTAACTAACCTCTTTCTCTGTATACACTCCTGAACTTCCTCCTTCAACCACCAAGTGTCCTTGTCCACTTTCCTCTTTCCTGATGACACCCAGAGAACTCTCCTACCTGTTTCCCTGATCACATTAGCTGTAGTGGTCCAGTCATCTGTGCCACCCAGAGCCTGACTCTGGAAAATTATTCAACATTCTTCCTTTTTCAACTTCCCCCACTTTATCCTGGTGGTGAGGAAGATGAAGAGGACAAAGGCTGCCTTTGTCATTTTACACGCCACCATCCTGTGTTGTCTGGCAACACTCTCCCTAACCAATACTTTACAGTCACTGGTCTCTTGGTAAGATTAGAACGTCTACACAAGATATCGTCCACCTGAGTGTTTCTACCTGCGCTCTTATATGTCACCCATGTTCCTTCCTCTTTTGGAAGAAAGTGTTTACTACAGCCATTTCCATCCTCTTTGCAAAGTCTACCACCATCCGTCATCTGCGTTCCTGTCCTGAAGACCAAATCTGCCCATCACATTCTCATCACCTCTGTTACTTTCACCATCATGTCCATTGCAATTTGAACCGATCACCACTCTCTCACCTCTGGGGATGCTCTGAATCACTTCATCTAACTCACTCCAGAATTTCTCCTTCTCTTCTAGAAGACATCCTACCTGTGGGGCATAAACACTAACGACATTGAACATCATGCCTTCAATTTCCAGCTTCAGCCTCATCAACCTGTCTGATACTCTTTTCACCTCTAGAACATTCCTCACAAACTCCTCTTTCAGGATAACTCCTACTCCATTTCTCTTCCTATCTGACCCATGGCAGAACAACTTGAACCCTGTTCCTAAGCTTCTAGCCTTGCTACCATTCCACCTGGTCTCCTGGACACACAGTATATCCACCTTCCTTCTCTGCATCAAGTCAATCAACTCTCTAGACTTCCCTGTCATAGTCCCAACATTCAGTCCCTACTGTCAGTTTTACATTCTTAGCTTTCCTCTTCTCTGTCTGCCTGTGAACACACCTTCCTCCTCTCCTTCTTCGACCAACAGTAGTCCAATTTCCACAGGTACCCTGTATGTCAACAGCACCGGTGGCGGTCGTTGTTAACCCAAGCCCCGACCGTTCCGGTATGGGAGTCATTTTCGGTGTGAAAGTCATGATTCGCATTTTTAATTTGGCATGTGTTTTACGTGGGATGCCCTTCCTGACACAACCCTCTGCATTTATCCAGACTTGGGACTGGCACAGGAAGACACTGGGTTGTGTCCCCTTGCGGTTGCATTAAAGGACACAATGACAATAGGTTTATTAAAACATAAAGTGGAATTTGCAAATACATTGAACATATTTTTAGGAGACAGGGTTGGACAAGGGGCTGTGGGCTAGTGTGAAGCAGTGTTTTAAAACTCAAGAGGCATATACAAGACCTGAGCTGGCACACACATCTGCTTCAACTGCATAATTACAAAGATTTGTACGTGTTCACAGGGTTTTGTATCATTTTCTGCAAAAAGTAATTATAACCAGCACACTTCAATATGATATCAACATAAATTAAATTGATAAATGCACCACTAACTGGGCTGTCAATGGCTTTGATTTCTATATTCTAAATTGAAAAAATGTCAGCTGTTCCGGAAACGTCAGATTTCTTTTACTTTACCTATCAAAATAATGTTTTTAAAAATACAAAACAGGACATAGGTTTGTCAAGTAATCGTCTGAATAGTTTGCTGGATGGTGTGACCAGCAGTTGCTTGACTTGACTCTTGATATTCTCTGGGTGCGTTCCAGACTAAAATTTATGAGTGACAACTCAGCTCATGCACACACTTTTATACCAATCTCTGAGAAAAGTTGAATAAAGGGTAAATAAAGGCCCAAATGCTTCACATCATTTAATATTTCTAGGCCCTGCACACCTACAGTTATTTATTTAACCTTATTAACTGCTTAGGTTGAACTGGGCCAGTCTATTGTATGATTGTGTAATGTGCTGTATAATGCCATCAACCTACAGTGCCTGTACCAATAAGGATGACAAATTAGAAATTGCTAGACAAGCTATGTAGCTGTGACACTGTTTTAAGTAGCATTTAACATAGGCCCACATCCTTGTAGAAAGGGTACATTTAGTTATGCATTATTAGCTCTGTATAAACACTGTTAATTGATAAATCCATCCCCGTTTCATGTAACAAAGGTATTTTTTTTGTGTTGATAGAATTTGGTTCATTTTTGCTTAGTTTTGCAGTTGTGTTTCACTTGAACATTTTGCATAAACCATTTAATGGTGTAATATAAAGGTTATTTCTGCTAGCTTCTAGACAATATGTTGCATAATTCCTACTAACTAAATTGTCGCAGCTGACTAAATGAAATGGAGGCTGCACGGTTTTGATAGAAAATTACCCAAACTAGCAACATCATCTAAGAATAGCAGAGATAGAATTTGTCAACTAACTGACCAAAGCTCTGCTGACAAATATACAAACTTGGCACTTGATTACTTCCAGACAGACAGAACATTTGTTGTAGCACTGTATCTGTTAGGGTCAGGGGCAAGCATAAGTATTTCAGGTGAGACCACTGGGCTAGATGGGACACTCAGTCAAGCTCTAAATCCTAGGGAATTGGTGTAAGTCACCCAGTCCACCTCTAAAGCTTTGGTAGGAATGGGATTCAGAGGGCTGAGGCCACAGGCTTCACCCCTGAGCCCCAGGAAGAAAAGATGGTCTGAAAAGAGCTGCGGCGAAAATGGACCTCAGCTTGATTAAATGGTCACTGAGTCGGAAAGCAGCTCTGATGTGATCTGTGACCTCGTACTGCCCGGGAAAAAAAATCTTTTTAAAAGAAATGATTAAATGAAAGCACCTTCAAAAGGAGCCTGGAGGGGCCGCAGTGAAACGGATGCACTGGTGGGAGGGTGCAAGGTCCCCACTTAGCACAAACACTGAAGGAGGGAAAATGGGTTTGTGAAAAGCATTGGGAGTAGGCTTAAACCTAATAACCACTTGCTCTGAACTAAGAAAAAGAGAAGAAGAAGAAGATAAAGAGCCAGAGAAAGGCACACAGACACTGAGTGATCCAGTAGCAGCAGGGAAGTAGTGCTGTGTACTAGGTCTGTGAGCTGGAGCTCTGGGCAAACAGGCGAGTGGAGAAACAGAGTAGGGTGGGTGGCATCGCAGGCAACTTTGATTCCTTACACTCTGTTTCTTTTACTTTCCTCTCAAAACATTTTGATGGGAGGTTCAGAAGGCTTCTCGTAAAAAGGAACATCTGAAACTGAATTAAAGAGAAACAGGGAGGTCTTCTAAGAGGAAAACTCAATTCTCCTCTGCTGTGCTACTGTAAATTGAAGGGCTGCAGCCAGTCAGCTGCATCCCAGTCAATGTGGTGGCTATAGGAGAAAAAATTTCAACCATGAAAATGACTGTCAAAAATGAATGTCAAATCACTTTGCCAACAATGCCAATGAGCCAACTATACTGTGTGTGGTTGGTCGTGGGCCATAAACAAATGTTTCACATACCATAATCTTTCCAAATGGCATAAATCAGCAATATATTCCATCTGTGTCTTAGAATGAAAACATGTCCAAAGGGTTTACAGTTTAATATGAAATGCAAAAAGTAATGAAAAGCAGTGGTTGGCATGCCATAATGCAGCAGTACATTTTTATGTTTACCCACATCCACAGTTAGAAGTCGACTCCATCTCTTTTCTGGACCCTCCGAATTAAAAAACATATTGCTTTCTTCTACAAATGTAACAAGTTCTTATAGAAGCAGCCTCAGTTTAGGAAAAAAAAACCTACTCTCCAAACAGCTAAAATGCCCTTCAAATGAAGTTCAATTATTGTGCACTATGCTTTTATAATCTACAGTTTTAGGATTAGCTGGAGATTTACTGTAGGGCCTCAACTGTTTTTAAAACCACAATGTCCTTGAAATAAGTTATGCCAGATGTTTGGGGGATTTTTGGACTCTTTCATCCGGATGGAGAAAGTGTTATTTTATTTAGAGCAGTATGAGGCAAAGGGAGTAATTATTTTGCAAAGTTAAAACCGTATTGTTAGATTTTTTTTTTTTATGTGAACAGAAACTGTCCGTAGTCTAGTTGTGCATTTAAGTAAACTAAAATTTAACAACAATATACTCTGACAAATGCCACAATTTGTCATATTTGGCTTTAATTACATATAGGATATGACTGATACAACAACCAAATGGCACAAAATGTCATTAGATTATCACATTTTCCAGTGCTCCTGCTTCCTCTTTTCTCTCCCTCTGCTGGTTTATCACTACCAGAGTGAGATATGTAGGAAAGGCTTTCTCATTAGTACAGTAACATTCGTCTACTAATCCCAGAGCAGTAACAATCTCATTCTGCAAATGTCATTAAGGAGCTTAACAAAGTTTATATTTATATTTCAGCAGAGAAGAATGCAGAAATCAGCAAAAAATAATGCATAGACAGACCATAAAAACACAATTATAAGATGCAAGTATTCGTTGTTCAGCCGTCTATTTTCTATCCAGGCATGCTAGCAAAAACACAGCAGCATGTGTATCCAAATTTGTCAAAACAGTATGTTATATATTGTACTTATTTAGCGAATGCACTATGGGCTCACATTTTGGCAATACACAAGTGATGAATATGAAATACCATTTGGACTAACAAATTCTTCTTCCCAATTAAAAGAGAAGAAAACATTCCCCTCAAAAAGTATTGGAACAGTGAGGCCAATTCTTTTATTTTTGCTGTAGAGTGAAAACATTTGATTTTGAAATCAAAAGATGAATATGAGACAGGAGATCAACATTTCATATAAACAATTTATAAGATAACACTTTTTTTTTAACCCACCCATTTTTTGTGTGAGCAAAAGTATTGGACAGGTGTGTTGTTGCTCAGCTATATCCTATGACATTACATAGTCAAACAATAAAAAACACTGAATGTCTACACTCCATTTCAGATTTGGGTTTTACCTATCCTGACTGCATACAGGATATGACTATTATGTCATATCCTGTATGACATAACTGTAATATGGGGTGTACAGTAAACAATGAGTGAGCTCCTATGGGTGAAATACAACCAATTGTGTAGCTAAGAGAAGATAGAAAATCAATCAGAGCCATTGCACAAACATTGGCCATAGCCAGTACAACGATTTCAAATGCCCTGAAGAACAAACAACCATTGGTCGACTAAGTAACAGATGTCAAACAGGTAGACCAATGTGGAGGAATAGAGTAAATTTATAATAGAGTGAATTAACAGGTCACAGTGAGGACAAGAAGTCACAGGGTGTGTCATGTTCAGAGGAATGCTTAAGATCAATGTAGGCACTTTGTTGTTATCAGGCCTAAGGAATGTAGTAAATAGTGGGTCCAGGGGTGACAAGGTCTACAAGTAACATACAAAAAAATGATTTCATTGTTTCCAAATTCAAAGAACAAACAACTTCAAACGAAAACGGAGTGAGAACTGACCACAATATGCACATGTTTTCTACATGGGTCCTTTGTTGAAGTTTGAGTATAGGTAGAAGGAGTTTGAGACATATGAGGCAAAGGACACAGACATCCATGTGTTCTCCTCTGTGAGATAGCTCATCACACTGAGTCCTGTCTTTAATTCTTCAAAGATCTCGTAACACTCGACTAAGGAAGAGGG
This sequence comes from Channa argus, assembly GCF_033026475.1. NCBI lineage: Eukaryota > Metazoa > Chordata > Actinopteri > Anabantiformes > Channidae > Channa > Channa argus. Next base: position 10,627,304 of record NC_090204.1, read on the forward strand.
AAAATTTCTATCACACCAAGTAAAACAAAAGAAACAGAAAACGGAGCTGTAAAGAAATACCCTAAAACAACTGTTAGTCACATAAGCAACAACCTCCAGATTGAAGGTATTAAAGTACAATCTACTGTTCACAGAAGACTTCATGAACAACAGAGCAGAGCCTAAGAAGATACAAACCACTCATTAGCAAGAACAATAGGAGGGCCAGGGTGGAATTTGCCAAAAAGTACAGAGATGAGCCTCAAAAATTGTGAGAGAAAGTTTATGGACTGATGAGACAAAGATGAACCTTTACCAAAGTGATGGAAAGGATCTGCTAATGATCCAAAACATACAAGATCATCTGTAAAACACAGTGGAGGTAATGTCATGACTTGAGCTTCCATGGGTGCTTCTGGGATGGGCTCATTAATCTTCATTGATGATGTAACACATGATGGCATCCGCATCAGCCAAAACAACAACAGAGTTCATCAGGAGCAAGAAGTGGAAGGTTTTAGACTGGACAAGTTTCAGACTTACATCCTACAGAGCATGCATTTTACCTGCTGAAGAGAAGACTGAAGGGTGTAACCCCCCAAAACCAACAACAACTGAAAGAGGCTGCAGTGAAAGTCTGGAAAAGCATCACAAAAGAAGAATGTAAAGGTTTGGTGATGTCAATGGGTCAAAGTCTTGATGCAGTTATTCCAAGTGAAGGATTTGCAACTAAATATTCTAAATATTCTTAAAGTCGTATTCACTTAAATCTATTTTAGGTCTATCTGTTCCATTACTTTTACTCACATGAAAAATGGGTGTGTTCAAACAAAAGGTGCTACCTGCTAAGTTTTGTAATGGATCCTGATGTAAACACCTGGAAATAATAGCTGAAATGATGATCTCCTGTCTCATACTCATCTTTTGATGCCAAACCCAAATCTTTTCAGTTTACAGCAAAAATAAAGGAATTATTGAAACAGTGGCCTCACTGGAGGGGAGTGTATTGTGTTGAATAAATGTGGTTCCAATCATTTACTACATTGTTAGTCTCACCAATACTCACAGTGTGATTTAAATCAACTCAATTCAAAACCCAAGCAAATTTAATACATTTATGAGTATGATTAATTTAGTCACCTTTCTAGTGTAGCATAATATATAATTACAATTTAGTGTGCGTAAGGTACTAATTCCATGCTAGAATCATTGTTCAGCATTGAATTGGGTCATGGCTTCATCTTGTTTTCTTACTCTCTTGTTCTCTCTCACACACAATACCAACTTGATTGTTTCTTCGTGGGGAGAGCACAACTAACAGGAATGGTCAGTAATAAGACATGTTTAAAGCCAAGTCCATTATCCTGTTGCATTATTCTGCAGATAGTGTCCCTTTTACAGAGCCCCACTATCCCAATCAAAGTATGTGTAATCACACAGACATTTTTACAGCAATCAGACAGAGCAAAAGAGGGGGCCTAGACTTCAGACAGAAAAACTGCTGTCTCTGAACCTTAGACACTCAAATCATGTCTATATAAAGCCTTGATTAAAACAAATTTAAAAAGTCAAGCAGCCATGCCATGACAAACCATAGCAGTTTGAGAGTAGTAAAAAAAGTGTCAAAGTGTTTTGTCTGTGAGGGATTATCCTGAGGAATTCTCGGTTCTCACGATAATCCATCCTTATCACATGTCACATTCTAAGAGGTAGAAATTGGAATGAACTCTGAGAGAGAGTTTGGTGAATGGAGAGCTTTATGACCAAGGAGAGGCATGCAGGAGACAAAGTAAAACAAAGTGAGCTGTGTGTCTCTCACTGGCTGAGTGAGCCATCTTTGAAAAGCTTGTACCTCTGGGGATATTTGTGCTGCTTTGTTGCAAATTAGGGTTCCATATTTGAGTTTTTATTCACAGAAACATATCAAAGTAATCACAAGAGAATGTTTCATTGTTCCATGTGGAAGATGTGAGGTAAAACCACTTTGTTTACAGTTTATTCTATTTGTCTCTCTAAGGGTTGGTGTATACTTGAGGATCCGTGCCAGAAGAGCTTTCAAGATCACCATGTTGGCAACATTTTAAAAGAGCCACATCAGCACCCCTTCTGAGGATTATGGCATCCACATTTATTTACTGTCCAGAGCTCCAGGGCTCATCTGGGACATCTTCATCAGCTAAATTGTTATTCAGGGAAACATCAAAACTGAAATTTTGGCACAGTGGGATTTCCTTTACCACACATCCTCGTAGATGAGAGGCTGTCAATCTAGAATTTGAAGTTAAACTTCAAAATTATAAACTATTCATTCAAGAACTATCACAGATATACAAACTGATGGGTTTCATACTGGTCTGAGACACCGCCCTTTTCTACACAGAAGGCTTTTTGGAGCATGTTCTGCCTTGATAGGAAGCAGATATGCTTTTCTTTTAATCAATCCAGTTGGCTACAAAAGTAAGCTCTTTTCCTATGTTATAGTATTTTAAGTTCTAAATGCTGACATGACACAGTCTGGAGCTGCTGTTCCACTGCTAGTCTGCAGCTTTCATTGAGCTGCCTGTGTAGATATTGTGTAACATACAAACATGGAAAGACATATGTACAGCTTTACACTGAAGGGAGTATGAAGAGGGGAGGAGAGGAGAGCTGGGGCAAGAAAAGAGGAAAGGTGACATTCATGGACTAGCGGAGGGATTACACAAGCAGTCTAAGGCTTAGGAAGGCCACAGACACCTCATGCTAACAGCATCCACGTACAACTCCTTTAGCACTTTCCGTGTCTGTCTCCCAGCTTGTTGATTTGTCTGGAGCCTGTTCTGGGCCAGCTAGCAGCCAGATATCATTATCTCCTTGACTCAGGGCAGAGTAATCTGCCTGCCTGCTCCTGCTTTATTGAGTTGGATAAATATAATATGCAACTCACAGCCATTATCTCCTACCGAACAGCCCTATTTATCCAGCAGGCAAAGGCCTTGGTGTATTCAAACTGGCCTCTCTCTCTTTGATGGGTGTGCACTCAAGTGATGGAGGCTTTTGAGCAGGCATCCAAGGGATGTGAGCCGGTGGAGAAATTAACAACATGAATTAAAAATGTGTGTAGACAAACATTGGAACTAAACATTTAAGTCTTGTTGATGCTATTTCAAACGTAATAACATGTCAGAAAACAAATTACTGTGGCAAATACTTTATAGAGATGCATTGTAACACTGGACTCTTTCGCACTCATTTCAGAAAATTCTCAATAATGATTTGTGTTTTTATGTTCAAAGCTCTTTAACAGCTGTAGAAGGTATGAATCTAAATGTGACTTTACGACCATAATTGCCCTTTAAGCAGGTAGTTAATTAAACTATCCCGAATAGCACAATAGGTCTGGGGTTTTAGGGCCCCTGTTATTTAAGCCCTAAACAATTGTCCACTTGCCCTATTATTAAGGGAAAAACTAACATTTTAGTTTTTTCCAAATTTATTTTAAAAAGTTGAGTTGTGATACTGTTTTTTAAACAAGCAAAATAACATAATTCATAATTAGCGCCTACATTTCACCAAAATAACATCATTCTACATTTCACCAAAAATAATTGGAGGTGCAAAATAAACCCATGGGTGGAGTGAATTGTAGCATTCACATTTTTAGTTGTAACACTTGCTAGACGTGTCAGATAAATAGGTACAAATCAACTTATTTCAATATAATTCTATGTTGTATGAAACAAATATCTTTTGCAACCATATCGCATTACATAATATCATATCTATTGCACAGATATCTGGCTGCTAGCTGGCCCAGTCAGCTAGCTAGCTGGCCCCAATATTGATTAATCAATGGATACGTACACAGAAATTATACATGATACGGGATAATCATATTTGATATACTGACATAAGATTGTGTCAAACAATGAAAAATATTTCATATGCACAATATAAATCAACAGAACAATAAAAGAAAAATAAAAGGCTGCTTGATGTATCAACATAAAAGTCTGTGTTCGGTTGCTCCCCACAATCCCCCACTCTAACCCAAACCATGATCTTTCCATTAGGATCATACCATTATGTGAAAGATGGAAGGGGGGCAGACATGTCATTTTGTTATTTAAAGGCTTGATTAAAATGTTGAACAATAGTAACCGTATTTTATGTAATAAAAAAACACACAAACCATTTATAATTGCTAAAGTAGGCTAAAATATAAGGCTCTGAGTGCTAGACAATTAGGAGCCACTTGGGAGCTGTAAGAGGGAGCTTAGCCTAAAGAGCCGAATCTTTGAAAAAGGCCCGACGTCCCATCAGTACATCTAAGGTAAAGTCAAAGTTACTTCCTAACTTCACCAGACAACTTCAGTGCAAAACGCTTTGTAATTAACAGTCAATAAGAGCAAATTATCAAAACACCTGTTAACCACAACAACCATGTTGGTTAATCACTAACTGCTACGAACACGTTAGCTAACACTTAAAGCTGGAAGTCACAAAACGCTGTATGTGCTGCAACTAATTCACTAACTGTTCAACCTAATGTGCCACAGGTTCTGGTGGACACTGATACAGTCACAGTCCCAAACCAGACAGGACCCTGTATTTAGCTGTCAGCAGAGAGTCTACATAGGCAGCCGACAGGGATCAGTAATAGTGACTGCCTTCATGTTCATTCTTCTATTCTGTTACAGTATTTAAGCTAAAGTAAACTGAACTGTTGAGGAAATGTAGATTGCACCACATTCCTTTAACTTAATAGGAACATGGACTTCAAGCACTTTAATTATATTGTGTAGAGACTTCTTATTACGATGTAAAACAGAGATTACCAGTTAAGACTGGCCTATTTTGGGGGGGAAGAATAATGCCCAGCAGTGCATACTTTGAATTATTATAAATGATTGATGAATTACATTTTTTTAGTAAACTGTTATGTTATTATATTATGTTATATTATTGGGTTTTTTTCATTATAGATTAATCAACAAAAATTTGAATCGTTAGGTGCTCCCCTAGTGTTTATTACACTGCTCTTTCTTATATTACTGCATTTAAAGTGAGATTTTTTTGTGGGCATATCTTTGGTAAAGCAACAGTTTGCCCGTGCCATAACATTTAAAGCAGAGGTGCTTGTGGATGCAGGAAAAAAAAAACGGAAAAAGTGAAGAGGTGAGGCAAAGGCTACCCTCTCTTGTCTAAGACACTGAGGCATTGACAAGTAGAGAAATAGATCATTGGTCCATGTCAGCTCAGTTCGACCCAGTGCTATTATGCAGTACACTGTCTGAGGAATGAGCTAACTGATGCAGGTCATAGCCATCTAGTTCACAACCCAGCTACTTAACTGCAAATCCTATGTTCTCTCTTGATAGATTCACATGTTTTACCCCTGACATCTATGCACTGTCCTTGACTGCTGGTAATGTTAATGAGAATTTATAATTTGAAGAGTTATTTCCGAACCTTAATCACAGGACAAGCATCACTGATCAAATCATAAGACATAGTATTAACCATGTGAAGGACTGGCCTGACTTCTGTCCAATTTATGTTGGGACACGTTCCAGTCCAAGTACCACAGTGTCCCTGAAATGGAATAGCTTGGTCAAGAAAATGAATGAATCTAATGAATAATTGTTATCAATGAAGGGTGAGGCTATGGGGAAGAGACTGTGAGCTTTTTCTGGCAGTATGGTGGTTTCTGCTCCTGTGTAACCACCAGATCGGTACAACAGGGATTAACCAGGGGCCAGTTGCTCTTTCTTTCTTCTCTCGTTCATCCTTTATTCTCCTCTATTCTTATATCATATATTCTCTCCAATTGTATGTCCTTGTCTTTCCTCATTCCTCCTCTGTTGTTACCTCTCTTCTGCATTCTGTTCTCCACTACTCCCCATCTTCTCTTACATATCCTGTCCTCTCACTAAATGACCTACCCAGATCAGTTCTATCAGTAAAAGTAACAATATAGGTCTGCAGATTGATTGGGCATTGAGCTTATAAGGCTGGATGCCCTTCCTGCTGCAACTCTCCCATTTTTATCCAGGCTCGGGACTGACACCAAGGTCACCCTTGGTGGCGGAAGGGGCCACCTTGGTGGCTGAAGGCCCTGGGATTCAAACCTGTGCCCTTCTGCATCCCAACCCACGGCACTACCACTGAGCTACAAGTACTTTGTTGAAGCAGTCTGAGGTCCTGAGCACTGTGGAAAATGTTTTCATTGAGAACATCTCTGTACTTTACTCCATTCTGGTTGTCCCTAACCCTGATCAGTCTCCCAGGCCCTGCTGCTGGAAAAAACTCCCATCACCATGTTTCACTGTAGGGATGGTATTGGGTAGGTGACAAGCAGTGCCAGATTTTCTACAGACACAACGTCAGATCTGTACTTTGTCATAATATGTAACTCTGTAGTGTGCTTTCAATTTGTTATTATAGGCTACAGAGTGTAGATTAATTTGAGAAAATTAATTTGAACTATTGTACTATCAGCCAGCAACATAACAAATGTGAAAAAATAAAGGAGGTCTATAAACTTTCTGAATGCACTGTAATCTGAAATGGCACTGTAGAGGACACAAACTTCATAACAATGTAAATGTAAAGAAGGTTGAAGTCTCAATGTAAAGCCTCAATGTAAAGAATGCAAACTTTTGTACCCAACTGGAAATGACATTGGCATTATTGTGTTTACCACAACTTTGCAGCTGATAATAATTTTAACACCATCAATGCTGTTTGGAAAATAATATCTTAGAATTATAGTACTGCTGGAGTACTGTAGTAGTTTCTTAATATCAAAATTGTTACGGTTATGGAGTATTTTTATTATAATCATATTCTGACAAGTAACTGGTAACAATACTTGGCAAATAAATGTAGTCAAGTAAACACACAAGTTTTGTCTCAGTGTAAAGTGGCAGTATGTGAAAATATCTATCTAGTAGTAATACCTTAAAAATTTACTCGAGTAAGGTGCAGGATGTTGTATATTCACCTAAACAGTAATTCAATTTAATTGTACACTATTTAAGTAGACAACAACTGAAAACAATGTTAATGTTTTAAAAAGTTTACATTGTAAGGCATTTATCTTTTGAACAAATACCGTATATGCTAAGCAAACATGCTGAAGAGAAGCTTTATGGTGTCTTGCAACCACAACAACTCCACCAAGACAAAAAGTAATTGACTAGTATCATCCACTATCCTGAATTTGCAATTTTGAAGTTTCATCCAGCCGCCAGAGGTAGAAGTCAAATAAAAGAGAGAAAAAGAAGGAGAAAGAGGAAAAAAGACAGCGTCCTTGCTGTCAATGCAATGCATTAGGTGGATACAAAGCAAGCCATTACTGCTTAGCATTTGTTGAATCTTTGAGTGCCCAAATAGTGACAGGTCTATTTCTCTACCGTTAGTGAGCGAGGCAGGCAGAGCAGAGGACACCTAATTACCCGGTATTGTGAGGCACAATAAAACTCTTGATAAGCCTGGTGACAGAACAAGCTGTGTGTGTGTGTGTGTGTGTGTGTGTGTGTGTGTGTGTGTGTGTGTGTGTGTGTGTGTGTGTGTGTAAATTTATATGCATGTGTGCATTAGTATGTGCACTGTAGCTATGTTAGTTGCTGTTTATATTTGTGTGTGTGTGTTTCTATCTGCTTGCATGTCTGTTCTTTCCCTTAGACTGTTTATGGTGCAGCATGACTGATTCTATTCAGTGATGGAAGGGCCTGTCTCTGTGTCGCAGAGTCTATATCTACGTAGCTGCGGCACCAACAGACAGTGGCAAGAGTCAACGTGATGACTAATGTGTTCACTGAAGGAAAATTAATGATTTTTCCGGCTGGGGTTAATGGACATGTTACCACACCGAAATGATTTGTTTAAGAGGAAATGGCCGCAATCTATATTTGGTCATCTCCGTAGCGTAATTCCAGTAGTAAAGGAGAAAAGACAGTGATACACACACACACCCGGGCTTACACAGACACGTTTACTTACACATAGTCATTTTGTATCATCCCATCTCATACAAAAGATGGAATTTGTGGAATATGTGTGCAGTTTCATTAGCAAAATTGGTATTTATTTATGCATTTATTTTCACCTAATCCAAAGATAACCATCTTCTAGTCCCAATCAAATACCATAAATATACCATATCCATTGAGTTTATTTTATACACACAAACCTATACAGACTGAGAAGTTATTTAGAGGACACTCTGTATAAAATTCTATAAAGATCAAAGAGGTGGTTGAGGGACTGGGTTGACGAGAGATGGATAAGGGCAGACAAAAAGAATAAAGCAGAAGATGGACCAATAAATTCTGCTTCTGGTGAAGTTAGCCATAAACCATATAGCAGTTTTAGCCATTTGAGGCCTTAGCTGTCAAATATAATACTGAAATAATACTGATATAATGCAAAATTAATTAGTGGAGCTGTGGGAAAAGAACCTCACGACAGTCAACCAACTGTGCTCATAAATCAAACAGTCTGTGGGAACAACATGAAGCTAATGTCTGACAGTATGGATATCACATACTCTGTAAGAAAGAGCCTTTCTAAAATGATCATCACTGAGCTTGGATGAGTCAATGCAGTGTCATTTCCATCTAAGTCAAGGCAGTAGGTAAAGATAGGCATTGTTACTCCAGATTTGATAAGTAGGCCTACAAATTTTAATGAATTAAAAACCAAGCACTCTGGCGGTGACATTGTACTAACTCCAATTATGCAGGACAAAGTTAAACAGCAGCAGCTTTTAAGTTGCCACAGGGGGAGCTCTTGATGTTTCAGCACTTATTCTACGCTACAGTAATGGTGTGTGTTTATGTGTGTGTGTGTTTTGGTTTTCAGCCAGAGATGTTAGCCAGAGGTTATTTGGCAAAAACAGTGATATGCACTTTGTTTTTTTGTGGCTAACAGGAGCACGCTGCTCCGTGTAGCAAAAATTAAATAAAATAAATTTTGAACTCATTCACACAGTAAATGATCGAGCTTTTATGAAGGATGTGGACTATGCACGTGTAATGACACTAATGGAATTCCCCAAAGAAAAATTATACATGTATTAGAAAATTGGGGCTGTTCATCAGAAGTATGTTAACTATCTATTTGGACAGTAAAATTGTTAAATATACAGTACAATACATTGTAATAACTGAAATGCATCATTACAGTAGAGCATGTAGAAGAGATCACACCTGAAACAACAAGTTTCAACATTACCTGAAATGTTCTAAAAAAACAAGATGATGTTTGACTGGCTCTTGTGCAGACTAATATAAGGATCAAGGCATTGACTATTGAGGAAATACAAAGGGATGTGCATAACTGAAACCCTAGAGACTGCTAAACAAAGGCTCACACTGCTGGCAGCCAGACTAATGAGTCACACCATAGAAGCAGAGGCCAAGAGGGATAAATCCCCCGGTGGCCAAAGAATCATCCAACATGTAGTCACAGCTGCAGAGAGGAAAATGATACCAAGAGAAGACTCAACAAGGGCAGAACTTTACAATGCTGGAGAGCTATAAAAAGACACAGCCATCACCAGTGCCACCAGTTCTCAGTGGCTAATAACACCAAGAACAGACCACCAAAATTTTCCATAGCAGGACCCAAGTATCACTGAAGTATCAGAACCCTAAAAACAGATCACAAACATGAGGAGCTGAACAACACCATGATCTACATGTACTGGTTAAAAACCTCCAATCCGTTTGTTTTCACTGATTCACGAGTAGATGTAAAGAGATGTAAGAACCATTCTATCCTACATCTCAGCTCAGTGAGATTGACATCAGTGGTAGAGTGACATAGTAATTGAATAAAGAGATGGAGTGTCGTTAGCAAGAACAAATTTGTACATCAGAGAAATCAAACAGTCTTTTCTGACTGTAACAGAATCGGTTACGGTTTCTTAAACACAAGTAAACATGGTCACGCCCCCACACAACCCTGCAGGAAGCACTGTGAATAAATACAACAAAAGTGCATATTTCTTCGTTTCTCTTGTCTGCTCCTCCTTGCCCTCTTTGCTCTGCAGGTGTTCGTGTGTGTTTGTGACTATCCTATGGTCAGACAGATGAACAGACCTGAAATGCAGAGCAGTGACATTAGGTCTGGCAATATGATTTTGTGCTGTTAAAGTCCACACATAAGTTTAAATTAATTATATTGATGGATGTTTCTTTTAATCTGATATATCAGACTACACATGCTAAATTCCAATTTGTTGGCCTACTTAAATTAAAATAAAGTTTAAATAGATATGTGTTATTTTTAATATAACTCGGTTTTTATGTAATCTTGGTAGAAATATTCTGTCATATATGTCATCAGCTTAAACAGCTGTTTAGAAAAGGGCATCCCAGTGGGCTTTAACTGACACCCCAAGTAAAACATACTGGAGAAATGATTTATTAATATTCACCTTGTTTTTCTTGACCTTCCATGGTATTTTTCTAACCAAAAGTGCTGCAAAAGAAATAAATTACCAAAAAGGTATGTGTGAACGTGCAAAGCCTCTATCATCCTCTTGCCACTGTGCTTGAGATATTTTCTAAGGGAAACGCTGCAGTGACTTGATCTTCAAGAAAAGATTTTATAAAACTAATAAATGTTGCAAGGTGGGGATCATGAGTCCTTCACATGTAAGATTTGCTGAAAACAAGTATAGGGAACCAATTAATCGTAAATCTTTAGACAGACGCGATCCAGCCTAATAATAAATATACCTTATACAGAATACAATATACAAGTTGTAGTTTACATAGTTTAAAACAAAAGTGAAAACACAACTGGCCAATATTTCTAAAATGTGTTTTAAGTTTTGAATGATTTTACATTTCAGTTAAAGTAATCATGGGTGTTTAGGGAGAACTCACTCAGTTATTCAAAAAGTACTTTGAAATGATTAAGGCTGAACATTGTCTCTTTGCACCTCTTATTTATTGTGAGGGTTGTCTTGTCCTCTGTCTTTGAGTCCATTGAAATCGTCCTCACTACCCCCACACTGACTTATTGCCTGCTGCAATAAAGGCGCTAGCTATTGATGTTGACTGACAGATGGCTAACACGACCTGCAGTGTGCGTGTGTGTGATACCTAAGGGCACAAACAACAACCTAAGGTGCAGGTTGTGCTAGTCAGACATCTGTTGTTAGTGGTAGAAGGTAAGTGAGTTTGACAGAGCTGAGATTGAACAGGAGGCATATCCCCCCCAAACAAAGAGACACAGATAAACACACTCATATAGTGCACATACTCACACAATGATATATAATCATCACATACTTAGTAGTGACTAGCCATGGCACACTTAAGACATGGCACGTCCCAATGTGGCAGAAGCCCTGAGCTGTCCGGTAGGAGAATAAGACAAAATATGTCATGACATATTTATCACACATACTCACACTGTACCCCTTCCCTTTATCTAACACTGTAGTTGTCTAGATTTTTCTAAAATTCCTAAAACAGGGCTCAACATTAATGCTCGTCAGCTTGCCTGGCGCAAGTAAACTCTATGATCGGGCAAGTGGAAAGTGTCTTTAAGTTTTGTGCCACCCCGCCACAATTTGGTTAAAAATGTATTTTACAGTCTTAAAATGTCTTAAAGTGTCCACAAGCATTAATAACTTTAATGCTATTTCTGGTTAAAACATAACTGAAAGGTGTGTCGATAAAAACACAGACATAGTCGGTAAACCTCTATGCTTCTAAAAGACCAAACTCTGCTGCAGACTTGGAAAATCTCTCACCTTTGGTAAGTATGATGGTGAGACCGGAAGATAGCAGTAGGCCAGTAACAAAATCCAGAGAAATACAGTACGATAGGCATTTGGGAACTGTCAATGGGTTCAATGGACTGCTGGGCGGTTTGTGACTATATTTGGCTTAAGTACAGACCAGACAGGCTGAGACAAACTCTTGGATGTTTTTCTTAAGCGATGGCCATCAGAACCGCTGTTGGACTACAAACTGTGTGTGTGCTACTGTGGCAGAGCAGGTTAGAGTAGTTAACTGATGTAAGGGGGCAGCAATGGAACTGTATGCCTTGATGCCTGATGAATTGGCATCTGAAGATGAAGACCTTAAGATGAATTGCCCATGACTAAACCTAGAATGCATTGCAAATGAGACTGCATATGGCATATGGCACTGACCAGCCTTTGACTACCTCCAACTTAGCTGCATACATCTCAGAAGAAGATAGTGGATGAGTTAAACTTGCACTTTTTTGCTTAGATATACAGGTGGTTCTATGGGAGACACTGGAGTACCCTTCGAACATGATGCACATGCTCAGTCTCAGACCGGGAGAAAATCAGGTGTTGATGAGTCCAAACGGTATTACCAGGTACTTGAAGTGATTGACAGGGTGCTGAAGGCAGATCTTCTACCAATTCTCTTCCCAAATATGGAATTATATGCATTTCAGGAGATTTAGCTCAGTGAAGATAGTAGCCCTCTGCAAAAGCTCAAATGCTGAACAGTGGGTTTAAAGTGGATACCTTTTTTAATGGTTAAAAGGTAAGGTCAAGGTAATCTATGCAGGAACAAAAGCCCCCTCTCTCTTACCAGCCAAAATTAATTAGGGAGAGGGTCTGATAAGTCCTCCCGCTAGTGGTTCATTAATGTATTTCTCCATGACTAGACATTTGTGAGCAGAGAGCGAACAGAACCTGCCACGTGGGGGCACAGAACAAGGAAGTAGCTAAATGGAACAACTGTGTTTGGTCTTGTTAAATACTTCTTTCAGAAGTAGATATGTAGCTGGAATATTGGATAAGTCAGAATTCTCATTGAAATGGTCATCTTGGGGAACTCTGGAAGAAGCAGGTGAAGCATGAAGACACAACACAAACAGGGATGTCCCCAACTCAGAACGTTGTTGCATCTCCAGCTGATATGGGCACTTGAAAAAACTGTAGAATAACTGCCCGGAGGGGTGGAAAGTAATGTTGCTATGGACACCACTGCAAAGCTGAACATTCCTGAGGCTGGAATTTCACTTTGTTAATAATGTATTGTAAAAGACAAAAGAGATAGAATTCAGCATTAGTATGAGCATTCAAATTCATTGTTGCTAAAATGGCAAAACAATCTGGTATTTATCTATTTTTCACAGTATCATACAGGACAAGAAGAGAGTGTTGGTTGTCTAGTAGAAAGTCGGTTGTGTTGAGCAGCCTGTGATGTGTTCACTGTATGGTGGCCTCACTGCTACCTACTGTGTGCCTGTAGCTACAGTGTGTTCCCTCTTTTATCAATATCATCTAAATGAACCACACTCACAGCTGGAGAAAGGTGACCTGACTACTAATCAACCACCATAGCCACAGTGCGCCACGTGTGTCTGTGTTCCTGTTTGTGTATTTGTACCTTGTGACAGGTATCCACTCAGGCAGATGCTCATAAGTTCTGTTGTATGCAGGTCCTTACAATCTGTCTCTGAAGTGATCTCTAAAAGGAGGGGAAAAACCACTGCTTTTTTCTGCCAGTCCTCTGCTCCTTTTTTCCTGTGTCTCACCAGCTGAGTATTAAATTCAGCAACTGAGAAGGTGACCTGTGTGCTCTGCCATAAAGAGCAGGGGAGCGAAGGAGAGGGAGAGGAGTGGAGCTGGAGAGGAGGGAAGGGGAGCTGAGTGCAAGCTGCTGGATCAGCAAAATCGGAGCATTTAGAGACACACAGATGTGTATGTGTGTGTGCACCAGCTTTCTCAATCTCTTGTACAAGCACATACACTCAGCCTCCCACCCCTCACACATGCCGCACCCTCCTCATCAGTGGTGAAGCATCTGGGGAGCCCAAGGGCGAGCATTCAGCTATCACCCTCCCCCACCTTCCCCTCCTCACCTTCTCCCACCCCTCGTGTGTGCCGCACCCCAGAGCCACCACACACTAAGCCACAGACCGGCTGCCAACTATCACTGCCACACTGTAACAAAAACATACTGTACACATATACACAGTATAACACACACTAACACACCAACTCTCCATTTCACACAAAGCACTTTGATTCTAACACATAAATGTGCAAAAGCCCTCCGTCTCTCTCTCTGCCTCCACTCTGTCAAATCTCTGCTTCACACTAAACAGCTCCGTGGGGATTGGCAGGCAGGCGGGCAGAAAGGAAATAAATATGTTTCCTGACGACAGCACAGTTTTCTGACAGTACTCTGGCACTGGGCTGGGCTGCTGTGCTCAGACGGAGCTTTAAGTGAATGTTTGTTGTAACAATCTTCTTCTCAGGCTGCTCACTGACTATCCAGGCTGGGACTTCAATGTCTGTGCATCTGCAAAGCCTGTTTTGCCTCCACAAGAGAGCACAACTGATGAACAGATTCCTTACCATTATAAAGAACTCCATGCAGTACAGTCAGCTATGGAACCAATTCATACATGACACTATTTAAAATAACGGAGAGTTTTGAGAGTATACCTAGCTCCACATCTACAAGGCTAGTAAAAATGCACATGAAGTATCAACATTACTATGGCTCTGTAATTCAAGAAACAAACCTTTAATATTGACCTTAATCTGACTCTGGCTAAATTATTTTGACCTTATGCTGATCTTGGCCCAACAGCTAACATTGTCCTAACAAATGGGAGATAACAAATGCTTATGCATTGCTCCTTATGATATGTTTGTCATATGTGCTAATGTGTGCAAACATACAGTCCTCATACATGTACTCATGTACTTTCTACATACAGTAGCAATGCATTTTGCACAATGGTTCACTTGGACCCTTGTGGACATGGGAATTTGATTCTCAGATAGAGAAAGCATGCTTTGAGCTTAGTGCAACAGTACAATAATGAACTATTGCTGCCAGTAGCCTACTGATTAAATGGCTTTTGCATTTGTCAAATGCCTTCCAAATGAATCCTTACAGAATATATACTTTAAATAAAATATGCAATTAGAATAGTTAAATGGGTGGTAGAATACTGTAAGTATACAGGTATACTTAAAAGCATTTTTATGGAATTTTATACATTTTTACAATTTGCTTTACTTTGATTTTATATTTACCCTGATTTTATTCATTCATTTTTATTTTATTTTTTTCCTTTTTACTGTATAGCACTTTGTACTTTGTTTAATAAGTGCTTTATAAATAAAGCTAATATTATTATTATTATACGGGTTTATCGCTAACATCAGATTTTAATTCAAATGTAATTCCTAAGTTTTTTTAAGGAGAGGCTACTCTTGATTTGGAGTATGAGTTGCCTGGTATTAGTTACCCATTATTATTCCTGCCTGCCCTAAAAGGTGGCGTTAAACACATAAATATAATCTTAATGTTGGAATGCTTATTGTAATCGTGGCTTGACAGTTTTTTGTTGCTGCTGTTGAATTGCGGAGAAAGGTCCAGTTTGACTGAGTCAAGGAATTTCTCCAAACTAGATGAATCACGGACACGGCCTAAAAGATGGAGAGACGGAGAGATTAAAAGAGGATTGGAGATGGCAGATGGGTCACAGAACATTTGGGACGAGATGGCTGCATCAAGGTTGGTGTATGTGCTTGTGTGTGAGTGCTTTGGGGTTGGGGTGTTATACAGGAAGGAAGACCGAGCAGCCGGTGTAGTTTGCCTACCTAATCAGATCACTGCAAAAGAGAGAGAGGGAGAGAGAGAAACAGAAAGTGAGAGAGACAAAGAGACAGAGGGAGGCCAGATGTAATTTCAGAGCATCGGGAAAAAAAAGAGAAGCTTAAAATGCTCCTGATCACATTAGCTGGCCATCACAAAATAGGATTTCTGCACTGCCACAGTGAATGCCCATTACAAATTACTTAGGCACTGCAGACCCGTAACTCAATAGTCAGGGAAGGGCAGGGAGTGAGAGGAGGGCAAACAGAGGGGCAGAGATGGGGGATCGATACTTATCAGTAATAATTATATCCTTCCCCCCACTTCTCCATCCCTCCCACCACTCCTCACCCTCCACCCATAGCAAAGCGCACATCTTACATTAATCACTAGATTTCTCTGCTCGATAAGATAATTAACATTATGTGGGAAGGAATGTTGGAAGTCCTGATGATGTGAGGCAGTGGTCCAGTACTGGCTGCCAAGAATATCCCAGGCTAGAAAGTGCTGAAGGCAGCACACATAGGTATAACTTAGGTTGGCTATAAGTTACAGTAGCAGCCTATTGTATTAAAGGCCACAGTCTGGAAAAATGGGTACACCACTGAAAGAAGGGTGAAAGAAAGTAAAACAATAATTTGTTTCTTCTCTTTTGTATGTTATCTATCCAGAGGCAAATAAAAGCTGTGAGAAAGTCATCTTAGCAGTCTATTTGGACCATAATAATCAACATTATGGAAAGTGGCTAAAAGCTCAGTGGGTAGATTAATGCAAGGGAAAATAAATCAATGGGAAGAAAACAATATTGTTTGTCCTTTATCTGTACCTTTTGTACCCTCAACCTTGTTCTTGATATTTTTATTGTTACTATAGTTGTTTGTGACTAGCTTCAGGTTATGTGTTCACTCAATCAGCCTGAATTGCTTGGGACTGCAAAAATAATTAGATTTTCAGATATTAAAAGAGTATTGTAAGCCAAGATCAAATAAAAGTTGCCTCAGGACTGGGGCATGAGCAGTCCGCAAAGTGTATCAAAAAGCTTTTGATGGTAAATTAGAGCCTTTAAAACAGGTGCAGTAATATTTTTAGTGGTAGTTTTGGAAGAAATACATCGAATAAAATATTATTTGAAGAAACACATAAATATAAATTGATATTTACATAACTTCTACAAAATCCACAGTTTGTGTGTGGAATAAAGGGTAAATCAATATAAATTATGCCAAATGTCACTGCAATAAAAACAAAAATGTATACAGTTTATAAGTGAGGCTAATTTTTTCAGGGTTTTCATCAAAATATTCTCTGATGTCTTAATTTCTCCTGCCACAAAAATGTATCATTGACAACTGTCCATGATAAACACGTTTAGAACAGCTCAAAGTATGCTTCCAAAATAGCAGTGGAAAAGAGAGAAATGTGCAGAAATTGCCAACAAAATATACAAATAAAATAAAAAAATTAAATTGCTCTTTATATGTGTACAGCTGATAGAAAAGAGAAATATAAAAATAAATGTGATTATACTTCACTATAACAACAATATAATAGACATAAAGAAGAGTGCTTAACAACCCCTCAAAAGCCTGTTTGTTGTTGCAGGGGGAGTCACTTTTCATCTTGCTGTCACTGTTGGGTGTGGTCAAAAATTAAGCTTGAAACCTTTAACTAGAGAGAGAAGTAACATTATAGAAGGAGTATAATCTGATCTGTAGCCTGACAAAGAAACTACAAGAATGGGATTGGAAAACTACTGTGTGTTCATGTGTGTGTATTAGTAGCCCTTAGAGTGTGTGAGGGCCATTAAATGTGTAAGTACACATTTAATAGCTGACACATTTTAAAAAGGCAGCATAGGCCAGTACAAACTAACGTAATATTCACCTCAAGTCAGACCAAAAGTCAAAGATCCTGTCATTGGTCTGATTGGCAGGGAAGAAGGGAAGAGAAAAAGGACAAAAATAGAAAAGGAGTAAGAGCAGGACAATGTATAAAACCCCAAACTTTAGCCTGAGAGCAGCCTCTTTTATCTCTACTGGCATGTGCAACACACACACAAATTAACTCCTTTACCTACAGAACAACAACAAGTGAGCAGCTCTACAACACTGGACTTATTTGAGGTTTGGAGTATTGGTTTGAAGTAACTTTCTGGTATTAAGCACTTTGGAGCACTAAGTCTCCACTGCATGGCCCTGGGGTTGCAATTTAAATCTTATAGAAGCCAGAATTGCCCCTCTTCTTTTCTTTAAATTACTTTGTTTATTTTTTCCAGAATTGCTTTAAATGACATGCGCACGGCTAAGGACAGGGTACTGGAAGGTCACTGTCACCAACACCAAGGAAAAGCTTGAAGAAAAAATAATAATAAACACTGTACTCTGCTCTAGCAACTGCCAAGTCAAGGTGCCCTTGAGCAAGGCTTTGTTTAAACAGTTTGAGTCTGTGAGGGGATAATCTCAATATTAGTAGTGGAGGAGAGGAGAGAACTGGAGAGGAGAGGACAGAGAAAAAATATTATAAAGAAAATGTGGCAGAGTAAAATGAACCAGACACTGAGTTCACCCAGAGAACTGAATGGTTAAAGGCTGATTTAGAGTTTGAGAGTTTGAGTTTTTGAGAGAATGTTAGTGGTTCCTGGGTGGTTTAACTCTAACTGGCAGGAAGGCCACCATTTTGACTGACAGCACACAGCTAGAGTGCACCATTGATCTTCAACTCAGAAGCGGGACTTGGACTCACAAGGCTAAATGGTAGTGACAGAGAAGCCATCCATTATATATGATCGCTCCCTGTGGAAAATTAGCCTTCACATAGTTATGCAGATAAAAGGGAACATGGGCTAGAAGCACTTCTAATTGTTCTGATTGATGCAGACAAAGACAGACAATGCTGAGAAAAACACTGTCTCTAAAGCAACACTTTAGAGGTCATGACCTGTGACTGCTTTGAACACAAACAAATGCTAAAGTAATGATTAATAAGCCATTTAAACAACTGCACACACCTACATACTTGGACATTTACAACCTCACCAATATTTGAAGAGGAACTCACAAGAAGTGTATCCAATAGGTTCATTAGTCAGTGCGTTGTGTGGTAATAACTTGGGACAGGTGATAGAGCAGGGTGTGATGATGCATCAACTACATCAGCCCTGGGTGGCGCCACCTGCAGTGGTAGCAGATGGCACACAAGGCTGGAGAGGAGCCATACTTTCATAAAAATACACACTTACAAGCACACACATGCTCATTTAAACACATAAATATGCACAAATTAAATCCACAATGTTGGCATTTATAGTAAATGAACTGTAATCCCTTACATAAATGAAAACTTATATACTGTATAAGTACTCAGCTATGTATACACACAAACACAGAATACAGTAATCATTAATATATCATATGCACAAACTCCAACAGTTACCTTTCTACCAGAACCTTTACTAAATGTATTTTTTGTAGATATATCTTCAGGGGTTCATCTATAAATATGGCAGTGGCCACCACCACAGCATGAAACAGCACGCCATGGGAACCATTTTATAATCTCCTGTGCTACCAGTATTGTAATTTTCTGGCTTTCACAACAATCTCATATGGTTTCAGTTTAAATAGGCCCCATATCATTTCATACACCATACAATTAATGTCACCCTAAAATTGCTATTACATAAGTTATCAATAGTCTTGTTCCAGTGCACACCATACCTAGAGAGAGACACGATACCAGAATCCAATATGGTCTCTGTCTAGCACAAAGAAAGAAGAGTAATTGCTGAAAATCTCAATCAATTCTGCCAGCCTGCTTCTCTTTCACTCCCGCTGGCTAAATGCTATCTTCAGCCATTCTTCCTCAGAACTAGTTATTTCATATAATCACCAAAATGATCAGAAGAAGGTATGCCGGTGCTCAGTCAAATATCAGCTATCTCAATCATAGCAGCCACACAGCCTTGCCTTTGGAAGAGCGGGAGAGGTGTGCCTGGAGGCTGGACGTGACATTTGGTTGGTTGGAATTAGCATAATCACTCTGATAGGGAGCCAATCACGACAATTGCTACAACAATACGGCTGATTATTCCTGTGGGAAAAAACTCACTATTATAATCAAGTTTCTGAGAACTACTGTACTTTATGTTTTTAGTGCAAATACACACACACACACAGACACACACACACACTTCTTATAAATACCTCCTGTGGGATCGGAGCTAATCATATGTTGCACCAACATTGTCAATTTTATTAATGTAGGTCATTTAAAAGCTGCATCAGACAAAGTTATATATTGTTGTATAAAGAGAACGTGGAATTTTTAAGTAAAAGCCAATACATTTATTCAGCAACAGCCAGTACCTGCCCTGGTGAACCACTGTCACTGAGGGAAATCTGGGTGTGTTCTTTGCCTGAATTAAAGTTGTTATAGCAAAAATACTAAGAGGTTAGTAAAAAAAAAGTTGTACACTAAAAACATTATAATGAAAAGAAATAGAGGGAAGCTTTGGTTTCACAAACATATTACAGGTAATGAGAAGACATGGCCTTTGACCACAAATAATAATATAATGACCTTCACATTCCTGATTGTCAGATCAAACCCGTAAGTAGCTAATCAGAAATGTATACTGCAGCAACTAGAGTAGACTAGAGAGCGAGAGCAGTTAGCACTTGTGCAGAACAGACTGCTTCATTTCTCTAGCACCTTCCCTTTGTTGTAAATAAAACATTATTTCAGATGTTCAATTAAGATAAGTACCCTTAATTTAAGACCTCAGTCAATGTGCTGCCATCATTATTCAGCCCACAGACCGCTAGGGCCTCAGCTTCAGCTCCAGCCTAGCACACAATCACTCAGGGGCCTCGGCAAGCAGGGGAAATCGCTGTCAATTTCTGGAGCACTCATTTGCTTAACAAGGAGGAAATCAGAGGGAACTGAGGCAGAGGAGAGGAGAGGAGAGGACAGCAGAGGAGATTAGAGGAGATTTGATTTTAAAAAACCCCTTTATTAGATATTACAAAACAACACCAACATAGTCAAACACAAACAAAGTCCACTATCAGAAGTTTACTATCAATTCACCAGTTTCTTCCACTACAGTACAAAGGACATCCCCAACTGCCCATCTATGGCCAAAACTCAACATATCATCTATCATACGGTGGTAAACAAATTCCACCCTAAGTCTGGCCTTAAGCAGCCCTTTTAGAACTGGCACTAACTGCACACTACCAGTATCCTGAGTCTGGTTTCTGCGCGTCAGCCAAATGGCCAGTTTAGCAGAACCAGACAACCAGTTCATAAGGATGTGTACAGCCCTTTTCTTAACACAATATTTTGGCCCAAATATAAACAAGCTAAAAGAGAAGACCTCCCCGAAACCCTGAAACCACATCCTTAGAAGGTCAAACATTGCTGAGAGTCTGGGGCACTCGATAAATAAGTGTTCTAGTGTCTCTGTCTGGGAACAGAAGACGCACTGATCACCTAAGCTAGGGTCTAGCCGTGCTCTGTATCTGTTTGTGGCTATTGCCCCATGTACAACCCTCCATTGGAGGTCTGCTGTCCGCTTTTCAATAGGCAGCTTGTACAGGCACCGCCAGCTGCCTTTCGGGGAATCATCTTGGCCCAAAAACCCATTCCACCTCGACTCTTTCACTCCCGTCAAAGAGCGCAAGTTTAAAACCTTTACACAGATCTGATAGATCACCTTCTTTCCTGCGCCCTGAAAAGTACTCAGTTGAGGGATCTTAAATGAGAGAATCTGGCCTTCTCCTTCCTGCCACTCCCCCGCAGCTGGAAGAATCAGCAGAGAGGGAAAACTGTACTCGCAGTCATCATTCCACTGGTCAGGCAAAGCACTTTGTTCCACAAACACCCTCAAGGACTTTGGCAGAGCTGCCAAAACTTCTTCCATGACTTGCCCTAGTAACATGATTGACCGGATTCCGGTCGCCTCTCTAAGAGTAGTCAAAGAGGGTCTTGACATCTTCATAAGGTGTCCCACCTTAGTACAGCCGGCCTCCCGGAAACTAGTTCGAAGGCTAGTGGACTGCAGTGTCTGAGTCCGAATGAAGTTGTTAAAAAATAAGGGTTCCTCAAACACCCACATACCTGGCGTGTCATTGTTGACACGTTCGATTTTAAAAACCTGCCACGCCTGCAACACAGAGTAGTAGAAGGATGTCAAGCCCGCACAATCCACTTCCTCAGCCCGCAGGAAGAAAAGGTGTTTATCGTACCCAAAGCGCCCCACTCTCCTCAGCAGTAAGCGAGAGGTATCGAGCCAGCGTGATCCA
Source organism: Channa argus (assembly GCF_033026475.1). Taxonomy (NCBI): domain Eukaryota; kingdom Metazoa; phylum Chordata; class Actinopteri; order Anabantiformes; family Channidae; genus Channa; species Channa argus. The sequence goes on from NC_090204.1 coordinate 10,649,196, forward strand.
CAGCCGTAAAGCAGTTTCTGCGCAGTATAGAGTCTGAAAGAGGCAATCTTAGAGTGAATGTCAATCAGGCCTTGACCCCCTTCAGCCACAGGCAGGTAGAGAACTGCTGCCCGGACCCAGTGCCTGCCAGACCAGAAAAAGTCCACAATGATTTTCTGGATGTCCTCTATCAGGCCACTAGGTGGTGTCATGGGCGTAAGTTTGTGCCACAGAGTCGAGGCGACCAAGTTGTTGGAAATAAGAACTCTTCCTCTGTATGACATCTGAGGTAGCAACCATTTCCATTTAGACAACCGAGCACAAACCTTCTCCCTAACTCCTTCCCAATTTTTCCTCTGGAAACCTTCCGAGCCAAGATAAACTCCCAGCACTTTCAGCCCAGTCTTCCCCCACTGAAGTCCTCCTGGCAAGCTAGGCACTTGCTGACCTCTCCACTGTCCTACTAGCAAGGCCTCACTTTTTGCCCAGTTGACCTTTGCAGATGTGGCTTCCTCATAGAGAGACAAAGTCTCCTCCAAGCACCAAGCATCCCATTGATTGGTCACAAAGACATTAAAGTCATCTGCATAAGTGGAAACAGTGAGAGGGAGGGACATTCCGGAAAAGCCCGGCAAAGAGACACCACCCAGCCACTTCTCAGCCTGCACAGCAAAGGCTCAATGACAAGACTATACAACTGCCCAGAAATAGGGCAGCCTTGTCTGATTCCTCGCCGTACAGGGATTGGTCGACTCAGTCCTGCCCCCATCTTAACCATGCATTCAGCACCGTTATACAACAAATGTAATCCTAGGAACCCATCACCAATGCCAAAAGCCTTAAGCACAGAAAACAAATAGGAGTTGTCAACCCTGTCGAAAGCTTTCTCCTGATCTAAAGAAATAATTCCCACATTGACATTCGAAATGCTACATAAATCAATCGGATCACGCATAAGGAAAACATTGTCCATAATGGTCCTGTCCGGTACACAATATGTTTGGTCCGGATTAACAAGAATTCCTAGATAGTCCTTCAGTCTATTAGACAAGGCTCTGGAGAGCACCTTATAGTCCGTGCAAAGTAGGGCTACTGGTCTCCAGTTCTTAAGCAGGGCCAGGTCTCCCTTCTTTGGCAGGAGGGAAGAGTACTGCCCGCTGACAAGAAACAGGAAGAGAACCCCTATCTAGACACTCCATTAACAACATCTGTTAACTCTTCAAGAGTCAATGGGCTGTCTAGAGCAGCGCGCTCTTCTTGCGCAAGCTGAGGAAGCCCATCCAGAAGCTTCTCACGATGCTCCATATTGCAATCCTCAGCGGAAAAGAGGTCAGAATAAAAATCCACTGCATGACGTCGCATTTCACTTGGATTGGAAGTCAACCTGCCTCCTGGAAGTTTAAGACAGGTCATTTGCTTCCTTCGAGCCACCGATTTCTCCAGGTTGAAGAAAAAGGAGCTTGGGGCATCCATATGTTCCAGTTGAAGGAGGCGAGACCTCACAAGGGCCCCCTTTATTCTCTCATGCAGAAAGGAGCTGAGCTCCAGCCTCTTTTCCTGCAACACCCGACGTGTGTCAGGATCTGAGCCTCCATGTAGCTCTTTCTCAAGGTGTGTTATGTCTGCTTCAAGCTCCCTGACTGCTGTCTTAATCCTAGCGGTGGAGTAAGACGTGTACTGTTGGCAATACACACGTGTTTGAGCCTTACCAACCTCCCACCACTGCCTCAGAGAGCTAAAGTTTAATTTCTGAAGCCTCCAGTGTTCCCAGAATCTCCTGAAGTCTTGGCAGAAAGTGTTGTCCTGTAGCAGCTTATTATTAAAGTGCCAGTATGATTTAGGCTTTTCACCTGGGGAAATTACCAAAGTTGTGCTAACGAGGTGGTGATCAGTGAAACCCACCGGGCTTATAGTGCTGCTAGATAGTCTAGAGCTAAGGCTTTGGGAGATGTAGATCCTGTCAAGCCTAGCTGCACCCACCCTGTTGCTATTGCCTCTCACCCATGTATATTGCCTAGTTTTTGGATGTTTGACCCTCCATGCATCTAACAGATCTAGGTGGTTAATGGTGCAGAGGAGACTCTGGGATGATTGAGGGTGAGGTTCCTCACACATCCTGTCCATAGTAAAGTCTATGGTACAGTTGAAATCCCCACCAATGATAAGAGCATCATGCTGGTAATTGCTCAGTTCAGCTTTTAATAAAGAAAAAAAACCTTCTCGCTCTGTGCCTTGATTCGGGGCATATAAATTGACAAGACACAGCACAAAGTTTTCTATTTCAACTCTAATAATAATAAGGCGGCCTTTCACCACCTCTGTGGTGGATAGTACAGCTACATTTACACATTTCTTAAATAAGACAACTACCCCTGAACTTAAATTGGTACCATGACTAAAAAAACATAGACCCTCCCACCATAAACCCCATTCTGGCTCGTCCGCTGGAACAGTGTGCGTCTCTTGCAAAAATAGAACATCTAGTCTCTTCTGTGAAAAAACCTCCGCAATTAAAGCTCTTTTACATCTATCCCTCCCACCATTAATGTTTAAAGTGCCTATTTTTAGGTCCTGCATCGCAAAGATGGGAAAGAAGAGACAGACAAGTCAAAGCATACATTAAACAGTAGAGGAGGGTAAAACACCACGTGATGCATGATCATGCTATCTGGAAAACCTCATCTTTTTAATCATTTTTTCTTTAGGTGTTTTATTCAAAGCTGTTATATGTTTCCTAAGTCGAAAACGCTTTCTCTCATCCAGAAGGTCAAACCCAGCCAGTTTCAGGAGTACTCTTGCAGACCTAATGAACTTGTCCGTATCACTGAAATAGTCTGTCACTTTGACCGACTTTTTATAAGTTTTATCAAGAAAACCACTAATCTCGTCCAGGGAGTAGAGGTCTACATTTTTGGCAGAACATTCACTGAGAGACATTGTGTCTGAATCGGTGTCATAATCAATGTCTTCTTCACCAGTCAGTTGACTATTGGTACTAGCGGCTACAGCAACACTTGTTGTAGTAAGCAGCTGTAGAGCCTCGTCAGTTACTCCAGGCTGGCTGCAGTCCTGAGCATCTGTTATCACAGGTGTTTCCTGTTGTACCACAGACACACTCTGTACATCCCTTTCTACATCACCGTTATCACCATAATGATTAAGTACACTCTGCATTGCCGCTGTGTTCCCGGACTCATCTAAGGGACAAGCTACTGGACCAACCGCCACTTCCACCGCCGCGTCGACCGCGGAGCCGACTAGAGCCTCCGCGGTGGCATCGCCACTGGCATTGCCCCCGGCGATGCCCACAACCGCAGTGGCCGACTGCGGCCCCGCAGCGTTAACCGCCTGCTGTTTATGTGGACACGCGAGACGTTTGTGTCCAACATCACCACATTCAAAACATTTCATGTGTCCCGAGCTAGCATACAACATGTAAGACCCATTGCCATGCTTGACTCTAAAAGAAACATCTAGCGTCTGTGTAGACGAGTCAAGGAACATAAACACCTGTCGCCTCAGAGATTGTACATGCTTCAGCTTGGGATCTTTACAACCCAAGTTGACCGTTTTAAAACCACTTGCAAATTTGCCAAATTTACGGAGTTCGTTCTCCAGCAGTGCATTAGGGATGAACGGCGGTACACCTGATACAATCACCCGCGTAGAAGGGGCTGACAGGGGGGACACCTGTACAAACAAGTCCCGGATAACCACGCCACTTTCAACGAGGTCATTAACAATACGCTCCGCTTTCAGGAACACAACCACCGCTTTGTTCATTCTTGATGCAACAAGTAAATTTTCATGTCCTACCTGGTTACCGATAGCTAGTAGAACCTCTTCCACTGTAATACTACCGTCCGGCGGGGCAATCCTAATTCCCTGCCGAAGGGTTGGGACTGGTGCCTCAGAGGACGCCATCCCGCCCCAAAACTAACAAAAAAAAAACTAGCAGCAAAACTTACCTAATCATGCAAGAGAAAAACGATAAAAAGAAAAATAGAGAAAAGACCAAACAAACAAAAAAAAAATAAAGCTAAAAGAAAAGTTCAAAAACTCGCGGTTCTCACACGCGCTTCTCACACACACTCTACCCACAGTCACACGAAACTCCCAGCATGCAACAGGAGAGGAGAGGAGAGGACAGCAGAGGAGAGGAGAGGAGAGGAGAGGAGAGGAGAGGAGAGGAGAGGAGAGGAGAGGAGAGGAGAGGAGAGGAGAACTACTACCAAAAACACTGGCTGCAATTCCCAAAATCCAACAGCATAAACAACTTCCAGGGCAGATATATCAAGTCCTTGACAGTGTAAAAAGCTTTTGAGCTTTCATCTGATTGTGAGAAGACTTTGTTTGTACTTCGTTACAGTGCTGATACAAGATTAGATAAACAATTTGCTATCTTTACCCTGCATCTGTTTGAGTCTGCAAAGTGCACTTTCCGATTCCACTGATGACCTTCAAAGTCGACTGGTTGTTAGACGCTGGAGGAAGTGAATAAGAAGACAAATCCATAGAAGAATATATATATATATATATATATATATATATATATATATATATATATATATATATATATATATATATATATATATATACACACACACACACACATACATACACACACACACACACACACATATATATATACGCATACATATATATACATATATATCTTTTTTTTAAAGACTAATATATTCATCTGCCATACATTATCACCTAAAGTGAAAAAAACTCAGACACCATAGAAAAAACTAAAAATCTACGTATTGAAACACACTGTTAACATTAAAACATCACGTGTACAAAATTATTCAACAGGGAAATTAAGAAAACTGAAAATATACATATTATAAAATACAAAGCAAAGCCATCCCACCAATATACTAATAGACTATACAGAATCTGCTCTATTACTATGTTTCATTAAATAAATCTAGGAACAAGTCTGTTTCTCATTGAAATACTGTATCCATCACTTTAATACTACCCTTCAGGGTAACAGTGAGCTCCTGTACCTCCAGAAGCTGAACAAAAATGAATACTTTTAGGGGCTGTAAGGGATCTAAGAGCTATGGTAACCGCAACCAAAGTGTCCCAAATATAGCTCCGTTCTGCTTCAACCTTCATGGCTTTGCTCCATCATATTAGTCCACTATCAGAGATATAAGGGCCGGTGGTATCCTGTTCTCCAGCCATCAGGCTGTCACACAGATATAGTAGATGACCTTGAGAAGAAAAAAATGCAGTAGAATAAGCGATGGGTTGCCTTTACTTTTTTTTTTTTTTTTTTTTACACTAAATGTGTGTTACCTGTATGATATGATCCTCATGTTTTTTTTAATTGTTATTTAAAATGTGCCTCAAAAAATTAACAATTTAATTTCCACCATATGATCAAATTACTGTAAAACAGATAACATCAATAGCAAGCTTGCACGAGAGTGCACAGTAGCACTGCAAGGGATCAAGAAACTTGCAAGACCTTGCACATCTATTTGTAGCTAAAGCTTGTCAACTTCTCTAATCCTACTAGTGTTAATTAACAACCTCATTAGCAAGAAGTCATGTGAATGTATTTTGCACATTTATCTTCCACTAGTTATCATTTTTGTGATGAGGAGGATGAACATAGAGTTAGTTAGAAGGGAAACAAACAAAAAAAAAAACAATCACTTAAATGTTTTGGTTTTGCCCTTGGAATAAATTCTGGCATTTTTATTTAAAAAGGAATTGGTATTTCACAAGATTAGATACAAGATCAGATACAACTTGATCTTCTAACACCATTTTTAAAGGTGCTTCTTTTGATTTCTGTGCTGTTTTTTCAAGAATTAAAGGGAAAGGTATTAGTGTGAGAGAAAGATGTGAGAGAGAAAGAGAAACATGTACAGAGAAAGACAGACACACACACACACAGAGCATTGACAGTGATAGAAACTGCCCTGGCCTCTCCCCTGGTCTCTTGAGTGGCAGGGTCTGTGCCAGCCTGTCAGCCTGTCTGTCATCACATTGCTTAGTATTCTCCTTAAGACCATCTGCCTGCTCATTATACACAGGCTCTTGTTCTGGACTGACATGTTTTCTTTACATTGATATTTTCATCGCAACTCAAACGTCGCCTTTCCCCCTGAAGAACAGGAGTGCAGTGAGCCTGCCCATGAGGCATACTTTAGGATAGAATAACATTTCATAAGAAACTTTTTATTAACCTGGATGATACTGTGATATGATACAAACAAAAAAAAACAAATGACCACAATGTGTTTTATCACCATGACAAAAAAGGCTGATGCAGTAACAGCTCTACCTACTAGCAGAAGCCATTCTTCCCATATCTCAATTGTTTTCACAACCAACTTTAATTTCCGCTAAAAGACAACATTATCATGAGCCAAGGTTAAAGAAATGAGCCAATTTAATAACTATATTAGCTGTGCTATCTGCTGACGAAAGGAAGAAGCAGACAGTCTAAACAAGACCAAGAAAAAGTGTTATTAGTATTGCATTATGTCTCTGTTAAGGTATAGGAAATAAAAGAAATGGAAAGAGAAACCACTTCAACAACAGGTGATTACTAGGGAGACATTAAATTATAATAAAGAAAATATTTTGCTGGTAAGGAGAAAGCTTTATCTGATATAAAAGCAAAGTCACAACAGCCAAACCAAACTTCAGCATTTACACAATGTGTTACAAACTATGTAATATTTTGAGGGAATCTATGTCTACTTCAGTGGCTCAATCCCACTATACAAAACCTTACTCTACATAATTGAACAGATATTCTTTACTTTTAATAGGGTGTGAACATTGTTTTCTGTAATAATATGCTGTTGGGTAAAAATATTCCCACAGAGCATGTGCTTTCATGTATCTATTCTATGTTATCTGTCCACTTTTCAAAGAGCGGAAAGCTGTCAGTGGAGCAAAAGACCCCCATGCTCACTGTGTCACTCTCATTATAAGCCTTAAAAAACAAGACAGATATTCAATTTAGATAAGCTCCGAGACCATGCTTGCCTCGCCTACATGAGACAATGCTCCATTTCTCTCGACCATGGTCCACAGAACATGGATGCCGCATTGTCCCTCACTCAGACAGGGCTAAGCAGAGGAAATTTCCAATTATGGATCGAAAGGAAAGTCAGGAGAAAAGGCAGCAAGTAAGGGTGAGAGGGAAAAAAGACCACAGAGGTACGATTAAAAGGAGTTTCGGCTTTTGTTGAGATGCCCTGTAGTTTTATTATTTATTTAAACTCTGACAGAAAAGTTATTTCCTTAGAGTGTTGGACTTCTCATGACAGCAAAGGTGGAGTTGTGGTACAGAGATGGGGGACAAGAGAGAAAGGTTGACAGTGTGTAAAATGAAACGTATTGACTGGTTAATGTGTAAAGGATAATGATTAAGCATAAGGAGAAGCCTTGACTATAAAATCAGCAATACATCAGTTACTGGCATCCCATTTCATAAAGAAACATTTATTAGTGTTGATAAGCTTATCATCTTTGGCGAACATTATGAATGCAAAAAAAATTGCACTGATTTCAAAACAACATAAGCTGTCAAAAAACGTTCATCTTTCAGTGTGATTAAAACAGCTATTGTATCTGTACTTCTTATGTATTTCTGTTTTGGATCCATTTTAGTTCATTTGCACAGGATGTACTGATATATTGTGTAATATGAATTTGCTATACAGTACAATTATTGCTGATTGATAGCATGATTACACCTCTGTATATTGTCAGACTATAAGCTTTAGGTAAAAACATGTTTCTGTTTTATAAAACATTTTGCAGAATCATAGATCATCTATGTAAATTTGTTTCCTTTGATAACACCCTGCCAATCATGCAAACACACACACACACGCAAACCATATCCTACACAAAACAAACTGTTCGTCTAGCAGTAATGAAAAGGGAGTCAACTGCCTTCAGATGCCTCTGTGCTGATGTGTGTTGGCAGGGCTGCCTTCACCAGTGTAGAAAAACACAGAGAAATCTGCTCTGCTGTCCGGCCTCTCTCAACCATGGAGGACAGCAGAGGCTGGCTGACAGGATTTGGAGTAGTGTCTGGGAACCACAGCCAAGGCTCAGACCACAGCAGCCTGTGTCTCCCTGAGAGAAAAGAGAGGTGGCTCTTCACACTCCACCAGGATCTGTCAGCACCAGATGCACAGTTTCTGTTAATGTGCGTGTGTGTAGGTCTGAATATCCTCTTCATAAATGTTGTTTTTCATCCATACTACTCGGACCGATGCAAAACTGTTGACATATTCCCCATATATATATGTTAATATAGGCTACACAGCACACATCTATCCTCTATAATCTCACCACATACATAAAGGAGTCACTGGGAGAGGTGGTATGGTTTAGATTGTACAGATTATGTTACTTACTGACTGTTTTAACTCGGATGACTAAGAGCACTGAACAGCCATGAGTATTTTGTTGAGCAGAGAGAGCGTCACAATATTTATCAAGGGGTGCCCAGCGTCCCCTTAGTGGAAAAGCTAGGATTTCAGCACTTTGGACAGTTCATAGAGCACATTCAGGCCAAGACCAGACCTTAATAATATAACCACCTAACTTATTGTCCAGACTCAGCATGCAATAAGTGGCTTTTTCTACGTGCTCTTCAAAAAAAGAATAGATCCTATGTAGAGGGAATTTTGAATATACGGCACCAAACCAATGTGGAGATTTGCAGAGGCTTATGAGAAACCCTATATCAATATTCATTAAGGCCTCCTGGGCTTTCCTGTTGTATAACAAAGCCTATTTTAATATTCATAAAGTTAGGATTGTGATGGGGAAGTTCTTGTTATAAAGATCTGCCTATGTAGGTGATGCTAAGGTTTCAGGACCGATTACAGTTGTGTAGACTAACCCATAAATTTGGTACCCTCAACAAAAAGCCAGTGGGATTTTTCCATTGACATTTGGATTTTTGCTGAAAATAAGCTGTTACAAACTGAAGTTTCTGATACCTACAGTTTTAGTTTAGCCAGATAATATTCACAGATGAATAATTTATACTTTATTGTTAAGCTCTAAACAAACCTCACTTTGGTTGCATCCCCACCACTAGACTTCAATTTCTGATATGATTTAAGCCTGGTGACATTTGATGTTCCTGTCAAACTGATTTAGCAACCTGTTAGCAACCGGCTTGTTTAGGACATGTAAAAGCTCAATAATAGTGTGGGCTGGGTATTTATTGATTATTTTATGTTAGAGAATAAAACAAAAAAATGTCTAGGCCCATTCAAAAAAACCATAGACTTAGTGATAAAAAAACAGAAGTGAAAAACTGCTAACTATTTCCATGTTTTAGGACTCATTCCTAGAGCCTTCTATTACAGGCCACAATTACATACAGAAAAATACAAGTTAAGAGAGCACGGTGGGGGAGTGGTTGGCACTGCCACCTCACAGCTAAAAGGTAGCTGGTTCAGTCCCCACGTTAAGTGAGCATTTCCTCCCCATGCTTGCATGGGTTTTCTACCACAGTCCAAAGACATGTCCAGGATGTACCCTGCCTCACCCATTCACAGGCAGGATAGGCCCCAGTCCTACACAACCCTGAACAGGGTAGACATTAAAAAAAATCAAATTGTATGTTTGACTAACATGTCCTACAGCTCTACAATGGACTGCAGGATGGCATTAGAGTATAGGTGAGCAAATGTCAACAAATCCAACACTTCCACGCCATCATAATTGCAGAATATTTTTTTTATATTTACAATACACTCATTTTATCTCTTTTATAACAAAAAAGCAAGTCCTGCCGGAAGTCCTGAAGTAAAACTAATTTTACAAAATGAAATTAAAATGTGTTTCATACTGATGCAGTTATAATGACGACAGTAATCCCAAAAGTAACATTTATTCAAACATCCACAGACAGACCGTTTTACTTAAGTGAATATGCATATTTTAGAAACTGTAAAATGAAAACAGATAAAGAGCAGTAGCAGCAAAAGCAGCAGCACAGACTCAGCAGAGGGCAGATGTCCCAGCACATTGCAGAACACAGATAGCTTTATCATTACACTGACAGAGCAGCGTATAGTACAGAAGCCAACACTATCAACTCAGCTAACAAGTGAGCCAACTGGCCAACAAGTCAGCCAGAAAAGCAGACACTCAAACTGAGAAGCAAGCCAATCAGGTGTCTGAAATCTGAAGTCTAGAGCAGATTCTACCTGTAAACACCGGGTGACTATAAATTGTGACCATGACCCACTGTCAGTCACATGTCATAAAGACAACAAGCAGTTACAAACTATTGACTACTTTAAAAATCAAAGCAGTTTTTGCTTTGAGTTGAAAGTTAACCTAAGTCCAGTGTACTGCATCATGTTCTCATTCTCACTTGCTTAGTTATGCTCCAAAAAACTATTCAGGCTTTGTGTACTGGCCCATTACTCTCCTACTACTACATACACTGTACATGCCAACCACACCACTGTCCCACCCCCTCAAATACACAGATTCATATGTAAACACCCAGAGACAAGCTGGTACTCTCTGAGTGACTGCAGCAAAGCGCATGCTGCCTAATAACTGGCAATGATGGGCTGCTCGGTCCCAGTCAGAGACCAACCTGAAGCGCTCTGCCCAGGATGTCAACTCTACTCACATCAATTATAACTGACTGCTAGCCTGCCTGCACCACACCACTGACTGACAACTAGATAGCACTGCTTTCTGTGGGCTATGGTGACTTTGGATTTAGGTTTGCGGTCATCACAATGTCAAACACCTGCTCCCACAAGTGTCAAGTAGCCCCTCAGCTTCAGAGGTGACTCTCCAGAGCCTGTTTACTGTGGGTAAGCACAATGAAAAAAGAAGCTGAGGTTAAACTTAGACAGGTGGAGGATTAACTAAAAAAGAAGTATGAGAAGAGGACACAGCGAGAGAGGTGAAAAACTGTGTGTGACAAGAATTCCCAAGTTAGTAAACTTACATTCCTTAGTAACCCAATACTTACTGTCAAGTCAGTTATCAATCAAAGTGTGTTGCTGGGCAAGGAATATGGCTTACAAGCCTAAGAATGCTAGCGATGTGCCAAGTCACTTACGTATATATTTTTTTGTCCTTTCGGCTTAACCCGTTAGTTCAGAGTCGCCACAGCGGATCATTGTCTGCATCCCAATTTCTACCGGGCTTGGACTGGCACTGCACAGCTGGAGATGGGAATGGGCTGTTGGGGGTTCAGTGTCTTGCCCAGAAACCCTTTGACATATAGCCGGGACTGGGGATCGAACCGCTGACCCTGTGGTCCATGGAGGACTGTCTCTACAGGCGCCCCCAACAAGTCACTTATATATTACTGTATATAAATCCATAATATTAGAATCAGTCAATATCCAAAATTTCCTCTACTTTAAAATCCTGGATCACTGAACTAATAGCCACCCTTTTAACAACATCTACAACATACAGTGAACATGGTGCCAAACTAATTTATTCAATATATCAAACACGAGTACTTATATATCTGGTCATGTGGCAAACAGCGCATGACAACAGAAGAAATATGAGTTCTGTCAATTATTAAAAATAATACCAAAAGCAAATAACTGATCATAGAGTAGGTGGACAAGCTGAAGCCTGAGCCAAGAGCAAGTCTTGGCAGCAATACCATGAGGTACCATGATACACACGTAGTCCAAAGATGATATGGCAGAGGCAGCACGGTGATGGAGGAGTTAGAGCTGCAGCCTTACAGGCTGTGGGCTCCCATCCTTGCTGGTTGAGGGCTTTCTGTGTGAAGCTTACACATGGTCCCAGTGCTTTCATAGGTTTTCTTGTGGACTCCTCCCACAGTCCAGAGACATGCATGTTAGGTTAGTGGTGACTCCAAAATCCCCATAGGTGTAACTGTGAGTGTGAATGATAGTCTGTCTGTGCAAGTCTCTCAGTCTTGGCCCTGAGACAGACTGGCACGGGTCGAGGGTGTACCCAAGCTCTCGCCCTATCACAGCTGGCTCCGGAGGAGCTTAATAAATTCACACAGGTTAACCTCTAACTTACTGTTGCAGCATAGGCAACAGAATTTGTTTCTCTGAATGGATATTTCTTACACTATTGTCTTGTAAATTTGACTGTTATATACCAAACATATTTTATTATTGTAACTACACATTATTTTCATTACGGTTAAAATAGAAAATGAGTTTATGATAACTAAGACCTGTAATGATCCAACAGCTTTCGGCTCTTCCCTTCAGGGGTCGCCACAGGGAATCCTCCCATTTTTATCTGGGCTCGGGACCGGTACAAACGTGGCCCTTGGTGGCTGGGTGGGGCTACACCTGGCGGGATGGGATTCAAACCCGTTGCCTTCTGCATCCCAACCCATGCTCTATCACTGATCCACCAGGCCACCACCAAGACCTGTTATGATCCAAACTTTGTAAAAGACAAGAATTTTTGATTCTTGAATGATGATCAATTAAAAATATATTATTCCACACTGCTGTTCTGTAGCCTAGAATGGATCACTCTGTGAAGTAGCTGTGAAGTAGCTTGTCTAGTCAGTTAAAAATCAGTTCAACCAGCTACAATGGACACAGCTGTCAACATTCTAATTTAGGGGATGCCAGATATTGTTAACTTTACCATCAGACAGATCGTTGTCAGACATTACTTACTGGCATGGTGTAATTATTACTGCAAGGCAAAAATGATCTACCTTGAATAAATATTGCTTTTTTTTGTGTGAGAATTATTTGATAATGCTAAAAAACAATTCTAGATTACTTTCAAACAAACCTATCAAGTGACCAAAGTTAGTGATAAGATTGTAATCCAAAAAACTACTAAAAAAACATACTGGTGCATTGCTGAATATAGAATTTCAATATACTGTACATGACCAAAGCTATGTATTCCAAAATAAATCTGCAACTACTGTACATTTTCTCTCTGTAGGTTTCTCTGTGTTGGACAGATGTCTCTACATGTACATGCTGGGGGATGCAGCTCTAGTTTTAAAGTGATTTGCTGTTTTGACAAGCTCAGAGAAATGATATTCTGCTAATTGCTATATACTGAAATGTTGAGGTTTCAATAAATCCAGTTCTTCCACTGTAAGCTATGAGGAGGGTCCTGTGGGCTTGTAAATAATTATTAGAAACCCCAGGTTTTTGTCTGCATGTTCTTCTGCTATTGTTCTTGCAGCCCTTCAATAAGACATTTCAGTTCAGCAGGGATTTCCACAGGGTCTGTGTTGATCGCATCTGGCCCTGCTCTGGCACGGTCTCTTTATGATGAGAGCATGAGGGTCTCCCATCTCTCCAGACTCTAATATACAGGACCTGCTCCTTTTGAAATTGACTGTGACCTCTGCCACACTTGCAATGGACTGCTTTCCATTGTATGGGATTTTAGATCTCACTCTGCTGTTCTCTCAGCTTTCTTATCAGTCACTTTCTATTTTTCTGCTGGGATATTATAGTGTGCAAAGTATCAATTACTGCTTACATTGATCCACACATGTACACATGCTCACACATACCCTCAAACTGATGCAAATATACAGTAAACTGTGATACACAAATGTGCTCACACATGTAAGTGTAAATAAATAAGACAAGCTTCTTTGGTCACATTTCAATAACTTCCTTATCTTTTCCCTCATGAGAAGTATTTAGTATTTAGTAAATCTGGTACAGATCTGTTTTTGCTATGAAATCCACTGGACATGCTGTACTGCATTTTCACACTGCAGGTCTACATATGACAGTTTCGGTCTCTTCTTAGGAAACACATGACCAATTAGGTTATGACCAATTATAGTCCATAGACATACACACATACAAATGGTCACATGTGACATCTCACATTTTAGCACATGTATTCATGTACAGTATTCCACACTTAATAGCATGATGTTCTATTCTAGCTGTTGGCATTTCTGTGTGTTCTCCTAAATGCCAGACACCATGTAGGTGTCTGTGTTTAATTTGTGTCAATATCTTTGTTTCTAAAGGTGTGGTTGTGCAGAAGCGTGGGTGTGTTTGTGAGTGTGCCTGGTAAGGCTGTAATAAATCATGATCTGAATGTGGATGCAGCTGAGTATGAAACCTAATGCTCTCGCTGCCACCTCAGGCAACTGCTGCCCTATTCCAAGTCAACCACCATCACATTTCACACGTGCTCTAATCAACAGGGGAAAGTTCAAATTGATTAATATTGTGAGACGGCTAACACTACAGATTACAGTGCAGCAGCCTTATATAAAATGTATGTAATCCTCTGGAAACGCATTGGAAAAGCTGTTGATACATAGAACATTGCACTAAATGGACAGTCGACCACTGGTCAATGTAAGGCCATCTGTGACCATCTGTTTTTCTAGTGTAGTTTAACCGTGTTCGGCAGCTTTTTGACCGATTCAGCATGCTGAAACAAAGCAGTATTTGCGTTGTGTTAAAGCACCAATTGTTGGCCCATACAAGAATTGTGGTTCTTTGCCCTTAAAAAACACGACTTTCTTTGACCAAATAAACACGATGTTCATATGCCAAACAGTGGTTACTTTCTCGATGAAACATGTGGCCGTCAGAGTTTGTGTTTACAGCTATGCCTTCTTTGTGCAATTTCTCTTGAAATACACTCAGCAAATAAAGAAAAGAGGACTCTGTTGTGTACCTGTTCTGCCTCTATGAGACTTGCTGATGCTTTGTGTAAAGAGCTGAACAGATTAGCACTTCATTACCATGGTAGATTGTTTAACGGAGACACTCAGGGAACAGAGAGGCAGCTGGATTATGACCAAACCATGTTTTCCATTTAGACAGGATTATTACTTTAGACTGCACATCTCGTATTGGGAATATGACTTTAAACTGAAGAAAACACCAAATTAGCCAAACATTTTTGTTACCCTAAGTCATTTGTTATATGAAGCCTGAACTGAGAGAAAGCATTGGCATCTGCCAATAACATAAAGACTAAACAACTCTTCTGAACTTTGAATTACTTGAATTATGTTTGGTATTTAGCACATAGCTAATTTGCAATGGTACATGCTTTAGACTAAATGTACATTAACATTTTAATTTTGCTCATAATTAAATGTTATCTAGGAATGAATACAGACATGGATTTCTTTTTCATCTTGTCATGTTTCTGATCTCTGAAAGGAAACATGAAAACCTTCTATTCAACAACACATTTTTTTATTACAGTAAATAGGAATGTAGCTATAGAATGTGTCTCTTTAAATCCCTAATATAGAGGGTTAAAATTTTAAGGCAGATTTAGAGTCCTAAAATGTATATTTAAAGGTTAGAGACACAAACTGACTAAAAAGACACATATTTGCTTTTATTTTCATTCTTTGTCTAGACTGTGCATGCTTCACCTGATTACTGTACAGTGCATGCCATACAAATTAGTGACAACTCTAAACAATCTGTAAATGATGCTGGCATAAGTTGTTCTGCTTTGTTGATGTTCAAATGAGTACCACCCTGTCAAAAGAACCTATGAGCAAAAGTAGATTTAGCAACAACGTGCCTCTCTGGATACACTATAAAGTGGTATTATTGTATTCTGAGCAAAAGGAGGAAATGAGAAAAGAGATGAGGTCCAAAGGCAGTGACAGGAAATGAGTTCTGTTTGTCCTCTGTGGCACCAGGTACTTCATCAAACCTGTGTATGTGAGAGATATACTGTATATGTTACAGGGCCTCTGAGCCCTTAGTAAGGGTGTGCATAACTATAACAAGACAATGACACATGACGGCAAAAAGCTTGTATTATTCTTCAAATAAATATGGACAAGTTTTATATTCATTCATATGCTTTTAATAATACAAAATGTGTTAAGACAATTAAATAGAAAGTATAACTACAAATATACAGTGTGTGTAAATTGACTCTGATGACTTTCTCAACAACGAATCAATGCTTTCACCCAACCCTTGCTCAACATTTTTCTTTTCAGCAAATCCAGTAGATACTATACATATCTAATGTGTAGAGTATTTGTCATGTACTAGAGTATGTTACTGCTCTTTTTCCCATTCTTTTTTCATTGTCTGTGTCTCAGAGGATAGAAGAGGGAGAGGGAGACTGCAATGTTTCAAGTGGGCCATCAGTCAGTCTCCCAGGAGTTTCCCATCCTGTAGGAATCTCATTATCAACAACCGCTGGCACATCAGAGACAAGAGATGCAAGTGTTTGTGCACACACAAAAGAGAGTGTATATAGTGTGTCTTTAACATAGAAAGCGACAAAAAGAAGGTAAGAATGGTAGAAGGGATAAGTATGCACACACAAGAGTGTCTGCAAGGAACCATTTTGATGATAATGAGCACTGCTCTGCCTCAAAGCATGTACTTCTGCACCATAAAAATGTGATCATTGGTGGCTTAAAAGAAATGGTGGCAACACAGGGATATATATTAGTTAAATTATATTTGCTTAAACACTAATTAAAGCAATCAGTCAAATGTGTTAGATTTAGTAATGCTTAATTAAATTATTAGCTGATATATTAAATACATTAAGTAAATATTAAGTAATTAAGTAATTAATTAAATAATATTTAGTAAGCCCACCCCACCAGGTATGGCCCCACCCAGCCACCAAGGGCAGCCTTGTTGCCGCTCCTAGGTCCAGAAAAAAAAATAGGAGGGTTGCGGCAGGAAAGGCATCCAGTGTAAAAACACATGCTAAATCGACGAGCGGAACACGTTTAGCTGTGGTGGCAGCTGAATGGATAAGCCGAAAGCTGTCAATTTGTTTTTTGAAATATTAAGTTATTTGACAAAACCACATTTTCACCTAACCTGTAAACTGATGCTTTGTTTTGTTTGTTTATTTAAGGTGACAAGTGACAAGTATAGCATACGATTCCAGAACGTGTTGTTTAGTGGCAACTGGACTTGCTATAAGTTTAAGAAAAAATTCATCCAAAAGGTTTCACGAGTTCTGACTCGGAGGCAGGTCTATAAACTCTGTGGAGCTGCCAAAGAACAGAACTTTCTGCTATAACCATGACCTGGATGACTGAGAACCTTTACAGATGGTATAACGTGATGTTGATAACAAAAAGTGGGAGTGTGCACTCCCTTCACTTAGATTGTCTTTACTACAGTATTTTACAAAAATTCATGACCATGCATTTTCCCAGCAGCTATATTAGTGACTTGGGAAAAATATAATCTAACTGAATGATCACAGTAAAACATCATTATCAAACTGATTGAAACTTGTTACAATATTTACCACACAGTAATGATGTCATCTAAAGTCTTTTGATACAGTAAAACAATGAACTCAGTAGATTACTTTTATTTTGAACAGCTAAAACCCATATGGTTAAACTGTGCTGACATGACTTTTATGGTTCTACTGCTCATTTTGGCAGTTTTCTTTTTCTTCATCTCATGGTTTCACACCGTCTTGCTGTTAACTAGATGTAACCGAGGCCTACTTTATTACGACCTTTTCGAAGCCATCTAAATCTGTATCGATGACTTTTTTAAATTATCAATACTTGACCATTGTTTCGCCTCTGACCAGCCATATGCATTTGTACACATACACGTATACCAAGTCAAGCTGACCACCAAGCCAAGCACTTCTGAACAATATTCATTAAAAGGTTAAAAGTATTTGCAGCTTTAATGTATAAGTTAATGGTTGTAAATTTTAGATAAATGCATTTTGACAAATGTCACCTTATCAGACCTTCCATTTTATTCTCAGACAGTTTATAGGGTGCAAAGAAGTAAAAATGAGACAGAGAAACAAAAAAACAAAAAAACGAGAGAAGGTGAGAGATAGAGAGAGAAAGAGCCACAGGTCACAAAGCCACAGGGACCATTGGTTGTGTCAGATTCACAGTTCTGCAAGGGTCATCTTGTCTCAAAACACACAGCTGGGGGACTTACCCTATTCAGGGGACCCAAAGTTGAACATCTTTCAACTGACCAAAAGTTGTTTTATTCCAACCCTGTGTCCCATAATTACACTCCTCTGCAATTGCAGGGGTGAAGGTAGCTCCGTTGGTAAAGCAGTCATCCACAGACCAAAGGATCAGTGATTCGGGTCCTTCCTGGCTATGTGTCCAAGTGACACTAAACCCTAAGTTGCTCTTGATGTGTAAGGTGAGTATCTTGTATGGCAGTCAGTGTGTAAGTGTGTGTGTGAAGGGGTGAATGAGAAGCTACATGGTTTAGAGGTTTGGATAAAAGAAGACCATGTAACTAAATCACGAACACAGTTATCAGTTTGCAGGAAACACAATTGCTGGATATTTTAAGTTGGTCCAGGGGCATGCTCCCCTCGTATGAAAATTTTGTACAACCCTAATTCAAAAAAAGCTTAGGACAATGTGTAAAAGGAAAATAAATACAGAATGCAATGATTTGCAAATCTCTTCAACCCATATTTCATTTACAATCAAACATAAACAACATATCACATGTTGAAACTGAGGTATTTTAGCATTTAATGGACAATTTTGATGGGAGCAAGGGGATCTGAGATGAAACACGCTGATATAGTTGGAATTAGAGAAACAGTTCACCTTAAATGTTCAGCGGAGTGATACATCTCACCTCATAAAGGATCTTTGTTTTACACATAGTTGCGCCACTGTTTCTCCACAAACAAATCAGTCAACAGTTTCGATTTGGCCTGTCCTTAGTTTATGTCCTCCCATAATTAGAAAGATCACACAGCTGATCGCGCCTGCCGTTTGACATTTTTCTGAACATGGCAAAGATTAGCATCAGCTTAAACAAGAAGCAGCTAATGTTAGTAAAACAAGTATCAAAACAATGGTCAGAAGTCATTTGCAAGCTGTAGCTCAGGTCCATATTGCAACACTGATCTACGATCTTTAAGCTGCAATTACTTACTCACTATAAATCAATATGACCAAATCATAAGTTCAGCCAGGACTTCACCTTAGATGGATGGTCAGACAGCTATAGCTTTGCTTTCACTCTAACTTGGACATAAGCATAAAAAATGAATTGACTAAAATCATGTTTATTCTTAACTATTTCTGGTGGCTAGGCAATGGATCCCATAGCTGCAGTTTGAAGTGATTTCACATTTTCCTAAATATCGATAACAGAGGCACTGATAGCAAATTTAGCACTAGGTAGAGTCACCAAGTCACATTTAAAGGTAAAAAAAGTTATCCTTTAACATACTCTTTGCGCTACTATGCAATAGAACAAGGTAATCAGTTTAACTTTATGATGAAAAGTTGGAATTATAAAAACAAATGACCCTGGCAGTAAGAAGGACTAAAATTGCTGACTTCAACTCTTGTATCATAGCCATTTCTGGTTCATTAAACTCAGAAGGTGAGAGCTTGAGCTTAGGACTGGCACACTGATCTCAATGAGCAAGCCGCCAAAGGTCACTCTCATAAAGCCACTGAGGGAATTCATCCAGTGCTAGAATGCCACTAAAAATAAAATGTCTTGCTAGTGATATCAAGTATAAACAAGGAGCACACAAAAATTTGTCTAAACAAGTCATCAATCAGGAGCATCATTACAAAACTAATATTAATAAGAGCAGAGAATATTAAAAAATAGGTTGTATGTGAATTCTGAAATGGTAAAGGATGAGAATCTGAGTATGTCATCCAATAAACACATGGCAATTATTCTAGCATATGTGAAAAGTCAAGTGTTAACAACTGTATGACTGTTGGAAAGTTATATGAGAGACGGGAACAGAACAACCTAGTGTGGATAAACTAAACTAATTATCATAACCTGTGACTCGAGACAAGGTTAGGGACTCAGATCGGCAGGTAACTAGACACCTTAAGGCTGATTTATTTTCCAGAGGGCTGATTTATTTTGTGCTTATATCAGTAAAGAACCGAACTGGCAGAGCACAAAACCATCAACACTGTAATTAAAATGCAATTACCACCTCTCTCCTCTTCCAGTTACACAGTAATCCCTGAGAAGTCTTTCCATCTGTGTCATACATACACACTGTCAAACACGTGCACACACATAAAAGTGCACATATCCAAGTACACAAAAATAAATACACACACTCAAAGATTTCTTTTTCTTCATTCCAAAGCACACTTTTAACTCACCACCCCTGTCAGCACTCCACAACAACATAACAGTGTCTTAAAGCTTCCAAATCTGCTCTTCAACTGAGCTCAGAGTGCAGAGCCTGTCTGTTTCTGCACAAATAACCATTCATCCTTTTGCACAGTCTCCTCCTTCTCACCATGGTACCTTCAATCCTACATATTTTAGTCAAAGCCCATATTAATAATACAATAAAATGTGTGCCAACCAAATTTTGACCACAATACAGTGAATGTTAGAATAATCATTGAGTACTAGAAATGGGCAATAATGTTTGTTCACATTGTTAGTCTTCTCAAGTGAAACCATAATTTCCTTAACTATATGTTCCTTAACCATGACAGCTATTTTGAAAATGTATATGTTTTAAAAACAGTTCTTATTTTGACCTCAAATATATATGTTTTGTTGTATGTGTGGTATGCTTTTCCAACACTACTATATATAAAATGTTTTTGTTATGAACTAATATAGGGTTACACGTGGTATGTGATAGAATTCATTTTAAATGTTCTTGCTAGTAAAATAGAACCGAGAAAAACACACGACAACAAATCTGACAGAAATGAGGGAACAAAGACATGAAAACTGTGTGTTTTCCTTTTTGTGTCAGTGTATGTGTGGTTGCGTGTGCACGTGTGTTGGGGGATGGGTATTGAGCTGTCCCCATAGATATAAACCCTAATTACTTTTGACTAAAACTGTAATTAAAATATATCACAGCTGCAGCCTTACCTGTGTGTGCACATATTGATGCATGTGTTTGTGTGTGCCACTGCAATGGGACCTCACTGAGTGCTACAGATAAATCACCTCCACACACTGCTCACCAGCACAGGGACATTGGGAGTGGGGGTAGAAGAGAGATTAGAGAGGGTTTCAGGAGGAAAGAAAGATGAGGTAAAAGAAATGAAAAGAAAATTATGTAGGTACATAAAAAAAACAGGATTTACATTTACATGTTTATTTATGCC
This sequence comes from Channa argus, assembly GCF_033026475.1. Lineage (NCBI taxonomy): Eukaryota > Metazoa > Chordata > Actinopteri > Anabantiformes > Channidae > Channa > Channa argus. The sequence continues at coordinate 10,670,266 of NC_090204.1, forward strand.
CAAACAACAGGAAAACCACTACAGTTTGGAGTAAAAAAGTTATTAAAAAAGAGTTTTTCAATTTTCTATAACACCAATAGTAAAAGATAATTGTCCACAAACAAACCCCCCTTGTACTAATAATGTGATTTTCCTTTTCACCAAAACCTTATTGAGACAAACTGAAATACTATACTTTGTAGTAACAAACCCAGATTTGGATGGCTGGACCATTTCCCTGCTGTTTCCGCAAACTGGAGCAGCACCATGAGTCACAAAGTGCATGTACCATACAGTCATGAACCATACTTTCATTACTATTGCCTGTGTATGTGAAAGCATTGGTGAGGTGAGGGGGGGAAGAGGTGGGATGACAAATAGTGGGCAGCTGAAGCCACTGGGGTTAAACACAATTGTTGTTGCAGAGAGAGGACATTATTGGAAATGGCTTTGCCTCTGCAGGCTCCCCTGTTGAATAGCTTTTTCCCTTCTCTCACACTAGCAATGATTCCCCTCTGCTTCCCCTCTACACGCATGCATACAGACTTAGAGAGGAATTGGCAATAACCCACAGGAATTAAGTAGATGTCAACACAGACAGTGCTCAGTGAATAAAGGTGCAGCAGGTGAGGCAGCTAAAGGATGAGGTGCTGATCACAATGTCAATGCAGTACGAGTATGCATAACTAAAACACCTGATCATTACAAGGAAGTCTGTTAAAAGACACCCTAGTAATCATCCTGCAGCATGCACATGCCCACCTTATCACTGCATCCCCAATAACAAGACAGGACGAGCAATTTGTTTTCTGAATCCATTCTACACATGGCTCCAGGGACCTGCTCCCCTCTGTTGCTGGTGAATGAGATAGCCTTTCACTTGGCTGTATAACCTTTACAAGTTCCCTCAGAGACAACACAATGTGCCCAATCAAATCTGACTTGATCAAATAAAAGACACTTCTGAAATGAAAGAATGTTCTGGCATTACACGCGCCAGATGTATGTGTGACACTGAAACTAGATGGAGCCACTGATTTTTTTATGAATTACATAAATGCTCTGCTCTGTTCGCTTTGATATTGCAACACATAGAAAACTTTTAGCTGAATGCAGGGAGAAGGAAACAGACTTTGGGATGTGGCAGACTTATTGATTTTCTTGACATTGGCCTCTCCTTGGCATTAGAGGTGCTCTTTCCTGTCAGCTCTGATTACCTATGTTCAGTGTAAGATGGGCTTTTTAATCTTATCTGTACAGATAAAATAATGGTAAGAAACCATCTGCCTCTATATTAGGAGAGCATCTGTACCCAGATATCAAGTTCTTATCAGAGCCTATAGAGAATGCTGTAGAACATAGTGGAATATCAAGCAGTCAATAGAACAACACAATACACAAACACTTTGCCTTTAAACAAAGACAACTTAATGCTGGACTTTTTTGACTGATCTGGATCCCTAACAGGTTTTAATATAAGCTAAAGGAGCTTTAAAAGAAAAAAAAATTGAGAAGTAGACAGAGGCCCTATGATATAATATAGCAATTATAATAAATTGTATATAGAGTTAAAAAAAAGGAACTATCAGCCAATACTACAGTTGTTTGTTGATGTTTTAATAAAAGTAACATGTAGTTGTAATGTTTATGACTTTTTAATTAGTTTGGCATTGTATGTTGGCTATCAGAAGGATAAAATCATGCGGTTAGTCTCCTTTGAGCTGTGCTTCCCCCAGCAGGGCTCCTGCGTGGCAGTGTAAATCAAGACGGAGCTGTTGTCAGCCATGTGGAAGGGACAGGGAGCATGTTAGCTCCAACAGATTGAATTAAGCTGAATCCCCAAAAGATCCACATTCAGGCAGGATTCAGGTCAATGTTGAGATGACGAGCAGTGCTGTATTGATTTCTCCCAGTTCCCAATCATATTACTCTTCTTCTGCTGGCTAATTCAATTCCCTTACAGACAGTTCACAATTCAGTTCATAATTACAGTGATTCCAAATTACAATGTATCTTCCCAAAGAAACTGGATTAGGGGCTTCAAACTGCGCTGTTTGATTACATCAAATACCTATCGTATGGTGGGTCATGCCAAAATCGCGAGAGTCTGTTCACAGAGGCATTATGTGTTGAACCAACCCAGTTGGGTTTGTAATGTAACTACAACTGTTCTCACAAATTAGATTGATGTCATGAATAAATTAAGTGTAGTTGTCACAAAGGGATCAGTTTGGACATTAACATCACTGCATGGGTTTTCCACACTCAATAGCTAATAAAATTCTCCAAAACAATTTTCATTTTCTTTTTTATGTGCGTCTTTTTTTCCTCATGAGGCAGTATCATGTGTCATGTTGGTCCATTTTTAGCTTTCACCTGAAAGTCATGGCAAAGGGCAGATGGCTCTGTACTTACAAAAAGCTCAGCCTGCAGCATTGATTTGTTTACTAATAGCTGATGGAAACCCTAGAGCACCTCTCCTCTTTACCACCAGCCATGGGGAGATGAATAATTAATGGCTTTTTAGCTCTTTTTTTAGCTATAAAAGGATTACTGAAAGTTCATTCAGTAATGTAATACACTTAAAAAGCATTTTCATGCCTCCTACAGCTCTTGTTATAAAAATCAGTCTCTACTTCACATGGTGCAAAGCTGTGCAGGACTTGTGATAAGGTCTTGTTAATAACACTAGTATGTTAATCCATCCATTATCTGTAGCCACTTATTCTGTTTAAGGTTGCAGGAGAGTTGGAGCCTATCCCAGCTGTCATTGGGCAAGGCGAGGCAGGGTGCACCCTGAACAGCCACCAGTGTATCTTAGGGTCAACACAGAGAGACATGCACAGACAGACAACTATTCACGCTTACAGTCACACCTATGAGTCACCAATAAACCTAACATGCATGCCTTTGGACTGTGGGAGGAAACCTATGCAAGCACAGGGAAAACATGCAACCTCCACACAGAAAGGCTGCAGCCAACTGCAGCTGCAGCACCCACAACCTTATAGCTGTGAGGTGGCAGCTAACTATTGCACCACAGTGCAGCCCAGTATGTTAATCTTCAGTTGTATAAAAACAAATAATATTCTCATTCCAAGCTTAATGGGTCTCTAAAATAAGTTTTTTTTAAAGAATTCCATTAATGCCTCAGCAACACACTGAGGCAAAAGCCTCCTAAGAACCTGAGACAAAAAAAAAAACTTGACATAATCAGAGCAACCTAGTATATGGAGTTCAAAGTAGCATGGGTTGACTAGTACTTTGAAGAAAGAAACAAACAAAAAACCTTTACAACCACATGGCACAACAGAGAGGAGCCAACTCTCCAAACTCAGGTGTCATTCTACAGCCAAAAGACAAGGGTCACTCATTTGAACAGCACAGTGCCAAGATTCTGGGCTGAAAAGGGTGTTGAATTAAAACGAAGGTAAAGGTCACACATGTTAAACTAGAAGGACTATCATGATCTCAACTCACGCCACCTCTAGTCATTCACACATTGACCCAAGTGAGCCCAATGGTATACACGATAATCGGGTAGGACAACGATCCATGTTGCACAGCTGCACCAAGAAAGAGAAAGAGATGAACAACAGACACCAGTTTATCTAATTAGTCTCTGTATCTGTATTTCAACGCCAACACAATCTTTCCCTAACCCTATCCTTCTCATTTGTTTGATCAAACCAGTAATGTGTATTTTTGTGCTAAAGAAAATAACATTGACATGCATACTATCACATGATAAAAGCCTACTGAGCTCTCCAGGACATCCTGGATAGGTTGCCAGATGATCTCAGGGCTGAGAAAAAACCATTTGCACTCATTCTTACATTCACACATGTAAGAAAAATTCTAGAGTCAGCAGTTAACCTAAGCTGTGTGGCTTTGGACTGAACCAGAATAAACAAAGGATATTAACAAAAGAACGGGAGGACATGCCATCTCTGCACAGAAAAACCACAGCCAGTTGGCAAATTCAAACCCCCAACTTTCTAGCTGTGAGAAAGCCCCCCTTGCTGCCCAAATGAAAACATACTACTTCAATAAAAAGCATGGTAACCTGAGCAAACTGTTTCATGAAACCTAATGCAAAAACACTGTTATTTCATCTCTCAGCATTATTTAGAATTCAGTAATAGCAAACCCACTTAATAAAGTCTACCAAAAAATCACTTTGCTTACACACACAAAAAGTCAGACAACAGATGAAAGATAATTTAATCTTCAGATAAACCCAAAAAGCAGACACAAAGATGATGCACAGAAAACAGAACACTTTAATCTTCCTTCCCCTTGGGGCAGAGAAGGAAGAGGCCAGCATGAAGGAAGATAGATGGAGAAAGGGAGAGCGACTGAGAACAGGCAGACTGATAGAAACATTGATATAACTGAATGTGACTTATTCTCAGTGCCCACCCAGCCCTATGTCCATCTGTAGGCAGCCCTGGACCCACCACAAGCACCCACAACAACCTCCAACCATCTCCCCTCCTCCCACTTGCTGTCCATATACACACACACACACACACACACATACAAAGAGAACATCTGGAGTGTGCAGCAGTGGACCCCGCCTGGTGCCAACCTGCCTAATAGCCTATGGAGTCAATTATAAGAGGGGAGAAATGTTCTGGCTTAACCACTAATGGTGCCATCTGGATAATGGCAGATTTCAGAGAGAAACTTTTGCTTCTTCCTCTTACCTGGTCATCTGGGGAAGTCTCATCTGATCATTGGCCTGTTTCTGAAGCAATGGAGTAGAACCAAACAGTCTAAACAGTTTTTCATATTTTAATGAAGTTCCTTTTTTCAGAGACCAACTAGCTGGATACAGTGACATGGGATTTTCCTCTGTGTATTTAAATGTGTCTTTTTATCTCTATTTTGTAAATTTAAAAAAATACAGTTGGTGAGACATTGTACTGTGTGAGATGAGTCTGTTACCAATTTTACAATAAATGTAACACATATTATCTTGTTTTGTTTTAGTGCCTGTAGTGTAATTAACTGTCTGGCCCAACATTTCGTTACAGCTTTTAAGAGAGTAGTTGCAGGTGATGGACAGAATTGAACACTTGACAGATTTTTCTTTTCTGTTAAAAGTCTGAACTTTCCTACAGCTGACTATGTTGTGGCATTTTAACTCAACACCAAACTCGACTGCCCAGAGCACACTGCCGTATCAATTTCCCTTCTACAGCAGACGATATTTTAACAAATGTGCCAACAGCAAGTAGAGCTGAAAGCCTGAGAGGTGCAGGGTTATTTATCGAGACCTGGGAGGAATGATGGCAGAGGCAATGTGCAGATAGGTAGAAAGGCATGCGGGCAGGCAAGAGATAAGACAACACAGAGATTGTCCTAAAAACACAGGGGAGTGGAGGAAGTCCAGAAGCTAAGGGAGAATGGGAGTGGGATGGTTGGGAAATAGATAGATTGAAAAACACATTTACTTAGCGTCTGGCATAGCATTGCTTACAAATCCAGTTTGGCATGAAGGACAATTTAGAACTTAAACAGGCAGCCCTCTAAATGAAGGGCACTGAAGCAAAAGACATAGAAAATAAGAAAGGATTCAGTAGCAGTGGAAGTGTAATGAAAATTTGACTCAAATATTATTTGTGTTTAATATTTTTAATAAATGTAAAAATCAGGTTTCTGTATTCTCCCAGTCTTTAAGGCCATCAAGCCAATATAGGTACAGATACAATTGGTCTGTGATATACTGGTAGACATTATATCACAGAACTTTTCTTTACTGTGCTAATTTTTGAAGCCATAATTTTTGTGTTAATATGTAAAATTACATTAAACTGTGGGCCTTTTCTATACCCTCTATGTAAATAAATTTCGGAAACAATTATATCTTCAATATAAGTTGAAAATCTGTAAGTATGTAGAACCTAACTACAGATTATTGTCAGGAAAAGAGAATTAAACTGACTTGAAAATGTTCCTGTCTTTGGGTTGGTTGGTACAACAAGTCAAGGAGTTTAATGCTACTTATTAAAAGAGCACAGCACCATAATTAAGGAATATTAAATGCTCAATGGTATACAATCAATATTACTTAACATTATTGATTTGTCTTTGTTTTAAAACAGCCATTTATGCAGAGAGGTTCTCATGGATATGGTAAACCCAAAATGGCCAGATGGAGGCAGCACACAAGCTGACATCAATGTTAAGATGTATGTGGTGATTTAGTATAAAACAACTAAACAAGCATGTTCACATAAAGGGGAGGTTGAATGTGACTCATTGTCTTATATCAACACTGGCTTTTTTAATGAATCACACACCACGAGCTAGAAGGCAAAATATTATTGCTGAAACATAATAAGCTTTAGAAAACAACATAGCAGCACATAACCCCATGTAACGTATTGTGTATCCAATTCAGCTCAACTCAACACATAACACATGCCACCACTTTAATTGAAAGCCTGACAGTTGGAGGAAAACTGTGGCTGCAAGGTGAAACAAATGTCCATTTGATTTGTTATTATTTGCAAAGGAAGGGGTTAAAGAAATAAGCACGGGGGCTAACGGCACTCTGACAAATGGAGAACAGGGTATATGAACCATGAAATGAACACTGTGGCAACTGGAAGGCAGGAGGCTTTCAGCACCATGGTCAGCAACAAAGTGCCTGCAACAGCTCACTGCTTGAGCGATGGTATTCACAAGGCTAAAGAGAGCTAAGGAGAACAACAGAAGCAGTAGATGACTGTGGGAAAGGAGGGAAGGTGGAGAAAGATCAAACCAAGTGAGAAACAGGATGATGTTTTGGAGATAAAACGTTGCATTTTGAGTAGCGTTTCAAGTTTTTCATTGGCCAAGTTCAAAAAGGACCAGGGGAAATACACAGTGAGCAAGATCAATAACTGTATTTGAACACGGACACACAGTGGCTGGATGGTTCAAGCCAGAATAAAATAGAATAGAATTGAATAGAAAAGTATTTGTTAAAAATAAGGTCAATTCAAGGTATATATCTTTTTTCCAGAGTCTGTAAAACTAGCTGTCCTTGCGGCTGTCAGCCTGTCTGTCTCCAGGTAAGGTGTGCAAGAGTTTATCAGGGTAGAGCAGAAGGCAGAGCTCAGATAAAGTTTAGAAGGAGAAAATAACCTCCACCACCTGGCTCCCCCACTGCTTGTGAATGTGCCTTTTTCTCATTAATTGTTGTTGTGGTGTGGTATACAGCCATTAAACAGTAAATAAGTCATTAAGTATTCTGGCTGCCTGGGTGCCCTGGGCCAGGACCTGTATTTGTTGCAAAGAAATGGAAGTGGTGGGCCCTGCAGGCAAAGAGTCTGAGGTTAATGCTGCTAGGTTCATGACGGACAGCAGCCACCCCCCCACCCACACACCCGCATTCCCGCATACACACAAATGCAGTGCATTTAGTATAACAGACTTAACAGCCTTCTTCTCTGACTATATGATAAATTATTAATCATCTAATTGGTACTGTACAAAGGATAAAGGATTCCCATGTCCACAAACAGTCATACTGGATTCTGCTTTTCAACTATTTTGACAAAAAGTAAGATCATTCAGAAGATAGGTTAAAAGACAGGAAAGTGTTTGGCAAAGACAAAGCCGAAAAACTACTACAAATGAAAGGATGAATTGCTTTACGCTGTCTATGACCTGATCCGCAGGATCAAAATATGTTCTATGTGTTCACCTCCTCTGTGGTATATTATGTTAATTAATGTTTGAGGTGATTATTTATTCAGTTGTTTCTATTCACTTTTAAACTTTATCTTTACATTGTCCTGTGTTGTGGCAAACATCCTTTTTATGAGAAAGCATAACAGACAAAAACAATCACAATCTCAAAGTCAACAAAGACATTTTACAAATTAAAAAAGTTTAATGTTTAATATACACATATACAATTACAACTCTATGGAGTTTAATATGTACGCATGCTTATGCACACACACACACACACACACACACACGTCTTTTTTGATATCTGTCTTACTCCATACAACTCAATCAACATTGTGTCAGATATACAAGTATGGTTATAACGAAATCAACTTTAAATCCCACAGCAACCTCCATAGTTTTGTCAGAGAGGTAGAGGTTCTGTAGAACATAAATGAATATTGTTACTGGCAGCAAAGATGGAAACAAAAAACTATGAAATAAAGTGCAAATGCTGAATTGATTAAAATGTTATATATTTACAATTTGGCCAAAAAAGTCAGATATAACACAGTACAAATCAGCTCTCAAAAGTAATTGAATATAGTTGAAAATATTTGTGGTAAAAAACTCTTAGGTGGTTAGGTTGATTATGTTTGGTTATTCAAGACTGCTGTGTAGTTGTTTTTAAATTAGCTGTCAAAAAATCAACACAATAGTTTAATCACCTATTATTAATTTTTACACTTGAGGACCTGGTATTGACAGAGTCCCATTTGTGTTTTTTCTTTACTTTTTTGAGGCTATATTTTAAGCTGTTGTCATTACAACATAACGTAATTTATATTAAAGTGTGTTAAAAAATTGTCTTTTTAGAACATATACTGTATGGCAACCATTAAACACTGCATTTACTTTTTGTGGAAATTAAAAAAACAAACAAACTCTGAAGTGGATTCCTAGTGAGTTCAGTCCACACCCCTTCACAGTTCTTGAAATCTAGACAAATGCCAACAGAAACATGCCAGACAGTGAGTAAAACTAAATTTGTAGGCAGGCTTTCAAAAGCTTGTGATCAACCATCTCTGCTGCTGCTGATAAAATGAGAAGTCAAAACAAATATCTTGTGCATGTGGGCTGAAAAAAATATCTTTAAAATCCACATGTTCTGGCAGAATAAAATATGGTGTCAACGCTAAAAGACAAAAAAGGCTAGACACCAAAATGAAAACATCCCACCCCATCACTCATTATCAGTGAGCGATGGGGGTTGGTGTTATTCTAATAGGACTGTAATTAAAGCCTTCATCTCATCTCACTCTCATACTTGTATGCGATCTCTTTCAAAACACACACACACACACAAACACACCCTCACAGACATAAACTGGAAAGCGCAAAAATGCTTTGTTCCTCCCACCCACCTCTAGTCCATCAAGGGGTGTGTGTGTGTGTGTGTTTGTGTGTGTGTGTGTGAGATAGAGAGAGAGCGAGAGAGAGAGTGGGGGTTATAAAATCATTCTTAATTACACATTTGTCACATGAAAAGCATTCTGCCTACTTTGTATGAGCTCTAGCAGTCTGATTAATTCAGCAATCCTCACATTCCAACTGCTCATTATACACGAAACTTCCACTCATCTCTGTCTTTTTTATCTACGTCTTCCTCATTTTCTTCACTCATTCCTTTGGTCCTTGACATTTCAGGCTTTTCATTTGAGTGTACTGCTGTATTCTTGCCAGATCCAGTAGCCACAGAGGCAAGCTTTTCTTTTGGGATTCAGGGTTTGACAGCACAAATAGGCTGTCAGCAGTCTACTGTATGTTGGCTAACGAGGATAGGACAATTAAAGTGGAGGGAAACACTTCTGTTTCTTTCTACCTATCATCTACACCAGTGTCTCCATTGAATCAGAAGGAATAATCATCATGCAATCATGCATCATATTAAAATGTACTCATTCAGCTTTGGAGCGAAAGGTGGGTTTCTCAAACTACAAATTATTCATTCATTATGGTGCATTAAGTCTAAGCAGAACATATATGATACAACCCCAATTCCCAGAAAGTTGGGAACAGGATGCAATGATCTGCAAATCTTATCAACCCATATTTTATTTACAATAAAACAAACAACATTTAGATGGTGAACCTGAGACATTTAACCATTTCATGGAAAATAATTCAATAATAATAATTGAATTTGATGTTGTCCTATTCTTATCTGATGTTCTAGCTGCTCAACAGTCCTGGGCCTTTGTTGCCGGATTTTTTGTTTTATAATGCGCCAAATGTTTTCTATTGGTGAAAGTCCTGGACTGCAGGCAGGACAGATCAGCACCCAGACTCTTCTCCTGCAAAGCCATGCTTTTGGGATGGATGCAGCATATAGTTAACAATGTCTTGCTGAAATATGCAAGGCCTTCCCGGAAAGAGACGTTGTCTGGATGGGAGCATATGTTGCTTTAACATCTATGTACTTCTCAGCATTGATGGTGCCTTTGCAGATGTGTAAGCTGCCCACGCCATAGGCACTAATGCATGCCTCATACCATCAGAAATGCAGGCTTTTGAACTGTCCACTGTTAACAAGGTGGATGGTCACTTCCTCTTTAGTCCACAGGAAACGGTGTCCATGGTTCCCAAAAAGAATTTCAGATTTTGTTTCATCTGACCATAGAACAGTTTTACCTTTTAATTCAGACCATTTTAAATAAAAATTGGGCAGAGAGCACGGCGGCGTTTCTAGATCATGTTCACATGATTTCTTCTTTGCTCGATACTATGAAATGGTAAGTTTCTAAGTTTCTAAGTTTCTAAATCTGATATGTTGTATGTGATTTATTGTGAATAAAATATGGGTTGAGATTTGCAAATTATTGCATTCTGATTTTATTTACATCTTACACATCATCCCAATGTTTTTGGAATTGGGGTTGTACAACTTCATCCCACATACAAGGGGAGATAAGTCTTTGAACCATAAGTATTTTATATCAATGCAACCACAAGACCCTGCTGTCCATGAGTAAAGCAATAAAAAAACCTCTGTCTTGTTGTCATCTGTGTGTGCTATTTCCATCTCTGATTCTTTTGTGAGCTTACAGGAAAGCACAAGTCCGCTGCATCCCTGGAGATGCTAAATCTCAACATCAGAAAGACAAACAACATCTGTTTACTCTCAAACACTTTTTAGCAGAAGTGCTGCCATTGCTAGAGACATCCCTCATGCAGGCTGAACAAAGCTGTAAAGTATCTATAAAACACTGTGATCCCCATTTAAATTTGTGTTTTAGAGAAAATCCTCATATAGTTTACTCAACTAGACGTAAGGCATGTGCTGTATACATTTCTAACAAACAGTCCCCTGGTTTTATACCAGTTTTAAAACTCCACCAACCAAACACCCTTCAAAATCACATTTACTGTAACTACTAAATGTACTTTATACCTGACTATTTGGGTTTCATACTCAAATGGGTAAGATACAAATCACAAATCCAAAATCAGGCCTCAATGGTTGCTTGACCGTATTTGTTTATTTCTAAATATAAGAGAAATACATTTTTAATCAAATGAAATTATACACAAATCTATAATGGTTGAAATTACTTCCTTTCAAGTAGTCGGTGAAAATTTTTTCATTCAGGTTTGGTTTTCCGAAGATTGAATCATGTCAACTGGACTTCTTTCTTCCTCCCCAGTCCAAAGTAATGAATCCTATTGTCTGTGGATCCATTAACAACTTCTTGGTGAAAACTGGTTTTAAATCTGATGTATCACACAGCTGCTAAATCTTGTCCGGTCTCAATGTCAGGCATATTTAATAATAACGGGCTCATTAATGAAGTTCCGCTGTTCTGTGTGGATCATGTGCATGGGGGACACTAGAGCCAACCAGCCTGAAAAATACTTGGTTTTATTGATATTTGGCTACTATTGTACATTTGGCAACAGACAGAACACAGAAGACATTTTGAGACCATTGTCTTGATTTATGATGGTGCACAGTGATGACACAACCTGCCAGGTGCCAACAGGACACAGGAAACAAAATTACATAAATACACTTTACTACAGTTTACTCAATTTTCATTATATCATACTGTATGAAGGCATCAGTGGTTGAGCAACTGCACACATACTGACAGCACAATTGGCCCAACTGGCGCAACCTAACCACATGGGGTGTGAGAACAGTGTCCCTAACAAAAATACATTGTATCGGTACTGAAACAACCCTCAACACCCAACACTTCACTACTCTTTCCTACTTAGCCTCTGGCCTCACAGATGCAAAGGACAATAATGACACATGGTAGATTCCCAATTTGATCCCAGGAAGCACAGAGGCCATTTCATTTTTAGTGTCAGCACAGCAACCTGAGTCATCATACAAATGTCAAATAACAAACAACAATATCTTGATCTAAAACCCTAAGTTTGGACCATATATCAGCATTGGTGATAATTCGAATATTTTATAACGTGCTTTTCCTTTAACTGTGGCAAAGATTTAAATCGCTGTTGTTTTTATTCACTGCATGAGAGTGCTATTTTAAGGTTGTGTATTACAATGGAGTCATGAGTGGATTTAATCACCAAAGTTCTATTGTTTACTGTCTGAAAAAGTATAAATGTTTTTATTTTTAACCTGTAGCTCATTACTGGTTCAGCCAATAAAGAGAGAGAGCCATGAAACCAGTAAACTAGGTACAGAGCAGGTAGTAAAGATATGCCATAATGAGCAGGTAGTAAAGATATGCCATAATGACAAAAAATTATTAATATTAATATTGATTTTATCAATAACAATCATTACAAATCTTTGACGAAACGTTTTGCAATTTATGTGCTAGAGTTTGTAAGACATGAATGGTACAATTTAGGTACAGCTGAGCGAAATATTTTTGTCCAGGTGGTGAATGAACCATGTTGAAGGATTTGTGAGGTACTACATACAAGGGGTGGGATTAAACAAATTATATGGTGAGATCTTGTGATATTTCTGTTTATAAGAGGTTAATAATAATCTGACATCAAGTATTGATATTTTCATATAATATAACTGATTAAAGTGAAACTAAGCCTGTTAAGCATACTGAAACAGAACTAACACAGAAGCCTTTGTGGGATTGGAAATGGTCAGATGAATGGCAACTGTAACTGGCAGCCAATAAGAAATATAAACATAGGATACATTTGTGGTTAATTTGTTAATGAGAGCATAACTGCAAGCTTATGTTCTCCAAACTTGGAGGACGCTGAAGTTCTTATGCTAGAAGCATAAGTCAGTTTTAAGGGGTAACTTGCAATTTGGGCATTATGCTCTATCTCCCTCCCAGTTCTCTATAAAATGTAAATATTTAAGTTAAATGTAACTCTGCCACCTATACCTGTACAGGTTTAAAGAAATCATGTTAAACAAAATAGTATAGTATATGTGAAAAATATATATGAATAGTAAAGCACTTACTGTAAATAAATACAGGACATATTTAGACAATTCTCCTTTCTGGCAAATTATAATTTTTCAAGTTTAAGGCTATTTGTCAGCTAGCTGTACTATAAGGGACATTTATGAGACTGATGTACTGTTAATAAACATGAACATTACACACATCATGTACATTTTCTGACCATTTTGTTGTTTTTGAAATGTCACAGTGTTTTAAAACATGTTTCTTCTTCAATTTTGGATTTCGTGACATATAATTGCCTATTTTGTTGCAATGTATAGTATGTCACAGAATAGCTTATGTTTTGATAAATCACATTGACAATATTGTATCATAAGTTAACTGGTGATTCCTATTCCTATATAATACAGTACATGTAGGTCAGATCCAACTTTTTCTACTTTCACTACATGCTTGTCTTATTCAAATTTTACTGGCAACAGAAATTAATGTAATAGCATGATATCTGCATTGGCATAACATGTCGATCACCACACAGCATGTTGGAATAGATGTTAAAAGCATCTAGCCTATGGTAGGAAATGTAATGCAACAAGCACACTAATCACATTTGGTTTTCAGATGAATACTGTCAGCCTGCCGACAAACAGGAAAAAATGTTTGTATTCTCTGTCATCACTAAGAACTCGATCAATTTAGCTTCTGAAACCATTTTTTCTGGATATATAATTTTTCAATTGCAAAAAATCACAGAGCATTTCGCTTTAATGGGTGTTTAATGGGTCCTTCTTTCACATATCACTAATAATAATAATAATAATAATAATAATAGTAATGACAATAATACTTGTTTAATATCACTCTTTATTTTATACCTTTGACATTCCTATGCTTTGAGTCCACTCTGGTAGCATCTCATTCTGCCATGCTGCCTGTTCCAAATGTAAGGCCCACTGGTGACTGTACTACACACACAGATGTTCCCATGCTAGCTACAGCAAGCTGTTTTATAACTTATCACACGAAAATAAACAGCGGTCTTAACCTTCTTTATGCTAACTTGTTATAGATGTTTTTAGCTTTGCTCTCAGCCATCACACACACTGGCCAAACTGTCATTATGTAATAACACTTGTATTTTAGCAAATGTTTAACATTGTCTTAATGACTGACAGACAGACAGACAGACAAATAGACAGATAGAGACATAGTTAAGAAGAAAGAATGGAAAAGAAAGGCATACAGCTTACATAGCTTAGCCCATTAGCACACTATTAAATTATACCCATCAACACCCCCTCCCCCCTTTTGGATCTAAACTCTCATCTAGCACCAGGAGAACAATCTGCAGAGTAATTACCCTCCACCAACAGACAGTTACAGAGAGAAGGAGGACGTTTGGCTTGATTAAATTATTAAACCACACAAACAAAAAACAAAAGCAGCATCAAAGAGGCACTGAGGCTCTCCTTCAAAGCTCCTCGCTGTTCCCTAAATACAGAATACAGAAAATGTGTTCTCCCAAGCCACTAGTTGGCATAATTAGCTAAATGTGTGCATTTGTGAATGAGTGTGTATTCGTGTATGTGTTTGCTAAGATTGGACCCATTCCTCCAACTGCTTTCTAAAATAACCAAGTGGTTAACGACAACATGATGCCAAGGAGACCCTCCACCCCCACACACACACATCACACATGTCTACACTCGTACACATTAAACAATACTCTAATTACAACATTTATAAATTCCCTATGCCTCCTGCATCTCTCCAACCCCCAACCCACAAATCTGTGAATCTGGAATTGAATTTAGCCCAAGTTGAGGGCTGCGCTGGCATGAAAAGCCTATTTGATTAGAACGGCAGTTGTTTCATTTGTGGTGCAGCAGATTGCAGAGCCTCTCTATCCGGTGTGCAATCTGTATTCATTACTCGGTGTAAAAGGATGATCCATGTCCTGACACCAGGCTCATCATTTCATGCAGATGCACAGCAGCTCCACGAGGCCCTTACCAAGACGCCATACCATGCCTCCTCTTATTTCCCTCTGCTAACCACTTTCTGGTCTCTTTTCTCAATGTTAGCTTCTTCTGTTCTTGCTGATAACTTTTCAGTCTGTGATGAGTAAAGTCATTACAATTTTTTGACTGTTTCGCAGGTTGAATACTATACACAAACTTTATTTTACCTGTTTAGGTCAATTTTAAATTAAAAAACCTGCCACTAAAAACATAAATCAGATTACATTACACATTTGTGCAAAAATGTCAATTACTGTATTTTTTTGTACAGTACTGGTATTAAAGGTAAAGGACATTTTGGAAAAAATCAATACTGTGTTTCCCAGTCTCTACCTTCCTTTATTTCTCTGTGCATTCACTGCCCTCCATTATTTATTTATTTTTTATTCCACGCTGTCACCTGCACCCTGCTCTCTCTAATTAGGTTCCCTCAAAGGCCGGCTGACCACTTGCTATCACTAGTGTCTAAGTCATAACTATAAAAACGCATGAAGAATTTTAAGCACACCATGTGGGCCTGTTTGGCCTTTTTGTCTGTGTAGAATTGATAGAAAATGTTAGCAGATTCTGCGATTTTTATGTAGGTGCAGTTGTATTTTTCTAAAGTGCAGAGGGTTTTTGTCTACACTACACTACAATACCAAAGATTTGCTAACACATAGCACCTAACTGTTCTTTGCAGTGTTCGCCTCGATTCAGGAAATTAGTGTTTAGAGTCATCTCCAGCAGCATGTCATTCTGCCGTACTGCCGGGGTCCGAATTGATGACCCACTGATGACTGTACTGATGGCACACACACCAACCTATCCACAGATGTTCCCATGCTAGCCTCAACGAGCTCTTTTATTACATATCACACAATAATAAAGGCAGACGTCTTAACCTTCTTTAAGTTGACTTGATGATAAGATGAAGAAGATGTTTTAGCATAGTAATTTATCAAAAAGTTAGTTTGACAAAAAATAACGGAAACACCTGTATTAGACATACATATCGAATATTTATTTTTAACCTACAATTCCCTGAATCTGAAAATCTAATACTATGAGCTAAGAGCAATGATTGAGCTTCTGGTGTTTAAATAAAGACGATCCAGATGCATAAAAAGAAGTGTCTGCTTTATTTCAAAACACGCCCTTAAGCTCTATGCCTCCCTTTTATAGTGAATCAAGCTAAAAATAAGGCAATGAATTTTGATAAGGAGCCTTGCTTCAGTAGAGATAACCCAGGGAAAACTCATTTTGCTATCAGGGAGACAATTTGAAAATTCATTCTGTGCTGTTGTCATATCCTTTTGTCCATGTCATTATAGAGTGATCTGGGGAACATCAGACTTGACAATAAGGAAGGATGCCATAGTTCACCCTAACAGAAAAGGGTCACTCACGATACACTATGCTCCCTAACACAACTGCCTGATGTCATGTATGTCTTTGAAAATTGAGCAAGTCTTTCCAAAACTTCCCTCTGAGGTTTGAAACAAGTATTCTAAATTTCCTCGGGCTATGTGGTGTGTTTGAAGTCAAATATGTTTTTGGCAAAAAGAAGCCAATGTCTCTCCTTTGGAGACCATAAAGAGAGGAAACTTAAAAATGAACTTTCAAAGAAGAAGAAGGCAACAAGCACATAATATATGTTTATCTACCTTATGCAATATGTTGCAGAGGCAAAAGGGAGAAAAAAATACAGTGTAAAGGGCTTAAAATGACAGGGCCAGTCTGTGTGTGGAAAGACAGGGAAAGAAGGCTAGCAGACCTGTTAACAAGCACATAGTAAGTGTCTTTGTGTATGTGTGAGTGTGCATGGGTTCTTATCTTTGTATGTTTTGACAGTATGGCAGGATATGATAAAAGTTTGGATGAATATGAGTTTATTTCTAGAGGCATGTATCAAACATATCATCCCTTAAACCAGGGGTCTCCAACAAGTTGCTCGCGACCACTTTCCAAGTAGCTCACACAAGGGTTAATGAATCGTACATAATTTGAAAAATTGATTATTTAAATTTGAGTGGTCACTCAGCAAATCAACTTACATGTATATCCAATCTAATTCATAATTGTCCCGCCTCCTTCTTACACAAATGGATTATTTGACAATTAGTTTTCAATCAAACAGTGCCCTGCTGTCAGTCTTGATGAGCCAGTGCTGATAAGTGTTGTATTTAATGAGTATTAAGACACCTCTAGCGACTCTTTTTCAAAAAAGTGACTAGTGTACAAGAGTAGGAGACGTTCACTGATCCAGACTGCAAGTAAAATGAATCACGCATGCACAAGGCCATGGCTGGTACCCATACCACTAATACAATAGAAAGAAATGCATACAAAAAAAAATACATAAAAATAAATACAAACAATACAATACAAAAATAAATAAGTATTTTTTGTGATGTTTTATTGCAAAATGTGAATTGTGGACATCAACATTTTGTAAAGGTTCAGGAAAACAGCTTATCAGTTTGTGTTGTTTGGGTTGAAATAAGCCACAAACAAAATATGAGTAGCTCTCTGCAATTTTCATTTTGTAAAAGTAGCTCTTAAAGGGAAAAAAAGGTTGGAGACCCCTGCCACACAAATGTGGTGCAACACAAATCCTCATGGCCATGCTATACGACCAATGATTTTACCACTGGTGATCATTAAAGACCCGCCCGTCCTCTTTTCACTGTGTTACAGCTGAAGTATATCACAAAACAAACATGATGATGGAGAAGGGCATGGAACATGAGAGGAAAGGAAGAGAAGACAGAACAGGAGTGGACTGTCCTTTCACACCACCAACTTTAGCAACCAAGGAGTGGCAGGGCTGAAGTTAAATGTGGTGATCCACATAACCATGGCCTTCTACACTAGAACATTGCCCAGAGCTGATGAAGCAGTGGGCTAAGATAAGATCCCTTATTATACAGACTGGAATTGATGTTACACCCCACAACCACCAGCTGACTTCCCAGAATTGCAGCTAACATGCTCTATTTAGAAGAAGGAAAATGTATCGCTTACATGAACAAATCATTTCTCATAAATACACCATGTCTCCTCCTTCCTTCTTTCATGGTCCTGTCTCTTCTTTATGGAAAAAAAAAAAAAAAATCAATGTGCATCACATCCATTACGCTGCTCTTGTGCTGCTCTCTCCCCGTATCTGTCTCTCAGTAATTTTTCCTTTGCTTAATTATTTTTTCTCTGCTTTAGCAATAGACAAAACAGTAATGATGTATTTTTTAAACTGATAAGTAAATTACACATTTATAGTATAAAATTTTATTGTGAATGTTTAGAGACAATGCAATTAGGCACTATGGTATGTGATATCTGACATATATTATTCTACTAATAAAAACACAATTGGTTAAACTACAATAACATTCTACAGTAGCTGCTAAAAGTAGAATTTGTTGATTAGTACCACCAAGACATAGTCTTTACTTTAATGATTCTAAAATTATAAGTTTGATGAGCCATCAAACTTATTTTGCACAACAAATTACATCAATAATGATAAATTTAAACAGTAAAATATTGATTAAAAGAGTGTGAATATGAGCATATGATAACACTTTTTTTTGTTTGATTCTGTACTTTTTTCTGATTAGGCAGATTAACCACCCTGCACTGTGCTTTCCCTGGACAACCAAGGCTTACAAATCACCCCTGCAGCATTTAGAAAAGTTGAAGGCACTCTGCACAAGGTTTTAGTGCCTGTCTTCTATGAATGGCTCCCTGAAGGCTCCTATGATAATAGCTGCCAGCCGTGCCCTTCACGGATCTTGACATCAAGCACACCCCTACAGCAGGGTGGAATGGCATAACAACTTACCCAGTGAAGTGTCATATCAACTCATCCACTGGTTTCTGGTCATAACACAGGGAGAGGTTGAAATGAAATAGTGATAGCAGCAGCCAAGTTAGAATTCACTCACTTTGGACATAAGACACAAAACTTTTTTAAAAGTCCATGATATCTAGTACTTCCCAGTATTGCTTAAAGTAAATGAGGCAAGGAATATTATCAGGGGTTCTCTGCGTACAAATACACGGTAGAGCAGAAAAAGTGGGTTAGTGCATTACTACTTCAACAGGACTGTGCATTTAATTTTTTTTTTTCTTCATCTTTGTAGAATGACCAAGGCAAGTGAACCAGTAAATATACTTGACCATTGTCTAAATTTATGAACACTCTCTAATAATGTCTAACAGTGCATCCTGTCTTTTGTTTTTCTGTATATTATCCAACATCTGTATAGTATATTATCATCTAACCAAAACAAATTATTTGTATGTGGAAAAACTACTTGGCAATTACTTTATATATTATTCAGATTAAGTTAGCAAAAGGTTAAATTAGCATTGATATAGAATTAAAATATAACTACACCAATTAAGTATCTATATAAAGAAACAAAATCTAATTTATATCTCTGCTGTGACAGTATTATCCCTCATTTTCACATCCTGCTCTACACTTTTCACCATACTACTGCTGAAGGAACTGATAATTAGTGAATAAAGTCAAGTACACTAATTTTAATACGACTATTATTAGTAGTATAACTAATATAATTATAATATATTAGTTTAGAATGTGGTAAAGTGGTATTTGCCACTTCACATAAAACCCCCCAAAACATCGGAGACTGAGGGCAATGCCTTTAGTTGTGCAGATATTTTGGTCATAAAGAAGAGAGGTGGTGATGGTAGGGAATAAGTAGCCAATAGATGACCAAATGTATTACAACTAATTGTCAAGGAAACCTTACGATAAGTACCAAATTTCATGACAGTCCATACAGTAGCTCTGACCACATAAATTGTGGGAAACACAAACTTTGTGCTGTGCAAACCCATGATACAACACAGACATCACTTGGGTTCACTTTTATGCAACATAAAGTGAACTGTGCCATGAGAGTGAAATTGTTGAAAGCAGCAAATAGAGTTTTAAATTCAGAGCAACTGTTGAGCACGTGCAATTTTTGCATGACATTTTCCTGGAGAAAATATGCAAAAAAAACAAAACCTCAAATAGTGTCATATGGTCCATATCACTATAATCAACTTAACCAGAATTGGTTTGTGCTTTGGGAGGTATGTGAGTGGTTTGAAAAACACAAAAAAAGAAAGGACATACAAAAAGAGAGACATTTATCCATCCATCCAGCCATCATAACCGGTGCTACGGTGAAGCCAATTTCCACAAAGCTCCTAAGCTGATTGAGGCAGACCAAATCTGTTTCACCAGCTTACATTCCTTCAAAATGGCCATCTCACTTCCAATATCACGGGCTTTTACTGTTCCCCATTCCCCTGGCTCAGGCTGAGAGTTAGCAAGGCTTAGCTGGATGAAACACTCCACCAGCCCAGTTCTCCCCTGGAACCCACTGATATCTCTATAGCACAGCCTCTCCCCACATAACCATCCTTAGTAAGTTTATTTACTCATGCTACTATTATTTGTCTGCTTAATTTCTGTTTTTATTTTTTATTTTTTTGGTTTATTCATATTAGAACCAATTTACAAAACTATTACTGTAAACTAAAGATTTATGTGAACTCTGACAATTATGGGCCCATAGACACAACCTAATCACAGCCTCTGTATATACACAAACAAACACACACATATACACAACTTGGCAAAAGGGCAGAAGAAACACTTCTACATCACAATCAAAACACCTTCTACTAGAGTACATTAAATTCACACAAGGCCTCTTTGAAGAAGGAAATTGGACAGATAAGAAACAGATGTCTATGAAAGAAGCCTGTGAAGGTGCCTGTAGAGTACGGCTATGAAAGAAGCAATAGAATTTTTTTCTGTGACTTATAGGCTTGGTTTTGCATGTGCTGCTGAATTTAGTGCGTTTATATATCTGATATAATCAACCTTTTGTCATTTACAGTGTTGTATTCCAGTCACTCTCCCTATGTATTTGCTCACAATTTCTCTGTCATTTTGCTACAACAGCAAATATCCCATTGGCCCATGATGCAGGCTGCTGGTGTTGGTCTATCTGGTGCTGGGATCGATCCGGCTCCAAGCTGAGGCCTCCCATTCATCTCAGCGCCATAAAATGTGATTAGTGCTGACTACAGCACTGCAGGGAGATGAGCTGATAGGCCTGATAGCCTGAGATAGGCTAGGTTGGACACTACAGGAAGATAGCAGCAGCATGCTGCGGAGTCAACCCTGCATTTTCTGTCCTCTATTCAATTTCCCTCTATGGCTCTAAATTTGCTTATTTCTCATTCTTATCGTTGTCTATCTCTTTCCCCATCCTGCTTTCTATCGTACTACCTCTGTCTCTATAGTGGTTTTTTGAGTGTCTCTCTCAGTTCATTATTTCTGTTTTTTGTTTGCTTCATATCTAAGCTGACAAGTTTGTATGTGCACAAATTACATAGCAAACTTAAAATGCCAATATTTTCATATTTGTATCTTGAAATCTAATTTTAAATGGTAAAATAAGCCCCCTCCACACTGAGGCCACCCTCACTGGAGCATGTGACCATTGATCAGCCAATCACAGAGCTCAGTTGCCTAGCCAATCTTAGATTCTGTAAAAAGAAGTGAGGTAGGAAATAGATGACTGCCTTGGCGGGCACACATTCTTATTGCCGTCAGATAATTTACATGTCATATAAAAAGACATATCGCCAATCTAAATGGCTGATAATGTTATCAGCTCCAGCAATAATGCACATCTACTGTTGGATATAAAAAGTGTGGCTATTACTTTAATACCTCTAAAAACATCATTACATTATCTCATTACATAACAACCTACTCTCACCACAGTCTTGCTGAGATCCAGCAACTTGCATTTATCTTATACTGCACTCACTTGAGTAAAGTGCCACTTAACAATGACATTCGTATTCTGTCTTCACCTTTATGTTGGTTAAATTACTATTATTTCTTTTTCTCTAAAATTGGTCAATGGTAACAAATATTTTAGATATTTTAGTCTTTTGAAGTTAACTCATAATCAGAAAGTACCATAATAAACTTTTTTACCCACAGTATAACTTAATCTACTTGATTCAAGATTAAATATTGTCTTTGTCTGAGTTGAACTTCAGTATCTATCTAGGCATATATATTTTATAAAATATCTGTAACATTACTGTAGCACTGCGCATCACCAGGGCAACACCAGTGGGAGTAGGCAAGGATTTTGGAGCTTAATCATTTCTTTAGCACTATGAACATTTATAATTGTTCATCTGATTGCGCCAATTTAGCACCTTAAACTAAAGGCTCTATTTGTTATGGAATACAGAACAGGATTAATGGGATCACTACAACAACTACAATTTGCTGACCTGTGTCTCACGGATGTTCTCCACTGTGAAGTTGAACCAAACTCTGAAGCGGGGGTTGCAGGTGTCAGGACGGATGAAGAGGTCAAACTCAAACTCACTGATATAATCAACACGACCAAGGTTCCCTGCAGAGGCAGAGAAACATCTTACATTAGCATTAAGAAGAATTGATCAGTCCACAAAATATACGAGCATTGGAGCATCTCCTCTGTATTCCTAAATACTTTCAGTTAGTTTTTTACATTAAACATTACAGACATGCAATCACAAGACAAAATAATCTAACAATAAAATACAACACAGCATTGATGTGAGGATCTGCTTACAAACACAGATGTATGAATTCAATACAATATTTCACAGTGCATCACTGCCACTGTGATTTGAGGCATGAGAACAGCAAACTTTTCCCAAACGTAAAGTTTCAACCTAAATACGTTGTAGTTAATCTGATTTTATCAAGTGATCACACAGATAATTACTGTTCAGACATGATGGCTGCTTTCAGTGTTTATATGGGAGACTCGAGACTATGTGTACTTCTCATAAATGAAAATTGAGGCTTATATGCAGTGTTGTATCACTGTAACTCTGTTTATGTGATCTCAGACTGGGTGGAGTCAGGAAATATTTTGCGACCCATGAAAAAAATAAATTATGCGAACAATGCGAATTGTTTTAGCGCGGTTTTACTCTCATTATATTCATACTAAACAAGACAAATGTGATGAGAAAACAGAAGATAAACTGTGAATTAACAACAGATGAACAATATGACTCTGTTGTTACAGAAACAGGAGAAGAGAGAATAAAATGTATTTGTTCATGACGACGGATATTGTTCAGAGTGACCTCTCGGACATGTAACGCACAGCTTCTGAGAAGTGTGCTCAGGTGTCAAAATGTGCGCAATTAGCGTATACAAACTAATTCAAGTAATTCACATAACATTCCAGATCTTGCACTTTAACAGGGCAGTTGAGTAAGATCAACACTGCCAGCGGTGATCTTACTCAACTGCCCTGTTAAAGTGCAAGATTATTCACGTGGCTGAAAATGTCAATTTATAAACTAATATTGGATAAACTGATATGCTCAAAGTTAGTGCATGTTTAGGTCAGACCTGCAGTTTTAGAGGCCAACATGTGAAGTGTGATCACCTCAGAAGAATAGGGAGACACTTTTAATGGAATTCTAATATTATTAAACTATAAGGAAAATAACTGCATAAATATTTTTTTAAACATTATTTGTCATTGCATGGAAAAGTCAGTGCAGTACATGTTTAGTCATTGGTGATCTGGCATATAAACAATGTACATATTTGTTATAAATGTCAAGACAGCAAGCAACTATAACACACCTCTAATGAGAAATACAAAAATGCAACAATAAATTGATGACTGATCTGTATTTACATTTGAAGCCCTTTTACTAACAGCCTCCATAGCTAGGACTAACAGTGAGTGGCATTTCATTCCAGCACACTGAAACCTGGAAAAAACAGCTCTGCAAACCACTACTCTTACTGATTATAGAGCAATTGGGCAATGTTGAAATACTTCGTCTATTCATTCATCTAGCATCCACTGATTCTACATTGAAGAAGCACAGACAACATAAGAAATCAGGGTTAGACAGGCAATGACAGAAGCACTGAGGTGTGTTTTAGGGGAAGAAGAGAATTCTACATGTTGATAAATTACCTTGTACGAATGTGATGAGGAAGTAGTCTTAAGGAATGAATAAATGAATCAGTTAATGTGTTTAAGCCATTTTAGCACAGATACAGGTGAATCAGTATCCTGTCTAAAATCAACACCATAAAGATTAGGGAACACTCCATTCAACTCTGTAAAAGGTTATTGAAAAGCAGAAGTCACGGGATGGATACAAGAACAATTCCTAGAAATTAAATATGTCTTGGAGTACATTTAAATTCATCATTACGAAATGTAAGTAATATGACAAATGTGAAAATCTGCCTAGAGCAGGCCGTCATCAAAACTGACCGTACAAGAAGGAGACTAGTGAAGGAGGCCAAAAAGACACCTACTCTATGACTCTGAGGGAGGTACAAGCTCAGCAGCTGAGGTAAGAGAAAGTGTTCATTAAACTACTGAAGCCCAAGTGTTTTACCAGTAATAATGTTAGGCTGATGGCAAAAAACCTAAATTTTGGTCTCATGAGACCTTTGAAACTTCTTCTACTTCACTTCAGTCTTTCACATGCCTTCTGAGATTTTTTCCCACTCTCACAATAAAGCTTCATCTGCTAAAAAAAACAGGCAACACGTAGTATATCTACAATTACTCAGCTGCTGAAGCTTATAACTCATTCAGAGGAGTTATAGGTGTCTTGATAGCCTCCCTCACAATTCTCCTTTATGTACGATCACCAAGTTTTTGAGGGTAGACTGCTCTAGACTTATGCATTTACCCAATAATGAATCAATACAGTATGAATAACTCCAAGAGATTTTTTTATAACTAGGACATGTTCTTATATCCATCCCGACTTCTGCTTTGCAATAATCTTTTCACAGGGTGGATTGGAGCCTTTGTCTTTATGATGTAGATTTTGGCCAGGATATCAATTCAAAAAAGCAAACCATGAATCAATGTTGTAAAAAAAAAAAAAAAAAAGGTGAAAACGTTAAAAGGGCATACCTACTGCATGTGTGCATGTTGCTAGATTTCAGTAAAAAAATGGTATAATTTGTACTCTGTCCATTTGGGATTCAAGATTCAGACAGTTACGAGGACCATACCGGTAAAAACATCATGCATTTTTATTGTCTGGCTAGTGTGGTATTTACATGTGGTAAATATGACATAAATAATAAGTATTCAGACCCTTTGCAACAAAACTTTAGAAATTTAGCCCAGATGCCATTTCTCTTAATTCCTTTTGAGATGTTTCTACACCTTGACTAGTGGCCACATGTGGTAAATTAAATTGATTTGATATGATTTGGAAAGGCACACACCTCACAGCTGACAATGCATACTGTATCAGAGCAAAAGCCATGATGTCAAAGGAACTGCCTGAAGAGCTTAGAAACGGGATTATTGCAAGACACAGATCTGGGAAAGGCTACAAAAAACTTTTAGAAAAATTATGCACTGCAGGTTCCCAAGAGCACAGTGGCCTCCATAATTCTCAAATGCAAAAAATCTGGCACAACCAAGACTCTTCCAAGAGCTGGTGACCCAGCCAAACTGAGCAATCAGGGGAGAAGGCCTTTAGTAAGAGAGTTGACCAAGAACCAGATGGTCTCTCAGACTGAGCTCCAGAGATCCTGTGTGGGGATGGTTCCAGAAGGACAACCATCACTGCAGCCCTCCCCCGATCTGGGCTTTATGGCAGAGTGGCTTGATGGATGCATCCCTAAGTCCAAACACACAAAGGCCTACTTAAGTTTGCAAAAAACAAACAAACAAACAAACAAAAAACACCTGAAGGTCTCTGACAAGATTTATTGATCTGCTGAAACCAAGAACTTTTTAGCCTGAATTATAAATATTGTGTTTGGAGGAAACTTTTTGCTCATCACATGCCAAATACCATCCTAATAGTGAACTATGATGGTGGAAGCATCATCCTGTGGGAGTGTTTTTTAGTCGCGGGGACTGGGAGACTGGTCAGGGTTGAGGACAAGCTGAATGGAGTAAAGTACAGAGATATACTCAATGGAAACCTGTTCCACAGGAACCACGTTCCACCGTACCACCTGTTCCACGCTCAGGACCTCAGACAGCAATCCTAAGGACACAGCCACAACACAGGATTGGCTTAGGGACAACTGACTTGAACCCTATAGAAGATCTCTGGAGAGACCTGGAAATGTCTGTCCACAGACGGCCCCCATCCAACCTGACTGAGCTTAAGAGGAATGGCAGAAAATCCCCCAATTCAGGTGATTGTAGTATAAATAAAATAAAATCATAGGGGCAATTTAAAGTATGTTAACTCACAGTTGACATGTTGAGAGAAAAGTTTTGTTTACTTGTTTTACAGGGAAAAAAAACCTATTATTATTATTAATGGAAATCAAATATGTTCTGATCAAGCTTTTATGCTGCTTTTGATCAGTATAATCAAAATCTGTAAGACATGATTAAATTGCAATATTAATTCTGTTTGTTTTGCACGCCATGCATGGGCTAGATTTTTGGCAGGTTGGCAAACCATTCCAAAGCCAGGGGAAGCAGACAAAGCTAAGAGCAGGCAATGGATTGAACCAGGTCTGGCTGCAGCTAGAGAGCACTGACAAAGAGAAGCGATAGAAAGCAGAGCAGCACCTGTTCCGGACAGATGTGTCTCTGAATCAATCTTCTCCAACACCAATACCACCATCACAGCTTTTCAACAATCATAGCTGACCCTGAAATACAAACTATTAGACCAAGTTGATAATAGCTTCCAAATGTCATCCCTCTAATCAGTCTTAATAACTATTCAATGATAAGAACAATTTCCTTTGTATTGCTTTGATGGTATTATCCTTTTTTAGAATGCAATCTAACTAAAAGTTTTGAATTATATTCAGAAATCAATGTATAGGCTTATGAATTGTGTTATTTACTTTATACTGGATTTTAGTGGCTTCTTTGGTGTTTTATCTGAAGCAGAGAGAAAATAAATTTAAACAGCTGCACACATGAAGCTGCCTCCACCACACAAGATCTGTAGGCAGGTTGCACAGTAAAGTAAAACTGGAAAAGACCCTCTAGCCCGCTTCACACAATAAGATGACAGGAATCAAAGCAAGCTTTTGATTGCATTTATTTCAATTCAAACACAATTGTGTATTAGTTTGCAAACCCTTGGATTTTTAATTTCAAATTATTTTTTCAAATCTACAAAAACCTGCGCATTTCTAATCGATACAAACCCTAAAGTCAAGTAATGGCAAACGATGATATAAATGTCTTGCCAAACATCTGTAAAGTGACATGCAGACCTTTAATAAATATCTGCCTGCTCTTGCTTGTAAATAATTTTGCATGGGTAGAAATAGAAAGGAGCTGTGGGTGGCTGCAGTATCAAGCCTAATGCTAGAAGGTCTAATGTGGGAGGTGGCTGCAGTCTCAAGGTTAGAATTACATGTTCATCCTGGGAAGCAGCAGGGATATGACATGTCATTGATCATGATTTAATTTAGCTCTAGATTCAAAGTCTTAGGCTGGTAGTTTGACCCTTCGTATTTACCTAAAATAAATACCTAACAGATTTTTCTAAAGAGTCCTCTGGAAGCTAAGACAAATTACACTGAGTGTGTATGATGTTGAAAAGTGAATCACATTATACCACATTTGTCAAGAATTATTTTAGCCTCTTCATGAAACAGACACACTGTATTAGTGTTAAGGGCTGCTAATGAACTACACGCTGAGACAAGATGAGAAAAAGGAAGAAAGATATCATTTCTAGTCCTTGAAATCTCTAGCTTAATTCCTCTTGAGTATCAATGCTCTCCAAGTTCTTCTTCAGTGGTGCCTTAGCCAGTTATGTTGAATATCAATCGTTGTCCTTGAGGTAAAACTAGTGCAGCATTTAGACATTAACAGATTGGATTTCAATGAACATCTTAGCCCTGGTGGTGGAGCCCAACAAAACACAATTGCTGATTTCAAACAAGATTTTACACTTGACAGCCTCTCCTAGAGAAAAACCCTGAACAAACCCTCTGTCTCTCCTATCTTTGTCTGTAATTTTCTGCTTCTTTCTTTCCCTCTGTTTTCTCTATTACTTCCCACTGTTTATTTTTTTCCAGAGTGAAAAAAAATAGCAAAAGGTGAAAGATTTTCCAAGAAAACAACAACACTATATGCTTCAGTAAAATGGGTATGAAACCTGCCTCATTACACAAGGCCATAGGCAAGTTAACCCACGTTGCAACCATGAGGTGGCCAAGTGGACAGACATGGGTTTCTGTAGTGTGTGTGTTTGTCTGCCTGTCTATGAAAGAGAGAAAGAGAGAGCTGGAGAGGGAGCAGAAGAACCTGGCTAATGTAATCCCATTACAGAGGTACAAGAGGGAGCAGTCACAGTGCTCAGCCCACACAATGGGCCAGCCTGCACCCTGTAGCTATCCACTGGATAGATGGTTTCTGCCATGCAGATGGATCATTGTACAGCAGCAGCAGGCTGGCCTGCCTCAGGCCTGAGGTGGAAGTCACTCACACAGCCAGCTATTAGAATGATAATAGGCAGTTGTTTCAAAAAGATCATAATGAAATAGACTGTGTGGTTAGATGGATTTTTCCTTAGTAGACATGTGAGCTTTCATGTCCTAAATCTTGCATGTTTTCATACACGCACACACACAATTACAGATTCTCTATATTATGTACAGTATAAAATTAAATACATTTAGTATAAAAAAGAATCTCTTTTACAGTAACTGTTAGTTTTGCTATTCAGAGTTTAACAACGTATGGTATAGATCATTCCACTGTAGTCAATAAATGATGCATTTACACAAGTTTATATAAAAACGTAAAAACACAGCCCTACTCCCCTTACAGAGATCCACACAACATAATTAAATTCCATTTCTTTTGGATGGCATAGGCAAAGACACAAATGTGTTTAAACAACAGGCCAGAGATTGAAACAGTGCTGAACTGATGAGGGAGACCAATCGGGCACCTTTTCAAACTTTTTGCTGTGTTCCATTTCATTATTGGAAAACACATCAGTTTTCCCCCCTGGCTGCTCTGTAGTGTGAGGATTCCTGGACACAACAGAGGGGGACTGATAAAGATAGAATTGATTCCAGCCAGCAGCAGCAGCCGCCACAGTAAAAGGGGGTCTCACTTTAGACCTGCAGATAAACGTCTGGTTTTTTCTATGTCTTTCTCTCTCTTGCTGTCTCTCTCATCAAAAGCCAAGTTGTCACCGAGGCAACATCAATCTCCTGCCTCATAACTTCTTAAAGCCTGCCTTCTCCCCCGATGCCTTATCACTTCATCTGCAGGCAAGATTAAAGAGGTCACCTCCAAGATTTCACAATCTAACTACCTAACAGGTGTGCTTAACTGTTATCTATCTTTTAAAGGATGCCTTCACTGGTTTTGAACTTGCTTCTTTTAGGTCTAGTTTGGATAGTAAATGTACATAAATGCCATTAAACTTCCATGTATTAAAATATAGTGATACCTCTAGCTGAAACCTTAGTCAGTTACATTGGCATACCATAAAGACAGAAAGAACTAGGCGAGTTACGGTTAGATACTATAACTACACCGCTTATATTCCATATGTAAGTTGAAATTTGGTGGCGATTACAAAACTAATGTACTTTTAAAAGTTCAGTTGAACCTAATATGAGGTTTAGCTCTATGTATATCTGAAACACAGATGAAATAACTACACTGTTATGAACACCCTAAGCACAGCACTGGACCACAAAGAAGTGTCTTCAGACGCTACACCGTGATACTTTTAACACTGCTGCATAAAGGCAAATAGTAAACCCACTTGTGACAAGAAGACAGGAACTGTACATCCCACCTACCATATTGAGTTGACATTACAGAGAAATCCAGTATCTATTGAGCTGTTTTATTAATTTGGCAATGAGCATCTGTCACACACTACTTACGGAAACATACATTGATTGGCTTGTCACAGCTTTTTTTTCCTGGTCTGTGCAGGGAACTCTCAATATTGTTTGTACATTTATTCTGATGTGTCACCTTAGTGCCTTTTTTAAGCTCATTTAGCTTAAGGCCCTAATAAAACACTTACACAGGTGATACGGGTAACCTTTTCTAGGTAGAGATTCTAGTATAGACACGTATTATCTGTATTGACTGTGTTTTGTCCCAAACCAGCATAATAGGTTGCCTTATTCTGCAGTGGCTCAGTTAAGGAAAATACTAAACTATATTAAAACACCTTGACTAAGGGATATTTTATGAGGAGGCAATATGTGACATACAACACTGTAAACACTGATTACAACCAATACAATTCTTTGAGAAAATAAAATTTAAATCTGATTAGGTTATGTATGCCACTGCTGAGTTACATTGTTACTTGATAACAATAAGCAAATTTTGGGGAATTACAGAAAAAATACCTACTGTGTAAATATTTTGTAGTTAATGGGTACTTATCAAATATCACATGATAGGTGCAAGTACGAAAAACACCTATAGTGCTAGTATTCTTAAGTAACAACAATCCCATCCAGTGGAGGTACATCTTTAGTATTTAGTACTCAGTAGGTTGGGGTTACTTACCCTGTAAGTCACGGGCTGTAATTTAAAGCATTACCTCTAATTGATTATTTTCTAAACATTTTGTCGACATTGTTGAGAAAATAATACACAAAACCAGGATAAGAGCAGAAAATAAGAGGAAAAAAATCATATTGTTATGAGTCCATCTATGCTCCAGTGAGCTCCTTGTTTCAATATAGATGAAGAAAGCTGGGCCTGAGGACAGCAGTGAGATATGCAGGCAGCTCGTACATATCTGATGATGTACAGGCCTGCCTGCACATTCTAAAGAGAACACATTTTCCAGCTAGCCTTTTATAATTGTATTTTTTCATTCCAAAAGGCCCTAGAGCTAGACTGGTATGCTCCATCTGAAGCGGTTGGTGTAGTAATGGGTCATAGTGATGCACTTATACTGGGACTGGCTTAATTGTGTTATCAATCTCATCCAGACAGTGCTTTAGCTCCACAGCTCTGAACATGCTACTGTCAAACACTGTGGATTAGTATTGTGGAGTGAACCATGAGAATTTACAGTCTGCACTTCCATCTGTTTTATCAAGCCTTAAATGGTGGGTTAGGTGGTTAGATGATGTTTTTATCGGAATGTGGGCGATGCCATCCCTCAGTTTTTACCCTCTTTGACACTTTCTTTCACTCTGTCTCATTTGTATATCACTCTCCATTTCTCTTTCTCTTTATCTTTTGCTTCTTGTTTGTCCTGTATGTTGCCCACTGAGTAAATATAGTCTTTTCCAATTTTATGGTATCTTTTAACTTAAATACAAAGACTGAAGACAGAGAGAAGAGCCAACTGCCCAGGTCACCCTTTTGTTGTTCAATCTTGTTGTGCATCTTCTTCTTCAAGCACCGTTCTTGTCTTTTCTCTTCTCCTCTTCTCTGTATTTTTTTTCTGAATCAGGATTTTCTGACTTAGCTTTTTCCTTAGTAGTAATCTTTCCAGCAGCTCCAGTATTGGAGGAGAGTTTGGAGATAAAAGCTTAGGGAGCAGAGGAGTCCTTGGCAGGCCTAAGGCAAGGAGAAGGTCAACAGGCCTGCTAAGAAGGGCTGTTATCATCTTGGTAACATGTTATCGGAGAGCCTGCAGTAGTGTTTATTTACAGTTATTGCTCCCTTTGGGTGCACACTTCAACGCCTGGGGCTGATTGCTCTGTAATGAGTTCAGGAACACAGGGAGCCAATGCAAGAAAAGGAGAGAAACAAGGGAGGCAAGAAATCACTGGCCAATAACCAATGGGTCAGCAAGAAGGAAAGTCAAGGAAAAACATAAAAAAACATGGTCACTGAAAATACAAGACAAACAGACAAAGAAAGTGTTTTCTTCAAACTAGAGCAGTTTTTCTTTCCAGTGTCTGTGTCGTGCCATTCAAGAGCAAACAAGTCATCCCAAATTGGACAGAAGCTTTTTTAAAGGAAGTACAGCCCAGTTAATCCCATATAGCCGTAAATGGCACTGGACTGGGAGTTGGATGTTTTTGCTCTAAGGAAGGGCCACTGCTCGGAATTAAAATACTTGACTTTCATCTTCAATGTCCAGATTGCCTTCTGTGTTTTATTTTGCCAATGGTCCTTTTTCTATATTTATTTGCTTGAGCAGTCCAGTATTGTGTGTTAAACGGATTGGTCTGTATTTAACGGGCTGAAAGGTGAAAAGGCAAGAATGACTCCAGGAGTTCTGCAAATCAGAGGAGAGGAGGTCTGTTAATCCCATGGTGGGTTTTTCAACAGTCGGGGGCAATGCAGAGGAAATCTTTCATTGTGGAACCGCTTTTCAATCTAGGGAATTACACTAAGTGGTGCTACTGTCAACCCAGCTTTTCAGAAATAAAAAACATAAGAAAAGGGCAGCAATGAATGGCATTTAAAAGGCTTGGCCGTGCATCAAGGAGTTTTTCAGCAACCCAAGCACTGTGTATTTAAGAAAAATTAAGATATGTTTAGTTAGAAACATATATTTACTAGTAGTACAAAATCTAAATATTTTTCAAACATATACCACAAAAGCAAATCCAGCTAATCCCTTTCAACCATTGGATATGGAAGATTACTGTAAGAGACATAATTTGGTAATTTCATTTAGACATAATTCATCACAGCTGACAAGCTAGATGAGCTTTCTCAGTTCCTCATTTACAGCATGAAGTTTCAAATGATCCCATGTTTATGAATTGCAGTTGTCTGCAAGGGTTTGTATCTCTTTTTAATACAGTTGTCCAATGTTTATGCTTAAGATTCCACATTTCAAAGTTCAACATTCTTGCCTATTGTATCTTTTCTTAATCATATTATAACATCATTCTCAGTCTTATTACAGATCCAGAAACAGGAGCTCTCTCTTTGCACAACATAACAAATGCTTGGCACGAACCACCTCATTAGAACATTTAATAATTAGACTAAATTAGTATCTCAGCCACTATAAAACTACAATAGAAGCATTTTTTTTTCTCCCTCTAAAAACTAGAGCACATTCCAATGTTCACTATTAACAGCTGTTTGAAATATCCACAGAAAACTCCTGATAAGAGCATTTGCCCCCTAGTAGTGAATTTCAATAGTGTTTACGTTCAGCTGAAGACCTACTAGATAGCTGGCTTCAGACAAAATGTATTCTATCAAAATTCTGCTCCTGTCAGTATTTCACCCTTCACTGTAGAAGCATATTCTGTACATGAATTTGTGTTATCAAACAAACCCTGGCACATCAATGAAAATCTCAGAGAGAGGTTTTCTAAATAAATCAGCAGAATAAACATGGGCCGCTTGAAAAACATGAACTGGTAAGGCATTACAAATCCTTGCCATTTTCCCAAACTGTACAGTCTTGCCTGGGATGAAAAATGAGACGTCTGCTCTGAAACTGTGTTTATGGCATCAAGAATTGCTTGGAAATGAATTACTGGATTATTCACTGAGGCCTGGTGCATGAGCACCAGTTTTGCAATTCAGAAATATGGTTGCAGTAAGTTTTACTTACGGCACGCTTGTATCATGATGCTACAGGCAGGCCCAGAGCCAGTGAATAGTGAAGTTCCAAAATACATCTAGAAAAGAAAATAGCCTAAAGCTACTATTTAAAACCAAAATAGTTAAACTGGTTAGTGTCAAACCACATCCTTCAATATCAATGCCCTAACAACTATGCCAATTTTTTAAAAAACAAATTGGCCTTTTTTTAATATCGATATCTAAACAGTCCTCTCCTCAACCCTTACAAATCTTACAGCCAAAGCGTGTATACAGTTAATAATCAAATCCTTTCATTACTCAAAATTTCCAAAACAGCTTGCCACTTCTAGCATTTGCTGACATTTTGAGAAGATGAGGTGCTAGCTGGGTCTCCTATGTATGGTTCATATCTGAGCCATCAACAATTAACTTGCAAAACTCTGAGGTTGTTTGTACTACTTCCTGGCAGAGACTTCACCAACAAGCACAACTGAGTCAATGTGTTCACTCAGTGATTAGACATGACCATATGCAACAGGCTCGAATGTCAGACAGCACTGTCACTCTGTTTAATTTGCTCTGCATTTAATGCAGTCCTCATGATATCACTTCTCACCTCCCATGGCAAAACACTCTCAAGTCGCTGTGAAGCCATTTGATAAAAGAGAGATACCATCTGCAGTTAATATAATTCTTCAGTTGACCACCTTAAGAGTGTTTGTTCTGCTCTGACATGCAAGTTACCATAAAGAGCAAATACAAAACATGATGATGAGACATAAATAAGCAAAAACAAAGTTTTTAAAAACATTGCATGTAGGTTTTTGTGCAACGCTCTTGTTGTGAAGCTTTCTTCAGGGTCAGTATAAGACTCCCCAACTCACAAGATATGATACCACATGAATAGCAAAATAAAGCTGGCAAAATATTCCTGAAGATAGAACAAAATAATAAGAAAAATGTAATAATAAAGAGTAATCTCTTATGGATACAAATGGGCAGTAAATAGCTGAAATCAAAAGCAATGGTCTTGACAACAGTCCACAGACAACTCAAATTTATCTCTATACTCTGCGCCTGACTTAAAAGAAAGACAGAGCAGGGAAAACTGCTAAAAGGGAAAACTGTAGAGGCCATTTAGTGATTTGAGCAGTGAAGCTTCTCTGCTGCCAAGGACATGTAAGAGAGACAGAGAGACTGGGAGCATCTCTCAATTCATCAGATGTCAGGAGTGCCCTCTCTCAGTGAGGCGAATGGATCTTCTTTTAGAAAGCTCGTAAGAGTTAGAGTAATATAGAGCCAGTGTCTATACAAAAAATACTGTACAACACAAGAAACTGTACTGTCAAAAAGCCATATGACTTCACATAGCACAGTACTAAAAAACAACAGATCAAAAGCTCATAAGATTTCCTAATTATCCTCATTAAAAAGAAAATATATATTGATTAAAATGTATTTTCATCTTCTGGGTTGTTTTATCCAGAAGGTAGGCATTTTGAGGCAGAGAGCTATGTACTGCAGCAAGCTCAGGCCTCTTCAAACCACTCATTCTGAGCATCTGGCTTGATTGTAAAAACGTTTCCCTCTTCTGTAATCAATGGAAACTCAACTACCCTGATTCATGGGCCACTTTGGAGTATATAAATATCTTCTGACAAGCTTGAGTGCATTCTCACCCTACCATCACCAAACCACTAGCCAGTGTTTATAATGTTCTTTTCCTTTGTACTTCCTTGTTTCGATGCTCTTCTCAGCCACCTATCTTGCTCTGTATATCTCCATTTACTCTTTATATTTTGCTTTGGCTTTGACTCTAATCAGTCACTCTTCAAAGATGTCTTCAACAGCAACATGACAATTAATGGCAGGACATAAAGCCAGACAGATCAAATACACTGTTCAGTGGTGGAAGGTAAGGAAAATAAAATTAAGGAAAAAAGAAAATCATCAGCAGTGTACAGTGAAAATGTTTTTCTCAACATTTATGCTCATTATTTATCTCCTGACAGCCTTTTTATTTTGTTTGTTTTGTTTCAAAAATAAACAAAATATTATCTGCACAGCAAATCCATAAAGAGCTTAAAAAATTACTACAGTCGATAATATCTGTAACCTTTCTTTAGAGAAAGTGCCCTACAGCACAGGTGTTGCCCTTCTATGATGATCAATGGTGAGCATTTAGTCCTTTAACTTAGTAGTTTACAGCATAATAAACTGTGTTTAGCCTAATTAGACATAGTCAAAAACATAATCTTTAAACAGAAGAGCCTGCACGTATAAAAAAGACAGCTGATAAAATTGTGACAAAAAATGCATTGTTCCCTAAGCAGCGCTGTTGGCATGTGAACATATAGGTTAGAGAACACATACGTAGGTGGTGAATTAATGAAAAATATATAACCAGATCTATTGTCATTATGTCCAATCGACATATCCCTCATTCAGTGTGTAGTATTCTTTGTTCTAAATTAATTTTCTCAGCTTCATATGGTGTGAAAAGCAACACAAAGTAAGACTGGAGAAACTAAAATATGTCGATCTTCAAGTTTCTAAAGACTATTTGGGTCATAACGGACAGAAACAGCAGTAGGTGCCAGTTCACCAGTCTGCCATATAAGTTGACTTGTATTGAGTGAATTGACTATAAAACTAGATAAGTCCATGGGTTTTGCTTATCAATGGACTCCATTAAACACTCATCCCCCCTGAGGAATTTCTTTGACCATGCAAGTCATTGTCAGCTGACAGCAGTGTGACAAATCAATGAATGCTTAATTACATGTGGTGAACGGCCCAGAGGTGCAGTAAAACAATATGCTCATACTGTCAGTGTCATCTTTTCTAGAGACAGATGCTTCTTTAGACAGTGACTAAAGAATATGGGACTAAAAATGTCAACATTTAGAGCCTGTGAGGAAACAAATGTGAAAAGACAAGATAAGAATATCATTTGGAATTCACTCTGAAAAACAATTAGGCTTCTCTTATCATTTTTACAAATCTGTGCATCTTAAAACATACAAAATAATAGGCTTAAACTTAAAGTTTACAAATGAGAAACTATTTCTATTCTCTACTGTGATTTAGCATTTTCCTAAGCAGTATGAAAATATTATCTCAATATGAAAATGTACAGTACATAATGCTCACTATTATACCCTTATATTTGCAATGTCATGTATAAGTCGTGACAGTCATGATATTGATCATTTACTCCATCTTATTAAGTTTTACTACATAGATGAAGACATTATCACACTGCATAGTATCTATAAGCACAGTACTGAAAATGGTTTATAACAATTCTGTACAAGAGGACCTGTTTGCTCAGAAACATACTGTATCTAAATCTATCACTCACTTGATCAGTATAGGGCTGACAACAAAGTGAATTAGGCCTCATCTAAATGTAAATGAGGTTTTATACCTTTGGCACACAGCTCATATAATCAGTGTCTATTTTAATAAACCAATTAGATTTTATTTTGTACTATACTAACGCAACAGCAAAAAAAATCTGTGCTTTACATGGGGCAAGCACAACACTTAATTTAGTTACAGGTCTTCATAAGTCTCAAGTGAAAATGTTTGTCTAAAATACCATGTTTTGGCTATTCAGTCTGTTTTGAGAAGATTAAAATAGACATATGTTGTCACATAATAGCATTTTAAAAGCTGTTAGGAATATAAATGCCTGTGCAACATGCAACACATGTAGCAGAACCCTACAAGCTAGTCTCCAATTCCCTTTCTGTGTCTGGTATCAAAGATATCAGACTAGTGGTATAAAGAAACAGCAACATATTTAATTACTTTTGCCTATATTTTAAGTATGCACACCATCCTATCACGTGTGGTTGTGGCCACTAAACCTAGAACTCATATGCTGATTAAAATCTTTAGCCAATGAAAAAGTATGTACAGAATAATTCAGCAACTGCATTAATAGTTCATTACCACATGACTGGCACAGAGACCTGGAGGGCAAAAAAAAAAAAAAAAGATTGCAATATGGCACCTAACACAGGACACTGCACTGAACTGCAGCAAAGGATTGTTAATTTTCCATCTGTTCGAATCTCCGAATATTTAGAACACATATCAACAGTTGAAAAACCAAGATGGTTTATGAGCACAAACTACGATTTGGGCACTGGCACCCGTTGCAGTACTTAATTGTATAAAAACAGTCAATTCCATACCAAAGTGCCAGTTCAGTCACTTTTTAAGCCAACATAGAGCTTGCGTAGATTTGTACACAAAACAACAGATTTTGGGTGGGGTACCACTATAAGAAAAAGAGACTTAAATGACCAGGCTTGCAATTGAAAAACTTACGGCATCAGACTATTTGTAACAGAAATCTGTTATAATATAAAACCATACATCAAAGTAAGGCCAACAAAATTAGTGATGCTTACATGAACCAGCAACAGGGCATTGATTTCACCTTAGTTGGCAAATATCAATTCATCCACCATAAAAACTTTAGCAATGCATTTACTGGAAGGAGATTGATATCAATTCCATAAATCATTCAGAAGATACATCCAGATGCAGAGACACTGGTATGTTAGCTGATCTCAGTTTGGGGAGCTCAGCACCCATTAATCAATGTCCGAGCACCTCTATGTCAGCTGGGGAAAAGGCAAATATATAAAAAGCGCAATCAGCACACTGATACCTAAAGTAACATGTTTAGATCCAGATATGTGAGTACTATATTTATGCATTTATCTTTACATACCTTTTATCTTCTATGTACAAACCTTTCATTGCATATTTCTTTATTAATCTCCTTATTTCCCTTTGCATTCTCTTGTGAATTAATTAGTAATAAACCTAGGACATGACAATATATTCACATATGATGGACTAATTGCTACCTTTTTGAAATTTAAGTGTAACAGATACACCGTGACAGTAAAAATCAACTTTGCACAAGAACACTGATAATGACAAGAAAAAAGCTCATCTCAGTCTGCACTAACCAAAATGGGCTTGTCTGTGGAAATATGAAATCTGAGTGCCATCTGAACCTAATCTCCGCACAGATATTCACTCCCAGAGAGATCAATTGAATCACTGATTTACTCTGCCTACTTGTGTGCTCGAGTGTTTGTGTGTCTAACCAAGTGACCACGGCAGTGGTAAGAAATTACTTTACTTTAATATCATGCTACTTAACTGTCAGTAACAAAAAATTAAAAAACAATGGCCATTAACGAAAGACCCCACAGCATATGAAATTAATTTCACTATATCCCCTACTCCGAAATAAATGGACAAAAAAAGTGGATAACCCTTTTAAGCATACTTGTTGGTTGGCTGGGAGTGCCTAAAGTGATAATGTACATGATTTGTGAGCAAACACTGTGATACAAAAAGAAAATATACAAAAAAAGAGGTTATGTCCATTATATGGAGCATATTTATAAATAGTACTGACATGAAATGAACACCATTGCTGCTTCATGTCCAGTTAAAGACTTGAACACAGATATACTTGAGATTCTGTAAACCTGTTTAACTGCTCAAAGTACCATGGCTAGAATTGTTTTTAAAGGTAGATTAAACAAAAATGACCAGTACAGTAATTTTAGTCTCATTAAACAAGTTTCATTAGGATTAGCAGTCGTATTACTTTAACCTGACAGGGTTGGATGAGGCAAATCCATGCAAAAAGTTCAAAAAAAGGACCTTCGTGTTAGCTTTAGTTGAAACAACTAATGCAATTAGACTAAAATGTATGTACATTTATTTGATTAACCTCACATGACATTTCTAGCAGTGTTACTTTGAACTAGCTGGCGATGTTTGGTGGAAATGTTAGTCTGGAGTACGGGGCATTGAAATAATCCCATTTTTAAAGATGCTACAAAAATATGTTAGTAAAACTATTGGTATCATATTTACCCTTGTTAGTAAATAGTCTGCACTCATATAGCGCTTATCCACCTATTGGCACTCAAAGCGCTTTACACTGCAGCTTATTAACCCATTCGCACTCACAATCATACGCAAACTCACACACAGATAAGGGAAGGGGCTATGCAGCTAGCCAACACTTACAGAGAGCAACTAAGTTGGGGTTCAGTGTCTTGCTCAAGGACACTTCAATATGTGATCGGGAAAGAGCAGGGGATAAAACCAACAACTGCGAGATTGGTGGACGTCCGTTCTCCCTTCCTGCGCCACAGTCACCCCATTAGTCTTGTTTGCATGGAATGGACGTGGATATGGTACCACTCCTTTGCTCTGTTTGAAACTTGGTCAAATGCGTCACACATGTAAATACTTGCGCTATACATAACAAACTTATAGTGCTCTTACACAAAGCTTTCCCAGAATAACAGTGTCTACCAGGACCTTTTTTGCCAATACTGTAATTTTACCTTCTCCAATCTACATAGAAATGTTTAGTGTTTAATGATTTGATTTTTAGTCTGACATAGTGATTTACTGAATCTAACAAATGATCTGTAAAATATCAACCTCTTTGCTGTGTCAGGGTTCAGGGTCTGTTTGAAATTTTGCAACTGAGCTTGTAGGTATTTGCAGCTATCACTGACATAGAGTTTAAAATTCAATACGAAGGACAAGGACATAACTCACATGAAACAAACAATATACACAATATAAAAACATGTCACCATTTGTCCCTTTATCTCCCACCTTATTTTTCTGATTCTCAGGTTTACTCACCACTCTCAAAGCAAGCATCAAAAACCAGATGTCCTTTTCGGGGAGGTCCTGAGTGTCCTGGTGGACTCACAGTCAATTTGTTCACGTTCCCTACCAGGGCATCTTCTCCCCCCGTTTCACTGCCTGAAGAACAGGTGCAATATGCAGGGGAAATCTGAGTCTAACTTCATTCAAAATTGGTCTGTAAAAACTGCATCTGCAGTCAAAGTGATGTAATACAAATACATGACAAAGCATATCAAAATAAAATACTTGTAAAGATATTTGCTTAACTATATGTACATTACACACAGTGTAATCTACACAGTGCTGCCTAAATGTATGGCTTTGCTGATTCTTTATATCAAGCAAGTAAAAGATTTACTTTTTTCTTTTGTAAAGACCCTTTCGTATTTATAACAGGGTTGTAAATTATTTTTAAGTTGGTAATATTCGCCCTTTGAAATGTCTAAATTTTACAGCTGTTAAAGGTCGTGCCTATTGCCTAGACTGTGTCTAGTATAGCTCCATGCTTTTAAGACCAGTAAGCGTTAAGTAAGTAAGTTCATTTTGTTTTAAGTCTGTGATATGTGTCTTTAAATACGGTGGTGGTTACAATTAGTCGGCATTTGTTCACGGAATGTGGCCTCCATGACAATGGGGAGAGCTAAACTAGTACATTAGCTGAACAAACGCACACTGGAGGAGCTCAGCCTGAGTAATGCAGGCAATATGGCGAGCTAGCGGGTACTGTAAAGTCCCCACACCTGAGCTACTGCTCTCAATTAGGTAACGTTCCGGCGAAGTGGTTAACCCTGACATTTCAACCGTCCACTGTCCACATGTACTGTCCACATAGCCTTAACCGAGTTGGCTAACGTCTGTAGAAGCACAGCTAGCTCATAACCAGGTGGTGGCACGGCTCTTGTTTACATCCTTGTAAGTTACCTGCTAGCAAGAAAATTAGCGTGCCACGCGTTAACGTCAATTAGAAGACACGCAGCAAGCCCGAAAGATGCGCATATTATTTGTTTGATGACGTTACACCCTACGCTTTACTGTGCTCGTATCGCTATGAAGACAAAGCCAGACGGGGCTCATATTTACACACCAGTCTCGACGTCCCTAACAGTGTTCTCCTCCATCTTCCTCTCCGTTCTGACACAGACGCTCTGTGCGTGTTGCCTCGGCAACGGAGCAGGAGGAAGAGGGAGAGGCGCTATCACCCTCATTCCTGCACCGATGTGCACTTGCCTTTACATTTGAGGTCGATGTAAAACTGAAATACCAGAATAACAATAGACCCATACAGTGATTTAAAACTGACTATTGGCTGCATATGGTGCCCAAATTATTATATGCCACATCCTATTTAATACATTTACATGTTAACAATACATTTTATTTTCCAGGGAAAAAAACAAACAAAAATGCTGATCAATGTCATTTTTGTTAACTTCAGCTGTCAAGCTGTCATTGTGATTTAGGAAAATATAAACAATATCTACTTTAGCTAAAAGTTCCCCAAATCTTTTGAATAAATACTTTTTGTCAAAACTTTTAACTGTTTTAAATTGTAACACGCTTTAAAAAAACTTTATATAATTGCAATACATTTGAAAAGAAATCCACAAACAACATCAGGAAGAAACTGGAAAGAAAACAATTAGGGAGACAAAGAAGACAAAACAATTGGGGAAACACCTAATACACTATGCCTGTGTGAAACGTAGTATATTTTGACATTCCTGTTCTGCAGGGAACACACATGATTATATAACTATACAAATTTTTTAAAGATGTTGGTTTTATTGCTGCATTGCCATTGATTGATAATGATATTTTTATGAAAAAGAAAAAGTCCAGTCATTGCCAGCTGCAGCCAAAGTTTAAGAATTATCTTGTAGATTGATTAAAGCTGGAGGTTTTCTAGACAATTGAAGCATAGATGTCATCAAGGCCGATCAAGTCTGGCCCTATTCCTTTGCCATTACAAAGGCTGCACCTGATTAAGTACATCAAATGAGCAGCCGCACAACCCCTGGAGCAAGAGGCATACAGGCTGCTGCTAATTTTTAGGTTATAAGCTGTTTATAACAGGACCAAATGAATAAGACTTGGGAGAAGGCAATGATTTTTCTTTTTGTGTGTGCTCTGTATTTGATGGCAAGCATCAACAGGCTGCTGAGTAGATAGGTCGGACTGATTATTTCTCAGATGACAGAAAGAGAATACAGATCTGCTGTGTAATATTTCGTTAAAATTGAAAATTGAATAGCTGTCCTCCATGCTGTGTCATTTCTTTAACACTATGCCAATTAAAGAGCTCTGTGGTGGTACGATCGTTCATTTTCAAGAGGCAGACTGAAATTGAATTATGGAGCATGAGAAAAATGAATTAGATATGCTACATGTTTCCCTTGTTTCCCAGCTCTTATCACATAGAGAGACTGCAAAGGTGTAGTTGGATGTACCAAAACATGCTGGGCTGCCCCTGACAAATTTAGACCCTTTGAGATACCTGAAGTTGCTTGAGCTAATGGCAAAAACTCACAATTGGTAGTTGAACCTAAAAGTTGCAAGTCCCAAATTGGAAAGAAACTGCCTATCATACCCTAAGTTGAAAGCAAAGCAAAAAAATGTAGCAGTTTTAGCAATATTCCTTTGTTTATGCACACATGCATATTGTTTCTGTCATGGTGTCTGCAAAGTATAGCAGTGATTCTATACACAGTTCCATAAGTGGATCAGAGCAATAAATAATGGAAGTACAATCCAAACTGTGGTCTCACCAATTGTAATTATCCCTTAAGAGAGTGTATTTTTATATTCCTATCAAACATTTATGAGCTCTAATGATTTCAGAGCAAAACATTTGTTTCATATGTTCTTTAGATGTAAACATCCCTGTTGTGGTTAAAAACGGAATCTACAGTAAATTACAGTAAGAAACGGTGGCTACACTACACCATCACAGTCCTTTGTGGAACAGGAACACAATCAGAAATCCGTAGAGGAAACTTTGGCACAGCTAAGTACCTTCAAGTCTGGCTTATCTTTCCTTCATAGAAATATTCTTTCTTCTCAACTGTAAAATGATCAAATAAGTCAGTGTGTAGCTCAGTACCATAAATGAGAAAAATACTAACAAACGGAATTTGCTGTTTATCTTTCCAGCCTAAAGCTCAATATGTGAATGCATGTGGTGTGCGAGCAAATCTGCAGTATGTTTTTGTATGTTTTCAAGGAAGTACAGGAAAACCCTTTTACTCTGGTCAGCTAAAGACTTCTATGCATTGGTGAAGAAACATGGCGTATAAGTGGCAGTGAGTTGTAGATGGGTGCTTGTAAGAGGCAAGCTGGGGGGTGTAGTGGGTGTTGCAGGGAGCAGTCGGCAGTACACAGAGAATCACTATGGTGACAGAAATCAGGGGGCTCAGGGGAATGAGTGTGGATCAGAGAGGAAGGCTTGAGAGACAGCTGACTGAGGAATCAGCCCTCACTCTGGATGATTCAACTGACAGCTCCCTGCAGGGCTCTGCCGGACCAGCCATCCCCAGAGACCACAGGCTTTACAGAACAGGGATGTGGCTAGCAGCCTTTTTCTGAGGGAAAAACATTAAATTGAATTAAAGCCAAGACAGTCCGACAGTGCCATAACACAGTGACATTGTTGATGATACCGTCACATATTCTGCTACTAATGAAAATGTAAATAGAAAAATGTGATAATTTCAAACAATATTATATGCCATATCCTTGATGTGTGAGTCACTCTGCATATTTTCCCCTCCCTAACTTACATAAACATCCGTTATAACAGCTTGCTTACACTTCCTCTGCTTCGTACGATTACCTCCTCTGTCACTGAATAATTGACAACCTCTCGCTTATTTATCTATAACTTGCTCCATCTTTCTGTCCCTCTCTTCCTTCCTCTCACTACTGTGCTGGACAGTGTCCAC
Source organism: Channa argus (assembly GCF_033026475.1). Lineage (NCBI taxonomy): Eukaryota > Metazoa > Chordata > Actinopteri > Anabantiformes > Channidae > Channa > Channa argus. The sequence goes on from NC_090204.1 coordinate 10,714,539, forward strand.
CTAAACAGATGGTCTAGTGTCAATAGGCTGCAATTAACTTGCCACTCTCCTCGCTCAGATCCAAGAGACAGCAAAAAGCACATTCAAAGCACTGGGAATAAATCTTTTGCCATGCTCATGGAGCTACAAGTTAGATACTGCTAAGATTAGCATTACTTGAAAGATGATGGTCAACCAAATTTTGTGTTTACTTAAGTTTTACTTAAACTTAAATATAAAATATTTGGTTTCAATGATTGCACATTCCATTATATTTCATTTTACTAGACCCACATAAAATACACTGTGAGTAATTTTGTATCAAGTGAACCAAAACATGAATCATATTATATATTATATATATATATGGGTTTGTGTGCGTGCCTGTGCAGTCCTTTGTTTTTCTTTTCTTGTTTCTTCCACAGTTGGAATCTCCTGCCATGCTCGTGACTAACTGCTTCGTCATCTCTGTGCCACACCTTACTGAGGGAAAGGACAACCACCTGACCTTGATGCTCACATCAGCCCAGCCCTTGCTTTTTTCCTCTGGTAGCTATAACAGAGAGGTACCCTTCGTTTCCACTCTCTTAAGGTTTTATTACACTCCATTACTCTCCTTGTATCTGTCATATAAACACCTTAAACAAAATCCTACAAACTTCCCTCTACCAGAAGTGATAGCTTATTTCCACGCTTCGATCTGCATCCTGTTTGTGTAGGAGCTATAATTAAATAAAAGAACCAAACAATATTAGTCCTCACACCCCCAAACAATACATGTATCCCGGTTGTACATTATGTTTGATCTGGCCAGTGAATGACAGCTACTAATTCCAAATCTTCCTTTACTATGTATACCTTCTGAACATAAAACAAAGAGAAAGGAGAAAAATCTAAAACATAGGAGTGGCAGGGAGAGAAAGGGATGTGGCGGAGATGGTGTCGCTGTTGCTAGAACAGTCTTCCCACCTTGTGGTTGCACAGTGAACTGTAGCTGCATCAGTGTGTGAGAAAAGGGGGGAGAGAGCGTGATGCAGGGAGAGATGGAGTGAGAGAGATAGAATGAGAGTGGGAGGGAAGTCCAAGGAGAGAGCCAGAGGGAGTGATATGGAGAGAGAGAGAGCACGCAAAAGGGAGGGCAGTTTAAACTAAGTGCTATGTTTTGGGACAGGCTAATCTGCTAGCGAGCAGTGTGAGGATCGGAGCGTTTTGTGTGCGGGGGACAGATAAGGGAGCGAGCCAGCCCGCCAGCCCGACCCACCGACTGCCTGACTGCCTGTTTTAATGTGCTGACTCTTGGGAGATTTAAAAAAACAGCATATTGACTGCTTAGACGTGTGTGGAGACCCTGGGCAAAAACGCCACCACTACAGCCACAGCCAGCAGAGGTGCATCAACAGACAGGGAAGAGTGAGAAAACGTAGAGGACTGAAAAATCATAACTCCAAATCTAAAACTTAAACAGGATTTTTTTTTTCAATTGATTCCATTTTTTCTTTCTTTCTTTTTTGTGTTCCGGGACTGACTCCCAACCATTGAAAAGAAAAAGGGGAGCACAGAACAGAAGAGAACCTGAAAATAAAAGGACAGAACGAAAAACAAACGCCCCGAATCTGAACATGTTCGAAATAAGCCGAACACTCAACGCCGCTTTGTTGAGCAATGAGGTAAAGACATTTGGCTTTGCTTCTTTCTCCACACCTCACCTGTGTATGTCTGCTGCCAACCATTCTGTCATCTACGTTGTTGTATGTCTGTGGTTGTGCGTGTCTGTACACTTTTGTATGCTCATAGCCAGAAGACAGAGGGGATGATTGATAACAGCAGCTGTTTATTATATTTCCCCGGCATGATGGTCGGTACGGCGAACAAGGGACTGCTACACTTCTCACTCTCATCCTGACTTGTGAAAATAAATGGAGAGCTAGTGCGTAGACTTTATATCACCTTATTGTAACTAAACCAAGGTAGTTACAAAACCCATCAAACATAGGCTTGCTTTTGTAATTTGCCCACCTGGGGCTAAAACTGTAAGTGCGCCTTCATGTGCACATATGTCTGTAAGTGCAAGTGTGTATGCCTGTATGTGTGAATGTTCACACATGCATTTGTGTGGGAGCAAAGTGTTCTGTAATGCCCCTCTACCTCCTCTTTCTTCATGTTTTCCCCCCACTCCCTCTTCTGTCCTTTTCCATTCACACCACCCATCCTACCTGCTGTTATCTGTTCTCCTTCCCCTCTCTCATGCCCCTTCCCTCTCTTTTTTTTCCTCTCTCCCTCTCCTCCCCTCTCTTCCCGTGTCTGTGTATGAGTGTGTGTGTTTTGTGAGCAGCATCTCAAGATGATGGCAAGGTACGGGCAGCTCTCGGGACTAGCAGCCAGTGGCGTGGGCTCCGTCCCCGAGACACACTCGCCACTATTTCCCAGGGATCTCCTGTCATCGTCAGCCCAGATGGGCTACAGGTCACCCCTGGTAAGATGACAGACAGACCAATGTAACTCCATCTTTTTAAAGAATACAGAGAAGCATATTAGCAAGAAAAGAAACAGGATAAAATAGGAGAATAGTAGTTGGTACAATTGTGAATCTGTGTGTGAAAGAACAAATGAGCAGAAAGAGAGCAAATCAATTGTGGGATTCTGCCTGTATCCCCAATGGATATTATTAGTAAATATTTACATTGTTATGTTTGTTCAATTACAGACGCCTACCCTGTATTTAGCCTCTGCCAGTCAGACTGTTATCAAGGGAATTCGAGGTGTTTGTGTGCGTGTGCATGCATGTGAGTGTGTGGGTAATATAGTTTATGTTTATTATATTTTGTGAATTCTACTGGCATCTGCAGTATTTGCACTTAATGTTTATATTTGCACCTTTAATTACAAATGAGCTCTCATAGTAAGTTAATGAACGGCCATTAGCAACACACCCACTATTCTAACGCAGCGAAACCTTTGAAAAGGAGAGATTCTTCTCAATTCCAATCCATATTGGACAAGTCAGATTAGACGGGAAAGCAGGAGTGTAGATAGATGTGATATTTTGCACATTACTCTAACATTTACATAGAAAAGATTACTTCAAGGCGAAGGGAATGAGAGCAAAAAGGGGCATGAGAAAACCCTGAGCATTTAGGCAAAAGCGTTGTAAGAAAATCCCTGACTCACCGCATTAAAGCGACATGAAGCTGTGGGTGTCTAATCCGCTGTGGGCTCTTCATTGGTTCGGCTCCCCTTCAAACTGGCTCAGATCCACACCCCAGAGCCTCCCGGAAGCCTTCATAACCCACTGTCATGCTGCTGACTGTACCCAGGGGTTTCCGTCAACTGTATGCAAATGAACGGCGAGCATAAGCGGGGAAATATATCCGTGAGGAGTTGAGCTTCAAAAAATGCTTTTCAGTTTTTTCCTTTGAATTCTTACATGAGTTCAAAGACATCAGGCCAGCATTCTGTTATTAAACAACACACACATTTAACTGTGTTTCTCACTGCCCATTCAGACTCAATGTTATCTGCTGTTTGCATAAAGCTGCTGGGCCATGAATTATTTGTTGAAAACCAGTGGAACTAATTAGCTGAATTAAATACATAAATATTATTGACGTATTAACATATTTTGATGCATCTTATTGCCATCTTATTAGATGAAATTTGAGGTGATTAGTTCATTAGTGAATTCCAGGGAGGAACTGAATGATCGGGTGACTAGTTGCACATTAAACAGAGATTGTAAATGAGGTAAGAGGGAAAAACAACTAAATGAATTCAAAACATTGTTGACTTGTTGACTACGAGGTTCTCGTCATCGTTACATTTTTAGTAAAATGTTTTGGTAATGGTTTATTTCTGTGATTTTGCACATTTGTAATCAATGTGTTGCTAGTGATGATGCATGCTCTTGTGTGTGCGCGTGTGTTTGTGTGCATGCATGCGGTGTGTGTTTGTGTGTGTATATGTGTGTGTGTGCGTGTGGGTGGGCGTGTGCCTAAGTGCATATGCTTGTGTACTGTATGCTTTTGAAAATGTGCTGGTGTGTATGTGTGTGTCTATGTGTGCCCGCATGATTACCCTAGACCATCGTTATAGTGATTAATGGTGCCTTCATTAAGCGCAGCAAGATCATTTGCATACATTAGATAAATGTCCTGGAAGATTCTGGTGGCTTTGGTGTGTAAAGCCTCAAAATCAGCATCACAATTTTTAACCCAGGAAATACAATTCAATAGCAGCAGGAAAACGTTATTGCGTATATCACAAACATCATCTTAAAACATGCAGTTACTTTATGGATTAATAACTGAAACTTTTTTTATGTTGCAACCCAAAAATAAGCAACTAGAGTACATTTTTATTTAATGTGGGATTGCATTAAACAAATGAATGATGAAAAAATAATAAATGAATAAATAGCTTTTGTCCTCTAATACACTATTCGCATGCAGCAAAGTTTACTATTACATCCCCTGGCAACACTGTGTTCAGTTTGTGGGGAGCATTTGTGCATCTGTTTGTGATGCAGGTCTTGTCTCTGTGTGTATATTTGGGTGTTGTCAGTTGTGCATCTTGTGTTTTCAGCTGTAAAGGACAGTGGCTTAAAAAAATTGTATTCTGATGCCATCACAACACAGGTACACAGAGGAGAGGTTCAGCATGCAATTAATGAAATTTAAACAGGTAATTCTGCGTTCAAAATGAGCATCGGCGATATCAGTTTACACCATTTGAATGACTGGGCCGTGTCACCTTAGACAAAGTGGATAAAATTAATCGAACATGTGAGCAAAAAGTGAAATGCAAATTATTCCGTATTTCAGTGAGTGTGATCTAATTTTCAAAGCCCACATCTAAAATCCTGCAGTGCGCCGTGCTTCAGAGCTGAATGTTGTTAATTTGTAGAAAGCTCCACTGATTACCCACTGCAGGCAGCTGTCGTTCTCTATGTGACACTAGGCTTTGTTTGACAACTCCAATCTTTTCTGTTTCAACATTTAAAAAAGAGGGTTGCATTTCAGACCTGCCAGAAGAGGTTCATCATCAGCACAACAACAAACAGATAAAGAAGGGAGAAGGAAAGAAGGGCTAACTGGCATAGTAGCTGGCAAACATGTGCTACAGTGTACTAGAGCCAGGAGATAGTTAGAGGTCATCTCTATTTCATAACAATGATTAGCTCCTTCCATCTGCCACTCACTGCATTTCCCCTCTTCTTGATTGCAACGTTTTCTATATCCAGGAAATTAGTTCATTTATGCTCCCCAACCCTGCCGTGAGTGAGTCACAAACAGGTGCAGCAGACTGATCAACGCCACTGATGAGAAAAAAAGACACTCAAAGATAGAAACAGAGAGATAGTGATATGTGCAAAACATGGCATCGACAATAACAATCATCACACAAGTACAATGGTGGTTGATTAATGCAGGGCTGAAGTGATATGCCAAAAATCTAAAAATAACTATCATAGGGATTCAGAAGTGATTATGTGAGGAAATAAGACTATCGCAGAATAGAGAGGTGTATTGCATTCTATCTAGTAAAGCCTGCTGGCTGTAGGCTATAGAAAAAGTTCCCATTTGACCATATTATCCCTATAGCATACATCAAACTGGAGATACCTTATGACAGCACCATGTCATACAATTTTATGTTTGCACTTGATATGAGCACATGTGATGTGTCAGTTACGGGGAACACAGAGAGGCTGAGAGGCACTGCAAGGCCGACCAGAAGGGTTGAATTGTTAAGTGTGTGTGTGTGTGTGTGTGTGTGTGTGTGTGTGTGTGTGTGTGTGTGTGTGTGTGTGTGTGTGTGTGTGTGTACGCGTGCGTATACATGTGTGTGCTGGCCACCAGTGCTGCAAGGAGGGCCTAGTGATCAGCAGCTGAGCCTGTGTCCCGCTGGGAGTCATCACTGCAGAATGGAGCAGGTGTCTGCCAGCTCATGCACGCACCCACACACACTGTAAACTTGAGTGAACTGTCTCTCTTTTTCCTCAGCGTCTCTGCCTCCCTCTCTCTCTCCATAATTCGTTTTTATGCACACCAAACCTGGCAATTTTGTCTGTCCACAGGGTGCCTTTTAGTGTGTATTTTATTATAGATTACCATGTTTTTTGATCATTATCTATTTTTCCTACTTGTCGACTTTGTAGACAAGACAAGACATATGAAAGGCTGGAGCTCTGAATGCGATCTATTGCTAGAGACAAATCCCCGGACTAGCCTGCTGCACCAACATACGTGTTTAGGCCCAGCCAAAGGTCACTTTCCTCTATTCAGATACTATGATCTAGAAGTACTGACCTGTAATTTCACCTATATATTGGCACATGGCAAGGCTCAGGGGTTCTGAATTGCATCTGTGCACTGCTCAGTGTCCTTGATATTCATGACAAAAAAGCCATAACCCACTGTTCATGTCACTTCAACAAGCAAACACAGAAAATTGTTTAAGAGGTGGGTGAAAAGCACAGCCGGTAATCCCAGTAGAAACAAAATGAGTTGCCCCAATCACCAAATACCGAAGAGTTGAACTTTGTATTAGTCCCGCATTGACTGACAGGTCTTCTAATACACCAAATGTATGTTTTCTGATAATGATAATGTTCCTGAAGTCTGGGGTTTTATTGTATAAGCTGTTGGGAAATAAAAACGCTGGTATCTTTAAAGTGACAGTCTTGTATGACAGATAATATATTATCTGAAAAATAATATAATTTATGTGCTAAAAAATACAGCCGCCCTGAGGTAATAAAATACAACCAAGTAAGTTTCAGCTGTATTGTAAAGCGTGTAGGCACTCATAACTGCTAGTGTTTGTGTGGATTGTATAGCTGCAGTATAGGTGTGTAAATTCAGCTGGGTATTTAAGTCACTGGCTACATTTTTACTTTGCGCTCTTTAGTAAGAAGAGTAAATAAAAAACTCTTACTGCATGTAGTTTTTGTTATTTCTCTTCTTTAATTCAAAAACCATTTTAGTTTCGGAGGTTTTGCTGTCTAGAAAATAAGCACTTAGTTTCAGAGAGAAATATTTTCGCTATTCTTAGATAATGTTCTCACTTTCGGTTATTTTATTTGTCTCGAATTGATAAACAAATAAATAGAAAGTACAATGAAACAGAAAAGAATTGGGAGAAAGTAGTATGTGACTTATTTAATTTTGTTAGTTTCAATTAGTGGAAGATGTTTTTGCTATTTGACTGTGACGTCAATTTCACTGGTTCTTGGCTAAATCTAAATGTCTAATGTTTTAGGTTGGCATAATGTTGCCGGAGGCTTATGTATCGGATCATGCAGATTTACTGAATTAATTATAAAACTGACAGTGACATCAACATGTACTGCAGATATGTCAGCTTTATAAACCTTGACAAAAGAGGTATTAGCCAGTACAAGCCCTTTGCTAACCTGACTGCATCAGTGATAATCTCACTGAGATTGCTTCAGCTCTGTCATTTCTTTCACAACAGACATAAATCCAAAATGCAAAATCTTGTGATGAAAGGACTATGTTAAATCAAACATTGATATTACATGGAACAGACAATTTATAGGTAGAGACTCCTAGCTAGACATTATCTGGCAGTCATTTTACAGCAGTGTTGTGAGGAGATGTACCTTACTGTTGACACCTAATGTTGTCTGTTGATGCTGAACTAACAAACGTTGCCAATACTTGAGTGATTGTCTGCGTCTGAGATCTTGGCATGTTGATTAACAACACTATTTTTTCTCCTTTTAGAACAGATAGTTTCAAAGCCAATGCGTTTTTATTGATTTGCTAATTGCTGTGGATGAGGCAAAGTACCTGCTGTCACCATGAATAAATGATGTATAGCTGACTTGTGCATTAGTGCTGGGGAGAATTCACCATGGAAGTTACAGTAACTGGCCTCTGATGCCACTGGGAAGCATATTTCAGCTGGGCCCTGTGTGTACAGTATGCCGTGAAAGTAGTTTTAAATGTGTGCAAGATTTGTTTTCAATTGATTCGCTTCAGTAGAGCAGTTGTTCAGGAACAGGCAGATAAATCAAGAGAAAACATTGGTAAATTGATGAAAATACCACAGGTATTTTTGTCCAAGGGGAGGCTAACACTAAGTGGTTCCTCAACCCAGGATGCAACTACAACATCATCTTGCTGCTGCCTCCCTCACTCCCATTAATAATAAATGCATTTTAACAGCATTCAGTTTTCCAGCGGAATTTGTCTTAAGCCTGTACATTAGTGACATGACTGCAAAGTGAGGTAATTTATAGGAGTGATTTTTTTACTTACTCCTCTTTATATGTGTTTTCCTCTGTGCATTATTGTATGTATCTGCCCTGGCTTAATTTTAGACATGAATTATACATTTTATACAGAACATCATATTACTTTCTTAGTGAATAAAACATTTGTGGAGCATTAGTTTTCTACTGAAGAATTCTTTTCAATTGGCTGAACAAGACAAAATAATTGCAATATGTCTCTAAGAATGTGGGCATTTAAGCTAAAAGTTTTTTTTATGGCCTTTGTTTTCCTTAAGCACGATAAAGTGTAGTTAAGCATGAATAAATGTGGATTTGTGCACCATGGGCATGGTTTGGTCCAGAAAGCTGTAGGTCACTCCTGTGAATCCGAACTCCGAATGCGCTCGTATCAAAAATGTAATTACTTATCAAAAGCTGTACTACAGTCATTTAGGGAAATGTGATAAGTGAAAATGTGAAATTCCTGATGAAGTTTGTCATCTCAGGTGGCAGGTGTTGTTTCAGCGAGTAAATAAGTAACAGATTCAGCAAATAATGGATACAGAAAAAATCCAAGCAACAGGAAAGTGAAATCTGAAGTGGAAAGATCTATGTGCATCCAGTGTGTGTGTGTGTGTGTGTGTGTGGGGGGGGGGGGGTTGATTAAAGCCTCCACCAGATGGACCACAGCAGTTGCCCTTTGAGCACGGGTATACCCCAACAGGGATCAAAAGCAAAACGGGCTGCCATCCCCCCAGCCACAAATCTAACGCCCACCCCACAATCAACTGACCCACCACACTGCAGCGTGATGTCTAATCCATTTGACGGATCAGGTTTAGATTGGAAGACAGTAGAACAACAGAAAATAAAATACTAGTAGTCATGATATAAATGTGTATATATTTGAAATTGTAGAGACCACAAATGTAATGTAATATACAGATGCCCTTACAACTGCTATACTTCAGTGACAGCTAGACTAAACTTTATAATCTGTGTGAGGGCTGGTGGCCTGCTGAAGTTGAATGTCACCCCAAGCTGTGGACCACTCTGTTGTCCAAATGGACACTAATCCACCAGAGTCCTGTTGAGAATACACTCTCAGTGCCAGAACACATGCCAGACTCAAGAGCCAATGAATAGCTAAGCCTCTATGAGCAACTCCACAAACCTTCCCTCATCTGTGTCAGGCTTCTGCCTCAAAGACACACATTGTTTTCTTCCAGTGTTATAAAAAGGTATAAAATAAGCCACTGTTTTAAGAACTCTTTAAACTTCTAAATTAGAGTCTGTACATTTTATATGCTTTATTGTATTGTTTTCTCTAGAGCAAAGGAGGAATTACTCATGGACAAAGCACTTATCTAAGTATTATTCTAAATTACATTTAAAAAAGGTTCTAACTGCCCTGGGACTGTAGCTGTGTGGTTACAGTGCATGGTGCTTAACTGTAATGTACCCAGGTTTATGTCCAAAACTGGCCCTTTGTTATAAGTCAGACCCTCTCTCCACTGTTCCTATCTGTACCTTTTTACTATCCGCTACTGTATGTAATGAAGGCTGGGATGCCGGGAAATAATCCTTTTTAGAAATCTAAAGAGTTTACACAGAGATCGAACAATCATTCATTCTCTATTCCACAGATGGAGACACACCGTTCCAGCTTGAGTTTTCAAACAACCCCTAGTCAAATCTCTGCAGTCTGCAAAGCTCCCGCCACACCAAACAGCTTTGAGTTAAAGTGGAAGAAAGTGGCTGTGACAAATGCAGCAGCGCCTTGTTCCAGGATCAGAATGAACAATTCATTTCTGACCTGAATGGTTTCTACCATGGACTGTGACATAGGCAAGGGTGAAGCTGACTGTGTATTATGCCCACAGACACAGACTATGTATATGGAAAGCTTCACGAAGATTGGTTTAATTTTACAATAATACATTTCATGAGTTAAAACGTTCAGAAACCATACTATTGGTTGAATGTAAAAGTAATTTATGTTTTCTGGACAACTGAATCTCCTCAAACATCTTTTTTTCTAAGACTCTGATGCAGTATGACGGTGCAGAGCAGCACAATTTAAAGGTGAATCCCTGTTGTCAGTAATAGCTGTATTTGAAGCAGCCAGGGTGGCTTGTAATGGAGCATGTGCCGACAACATTACCAGTGAAATCCCAGTGTTCCTCACCAAAAGCATTCTGTTGAAGCATGATCAGGTGAGTTTTAACCTAGCAGTTCATTTTCTGTATAAATGGCTCTGTGAGGAATACGAGTATGTTCGGGCATTCTGTGTGAGAGCATGCGAGGAACTTTACGTGAGTGAGTGAGTATCTTGGTAAATTGGGTTTAGTCGTTTTACATATGAATCTTGTTTAGTTTAAGATGAGTGACAACTTACAGTAGTTTTGCAAGGATGACTATGCTCGTAGTTTGCTGATGTCACAGACAGAATTTGGAGGTCTTGCACCGAGCTAAAATCCCACGACGAGCTTCATGGGATTTTAAATCCAGTATATGCGACAGTTACTCAGCCTACAAACAAGATAACTGATGATGTCTGGGTATGTGAGTGGAGGGTTTCCATCAGGCTCACTACTCCAGTCTTGTGCTGCCAAGTCATATAGGTGTACCTGATTTATTGTTTTTAATTATCCAAATTCCTCTTAATATCCTCTTCTTTCTCTCTCCCCCTTCATCTCTCTTCTCACTGTAGCAGTCACAGGTTAACTGACCGCACAGTTCGCAACATGACCCCCACCTCACAAACGTTAACACAGCACAGTGTAACCTCACATTTGGTGTAGTGGGGTTAATGTCTAAACACGGTAATAGGCGTGTGATATTTTTGTAATATTGTTGTAACAGGGTTATTACTGACATGGTTATTATACCTTATAGCTTGATATAAGCAAGTGACATATCTAGTTAACAGAAGGCCAAAATCATGTGGGGCAATATTGTGGAAACTAAACATCAAGAGTTAAATATAGGTAACAAACCCCAGCCCCTGCATATCAGGGAATTGACTGAAAAATAAAAAAAGGAGGCGTCTTGGTGTGACTGGCTGATTTGATTGACAACATGAGGCACACCACAGGAGCAGAGGGTGCAAAGCAACCTCTGAAAAAAAAACAAAAAAAACAATTTAATTCTATTTTCTTTGGTTTGTCTATTGAACATTTTTGAAACTGAACTAATTCTAAAGTTAACTGTTATCAGAGAAACTTAAACATGATAACATCTATAATATTCATGTTTATAACATGAAGGGGGCAGTGTTTTTGACCTTTCAGCATCCATAGCAACTCTTAATAAGGCTTCACATCAGGAGAGCTGTCATGTCATCTAATATGTATATGTTGGTTATACCAAGCTATTGCCTGGTTATTATTTACTATTTAACATAACATTAAATTATTATTTTATTACTACTAGTATTTTTATTATTAAAAAATATAACCTCCTTAATTACCTACTATGAATATTTTACAACCCATTATCTTCTTATCATCAAGATATTAGCTCCACTGATCCATGCTACTACCTAGATATTACATCTATATCACCTTGTTATTTTCAGAAAATTACGTCAGTATTACTCCGCTATTACCAAGCTGTAAAGTACTAGATTTTTTTAAATCTTCATCCAATTATAAATTTAGTGGTAGGCTGTGAACTTGAATGTCCTTCCCGTATAAGTAAACATAATTTGCTCTCAGTGGTTTAACCAAAGAGACATTTTGGTGAAAATGCTCCTCTGACTTAAAAGATGAGATTTCTTCTGCGATAAGCTTTTGTGGCAGATATACTCCCTCTCTTCCATTGCCACATTGTCAGTGCACCATGGCATAGAGTGCCCTTCCTTTGAAGAGAAAGAAAATACGGGATTTGGTTGAAGGTACAACAGTGTTGTAGATACACTCTGTTCCTTTGACCATGAAATTACCAAAATTCTCTATTCACACTTTGTGCACCATTGGTTCATAAAAATAAAGCCCCTGGTCTTAACACTGAAAGCAAACAACAAAAGTCAACTGAGTCCAAATTGGCCATTGTTATCATTATACAGCCGCATTGTGTTAATAGCTGTCTTCTGTCTGGGATTCAATGATGCTGAGGTTGTCACTGGGCAGGGAGAGCGGCAAGTTGAATGCTGTGATTCTCATTTGCTGATTGTTACCGGCAGAGGGTGGACACCTGCCAGGGAAGAGGCGATCATCAGTCTGAGTACCACAGCAAGATGCTACTTCTGCCAAAATTTCAATAGAGCAACTAAATCTATCCTTCAAGGGCAAATCAAAAAGAGCCTGAGTAAGCTGTGGCATACTGAGGAGTGTGTTCTATTAAATGTATTGGGCTTTTTTACTGCACAGACTACTGTGATATTTTACATTGAAATCAATTATTAGCTCTCTTAAAAAGCAGTTTTTACTGTCAGTTTCAGTGTTGTTGTAAAAACCGTGGCAAAGATAATTTAGTTTCAGATTGTGTTTTCTTACGTCCTTGGTTGCAAAATTGGCTCTGAACTTGCACTAACAATTGCACACATTAGTTTTGCTGTGCAACCCAAGTTTTCCTTCTCTTGTCAATATTAAAGGTATTTTCTTTGAGGTAACACCTCTGTTGGCATCCTCACTTCTCCTCCTTTAAATAGAAGCCTTATTATGCAGATTAAAACATAAGGCAGGTGTTGAAACACTGCATCTGACAGTTAACAAGGCTCAAACCGATAGCACCCACAATTATCACTGTCTGAACGCTGCATATTCAAACCTGCTATTCTGCATACATAATTCTCTTTCCCACTTGTTATCAAAATACTATGTATTGACTACTACCAGATGGTACTGTATTTGTACAGTACCAATATATTCAGTGAATGTTTAAAGCTGGAAATTCAACACAAACAGATTTTTAAGGCGTGGCACAGCTTTACCACCATAAGTTTGTGCAATAGAATTGAAATTAATAAGAGAGAGGAAAAGGAATACAGCCCGCAGTTAATCCATTAAGGTCTGTGACAAGGAGGGGTTTAGGGTGGAGAAGCATGGCAGAATAGAGGGCAGGAGGAGTTCATGACAATTAGCCAACTCTCTGCTTTCCGAATTAGCAGGCTATAAGCACATACTGAAGCACACTTTTGGGGTCCAGCCCATACAAGCTCCAGTTACACAGCAGACTATAGACACACTTCATAAACTTCATGTTTTTGACTGTGTGTGTGTGTCCATTCACACACGTGTATATGAGATCAGTTGTGTGTGTGTGTGTGCGAGTGTGTGTTTATAGATGTAAGCCAGTGCCAATCAGTGAAATGAGGTTTCACATTGCTGATGGTGGCTAATCCTTCTGGGTTAAAGCCACAAAAGCTTTTTAACTTTCAAAACTTCAAAAGAGAAAAGAAATATAATTTACCTCCTCAAAAACTATTTAGCATCCGTCATCATCTAATAGGCCAAATAATGCATCCAATCAATGCTATACACTTTTTTTTTCAAATTCTGACAAAACGGATATATACAGATATTTATGCGCCATATTGCAATTTATTCACATAAAGACAAACTATAATACAGAGACGTAGAATCACAATAATATAAGCTGTGCTGCAAAATCTTTAACCTAAAGACTGTGAAGTGTGTATGGATGCCCTTGGTAGGATATCTCAACCACTCTCTCCATCTGGATAAACACATTAATACAATGCACAGTGTGTACCCCTAACTAGGACATGGCGGCAACATGATTTCTTTTTTGTATGTGTTTGTATATCATAACTACACACAGAGATACACACACTCTGTAGCACATCACAGTGCAAAGAGCCGAATGTGTTTATGGCTAATTTACTGAGTAGCAACACTCATATTCATTGCTTTATAAAACCATGGTCCTGTAGAGCAATTTAGTGAAATGGCACACCGAGGACGACAACTGTGAAGGACTATTTTCACTTTCAAATCATATTTTCATTTGGAGAAAAGGTTATGTGTATCACATGACTGAAGGAGAAAACAGCCTCAAAACACTGTACTTTATGAAATAAGAAAATGATCACCCTCTATGTTCACCCCATAGTTTACTGCCTCTACACATCAATAGTTGAGACTTGACAGCAAAGAAAAACCAAAAATAGAGATATAATTTGTGACTCAGGAATTCCAATGGATCTGACTTCCCATTCTTTACAGCAAGAAATTAAAAAGCAATAATAAAAAGATGGTTGAGGGAGAATATTAGAAGCAATGAGGTGGAGAAAGGTTTTTCCCTGGTCCAACCTTTATTAAACTCAAAGGTCAGTGCAGGACGAAAAACGATGGACAGGAACCTGAGGGTTTGTTGCCTGTACTATTCAACTGCAAATTTTGCTTCTTTCCGCTCTTTGGCATAAAAGATACCGAGTTACATAACAAAGGAAAGGAGACAAAATGCACTTGTATTTTTCTCAATTTTCTTTGTATTTCATTCTACATTGCTCTCACTCTGTTGTCTTAAATATTATTTGATCAATACAAATCTCCAAATTGCAAGTGCCAGCATATTCCATTCTCTCTAAAACAATAGCTTGTTCAGCCCATCTTAATCCGTGTGTGTGTGTGTGTGTGTGTGTGTGTGTGTGTAGGTATGTCAGCACATGTGCACCTTTACTGTTTCTCAGGCCTAATTGAAGACATAGTGCGGAATCTCATTAGTATGTCAGGCACATGGTTCCAGAAGGGAGGCTAGCTAGCTGTAGCTAACCAGACAGGTGGACAGGTCATGGAGCTTTGGATCACTGCTCCCTTTTTGTGTGCCAGGACCAGCCTTATCGTTCCTAACACTGTGCCTTCCAGTTTCTCATCTGTTTTTTTATCCACATCTCCAACATAACGTGTTTCAATTTGTCATAGTATTTGTGTGACAGGGTTCTTTGTCTGCCATATGAATATGCTTATGTATGCTTGTTAAGTAGCTAGTAGTAGGCGGCTGTAGCTCAGTTGGTAAGGCAGTCATCCATGGACCACAGGGTCAGTGGTTCGATACCTGGTCTGGTCTCTGTGCATTTGGGGAGGGTTGCGTCAGGAAGGGCATCCGGAGTGAAAACTGTGCCAAATCAACATGCAGAAAATGATCCGCTATGGTGACTCCATAACTCACAGGATGAGCTGAAAGGACAAAAAATAAATAAAAAATGCTTTTCAGTATGTGCCTTCTCAGTGTATGTGTGTGCATTTATGTTCTGTGAAGCCACAGCCAAGTTCTGTTGCCTGCCAGGTAACAGTAATAAGGGAAGCAAGAGCTCCCTCTTCTTGTCTGCCTGAGATAGGGGCCAGCTGGACTAATCCACCTGAGGCAGGTTTGCGCCTGAATATAGCACATTTGTTTTTGTTTTTGTTTTTAGTTGGTATTGTTATTTTTATCAATATTCATTGACAATAAATAAGGTTTAGTAAAGATTGTAATTAGTCATAAGAGCCTAATTGGCAACATCAAACATGTCAGTAGCATTTTATTAAATGAGCTATAATTACTCGGGAAAACAATAGCCACAACGTTTTTATGCCCTGTATAAAACAATTCTACAATGAGCAACTGCTTTAAAAAGAGCACTCCTGGGCGTGAGGATTTAGGCCCCCTAATCGTGTTAGCATCGGGCCTGTGTAGGTGGGTTTTTGTTGTGGTGGAAGAAAAGAGAAGATACGCTGTTGCTGTTTTTCAGCTAAGTCCGAGAAGTCTACTCATGACCTGACAACAGGTAGTTTACACCCAAACACTTTAGCCGTAATGCAGAAAATGTGTTTAATTACGTGGAAAAAAACGCGTTTTCAAACTACAGGATAAAACTAAGCTCACAGATTATTATGAACGGTCAGGTGGGGAGTAATGTAAGTAAATTAGACGGACAAAACGTTCGATTAACCCCTGGAGAACCCACCTCTGCACATGATGCCTCCTGCTCCCCACAAATCTGCCTCTTCCACTCCCATCCACGAGCGCACCGCCCCGTTCTCCCCAGCCAATAGGAAACCGCGCGCGAGGTGAACTCTCATGCCATAAATGGCATTTTATAGAAAAGACACTGACTTTGGATGTTTTTTACCTTTTGCTCTGAATCTTTTGCTTTGGTGGATTCTCTTTACTTCTCCGCTTGATTTGTTTAGGTGTTTCTTTTTTCACGGGACAGAGCTGCAGGTCTTCCACACCCACGGCTTCGTTCCGTTTAGTATTTGGCTCCTGTATACTCACTACACTACACGCCGGTTCATTCATCTCCAGCAAAGCCGCGGCTACTCCATCCGATCCTCTTCACCGCATTGACCGGCTTTTACATTTGTCCGCAGATAGCACAGTTACCGTCCGTAACGGCACCAGCTTCACACGACAATGGTCATGGTGAGTAGACTAGCGGCCGCAGGGCGCATGTTTCTATCGCACTTGATTGTTTCTTTATTGTGCCATCAGTCTGCTTCCAGCTTGGATTTACTTCAATAAAACCACACAGCGCACCGCAGCAGGCAGATAGGCAACAGCCGCAATCTGTGCAACACACTCAATTTTTGTGACTTACTGTGGATAACTGGGGGGAAAAAAATCGTTGATTGTATCTCATTCCAAACTGTACCTGTATGGGCAGGTGTGTCCTGACTGTCGGAGCGTAGGTGTGCGTTCATTAGTTTGGACAGTAGCGTCAATTTAAACTTAACAAGTGCAAATCGTGAGCTACCGACAAAGCAGGCAGCTTTCTTCATGATCACATTCTGCTGCTCCATGTGGTACTTTAAACCAAACAATCTCACCTACAGGTACTAAGAAAAACGTACCAGTAGAGTTGTAAATATGCGAGAGACTACATGTCTTTTATGAAGGCATTTGGCACTGAGATGACATTTTGCGGTCCTTACAATTCCAAGGTGTTAATTGATGGTTAGGACTTGTTTCTGGAGTTAGAGAAGAACTTACCTTTAGGTTAGGGTACGTGTGTGTTTGTGTGTTGTGTGTGTGTGTGTGTGTGTGTGTGTGTGTGGGGGGGGGGGGGTTGTGTAAGACACAGCACTATACGCAGTCGTGTAATTGTACAAGGGACTTCAATACGCACCCAGTAACAGCTACTTTATATACACAGTGCTGCGCAGGCATCCTATTACCATAGAGCCCCAGGCTGCAATCACTCCGCTAGAGCTCTGCTCCGCGCTGCTCTGCCCGGCTCACTCAAGCACAGACCTCAGCAGCGATTGATTGCTTTGCTGGGATTCAGAAAGCCTTTTCTCTGCCAAACCAGGCTGATGTTGGCGTGTGCCGACGAGGGCTCAGAGCCAGCCAGAGAGCGAAGGTGTTAACTTTGAGGCAGTGGGAGGTGAGGCATAGGGCTGACAGGCAAGTCAAACAACCAATCATAGACTCTAAAAGATAGGTGGGGGAGAGTGGGCGGGCTCTGACCTTCCAGCTGAGCAGGCGACTGGGCGGGTGGCTGCAGGAGGGAGGGAGGAAAGAGGGAGGGCGGTGAGAGGGAGGGAGGCTTGCTGCAGCCCAGCACTCTCATCCAGGCTCACCATTCTCCTCTCAGCATCTGTGGAAGAAGGCGATGCGTGCTCTGTACTACTCTAGTACGCTCTCTGCCCGCTGCTAAGACTCAGGCACAAGGAAGAGAGGCAGGCAGAGTAAGAAGAGGAGAGAAAAATAAGGACACTTACCCAGGAAGTGTGTAAGAAAGAGTAGGGAATTTTCATTGCTGAGGCGTTACTGTAGCTGTTGTGTGAGGAGAGAGCGCGTGAGACAACGGCCGGCGTCTCCCAAATGGAGTGGAATGGGTTTAAGATGGTAAGGAAGAAGCTTACAGGCAGTCTACCAGTATACTACACTGTACATTGTTAACCAAGGTTTCATTTTGGACAGCCTGCCTTGGATAGAGAAGCTTGTAGTTTTAGATATACCATCTGCCACAGCTAGTATGGGTTATATTCTTCTAGCATGTGCAATGCAGTGATACTGTTGAACTATTTGTTGTGCAGAATATTAAGTTCCCCCTTATAAGGAAGATGAATACAGCAGGGTGTTAGTGTGGCAAGGTTTGTGGGCAGGATGAGAAATAGAGGGAGACAGATGGAGGGACAGAACCATGAACCAATCATGTTAATAAAAGAGGTGTGAACGCAGGGGTAGAGATTATTTTATTTAAAAAGGATGGGGAGGGGAACAGAGTGTGGGAAGGGTTAAGTCGGGGAACAGCACCCATTTTATGTTCAAGCCAGGGCTGAAGGTGTCCCACCCCCACCACCCCCTTTTCCTGCCTTTGCACCACTCTGAAATATTTACCTGCGCATAGTACCGCAGCAGAGGTGGAATACTCATTGTTGGTGCTGAATGAACTATAAGGTTGTAGAGAAAATTGACTTTGATTTGATAGTCAAGTTTGAAAAGTAGTCATTTTTAATCTGTGAGTAGACTTGTTATCTTTCATGCTGCTTGTGTAGACAGTGGGAATGTGTGTTGTCCATGTGATGTCCAGAGCTGTAGAAGTATGGAATAGGTTTGTTGGAGTTATGCACATGCCTTGTAATGCTTTGCAGTCTCTTAAGTTTTAAACCCATTGCTTGTGTGTGTTTGTTTGTATGCATGTGAGCTCTCAGTTTAGCGTTTGGCTGTATGAGTGTGTTTGTTGGCGCGAGAAAAATTATTATAAGCTATCTAAGTATTCTGCTTTGCTGAGCTTACAAAGACTCACTTTAACTTTGCATCCATATTCCAAATCATCCATCACAACCAGCGCCAGAGGAAAATTAGTGGCCATATTTTTCCTATTGTAAGACATTTTTATGACTGATACTGCATCACTATTCTGCACACCATATACGGTCCAATTATTTTTGCATTCTTAGTGCATCGTTTTCAGAATGGTTCTCTTCCTGTCCACAAAGTGGCCTCGATATTTTTTGTGTGTGTGAGTGTGTGTGTGTTTGCATGAAGAATAGTGAAAGCATTATTTTTTGCATGCTGGCTTCTTTCCATTGGATGCAATCAAAATGCTAATTGGAATTAAGGCAACTCCCCTGTTTGCTGAGGCAGCTTGTGGTGTTAGCTGATATGGTGTCTGGAAATTCAAAGTACAGCCCATAGATGGAGATGGGTGTCAGTGCACAGAAAGAATATACAGTGTTTTGCCAGCTGGGGACTTGGGCTAAACACAGGTCATCATTTTACACACACACATACACACACACACACACACACACACACACACGCACGACGCAAACATGCAGTGCCTCTATTACGCTCTGGCAGAACACCGTGAGCACCAAGGTTACACATCACTGTTAAAAGGGTGGGGTATGTAAGGAATTTATTAGCTACAGTGCACTGAGTGAATGTGTGGTGAGTGACTTAAAAGTAACTGAACATCAGAGAAACATAAGTTAGGGATAGTTGCCTAGTTATGTAGTTCTGAGGAGAATATTCTTCTTTGCAGATATGAAAATATTTCACAGACTTGCAAGGGACATGAGGTGAAGAGGAACAGAAAACACTGAGAAATGTAATTTTGTTACTTGATAAGTCTAAGTCTGGCTTTGTTTTTAACTGTGTGTGTGTGTGTGTGTGTGTGTGTGTGTGTGTGTGTGTGTGTGTGTGTGTGTGTGTGTGTGTGTGTGTGTGTGTGTGTGTGTGTGTGTGATGGAAGACTGACATGTGTCCAGATGCAGAGTGACATTGTAAACTACAGCCTGATTAAACATAAAGCAAAATGGATGGAGTGATAAATAGACAGAAGTAATAGCTGTTCAGGCAGTGGAACAATTGCCTATATCCTTTCCTTTGTTTCTACCCTTAAATATTATCTCTTTAGGATTTACTGCAGAACAGTGCTGCATTATACACTATATGTACCGGAGATTAAAAGACATTTAATTGTTTTGCACAGTGATTGTGGAACTAAGACAGTTCTTGATATTCTGTGATGCAAAGAACTAGGTCATCATCTGACCACCTCTGACCACTCTAACAAAGTGAGGCAGACCACCCAGAGTGGCAGTCTCAGATATTTATCATTGAATAAAGAATTCTTTATATTCTGTTCTCCCAGTCCAAGTGTGCTTATTTGCTTGAAGAAAGAGTTTTCAAATTGGTGTTTGGCCAACTGCATAGTTTGACTGAGCAATAGAAACACACACATTTACATAAATAAAGCATTTTATGGCTCTGACTTGCTGATTGTGCATTGTTTCTTAACATAAAGTACACTTTGTAGAAGTACACGAGGTACTAGAAATGTAGAAGCCTTCTATGTGCAGTCTTACATATTGTGTGTTATTTTGTTAATCTATCTGTAGTATAGTTTATTGTGTGCATGTGTGTTGGTTGATTATTATATTGGTCAAGGCCTTGAACGAAAAGATTGCAGCTTAAACACAGACACTAGTTTGCCAGTTACAATTGCTGTACATGTTTTCAGTATTATCATTAACCCTGGACTGTAATGATTTTGAGTGGGGGTTCCTTTAGATAGACAATGTTATGTGAGTCAATATTACATAATATTACATGATACACTGACTATAATTAAAGAAATGCAGTTGACTGGCAGTTAAAAATGTGCAGACAGGTGACAAACTATAGGAATAACAAGCATAAAGTGTCGTAGTAGTGTTTGGCCACCAAGTGCCATCAGAACAGCTTCAGTGCACCTATGCGTTTATCCTGCAAATATTTGGAGCTCTGCTATATACACTTCTTTTAAAAGATTTTCCCTCATTTGATGCTTTGATTGTGGTGAAGAGCTCTTAACACGTTGGTCGACAATCTACCTTTGGTGTTCAGTTTATTCGAGATCGGTACAGTGAAGGCCATAGAATATGATTCACATAATTTTAGTCCTCAACAAATCGTTCAGTGACACCTCATGTCTTTAGGAAAGGAGGCATTGTCATCTTGGAGGAGAGAAACATTTTTCCTTATAGCATAATATATTGATTTGTAGTGACTCTTTTCTCAGGATCCGCATCTGACCCACGAGCCACCAGTTTCTTTATGGCCTGTGATGTGCCATGCAACTGCGCACTCCCCTACCTCCAGGCATTGGCAGGTGGCGGATTGTATGACCCTATTGAAGTAATGTAAAGTATTAAGTGTAACAAATTTAAAGCACAAGGCGTGACTGATTGATCATGACAAATCATTTCTGACCTACCTTAACTAAAGTACTACATTTTTACACTTGTAATCCAGCTTTTTAGAGTGTTTAGGGTAAAAGAAGTTTAAAACTAACATCCATTGTATACACTTTTTTGAGACTGCATCAGCCATTTTGGGTGCATTTTTAACCGACTGGCTTTTGGGGTTGTATGAAAGGGAAGGGACTAACTTTGTGGGTTTAAAGATTTTAGCAGTTGTTGAATAATTTCAGCAAATTCCCCCACAGCATAACAGAAACACCTCATTCCTTCACAAGCATTCGGACCAATTATCCAATCCTATTTCCTAATGTCCTTGATGTCCCTGATTAGAATGCTGATGTAACTTTATTCACTTCCCATAGCCAGTAGTCTTTGGGTGTTTGTGAAGTTCCTAGTTGACCATTCATGTCATAGCAATCGACCCTCTTTAAAAGTCACGTAGATATTGTCCTCTTGCCATCTTGATCCAAATTCAGATTCAACTTGGCCTGTTCAGCATTTTTATACATACCACAGAGCATGATTAAATTTTAATTGTTTATGCAGGGCACTTTTGTTTAAATATCTGAATTTCTGAAGTTATTCTGGCTTTTACTTTTGTCACCTGTCTATTGCTGTACATAAAGCTTTTTATTTATCTGTGATATGTCACTAATAAGATTTTTTTTCCCTTTTTTCCTTTCACCCTTACACTTAAGACATGAGGTTTTGCCATTGCTTCGGCATTATTTGGCCGAGTACCTTATACAGTCTATCTGTGCTTTGGAGTGTCTACATAAACATTGCAAAATGTTATTGTCTTTATATGTCTTTTCCACTTTTCATTAAATAAAAGCTGGATGGAACCAGTTAATGAGCCAAAAGCCTGTTTGAATAAGAAGCTGCTGTAACAATCTCTGTCCCAATTAGCACGCTTTGGTTTTTAAATATTCCTTTTGTGTGAAGCCTAAACACACATGAAGACTCACAAAACGGTCACGTTGAAAATTTAATAGGCTTCCACAGCGATTTTCTTCATTTATTTAAAATGTTTTTTCCCCTCTTTTTAAAAAGCTGGAAATCTGAGAGGCATGGCAAGGCATTCTGCTGTGAGGGGAACAGCATTCACAAATACTAGACCTAATTCCTTTGGCAGCAGCTCAAGCTGCAACAGACAGACACATAATCAGCTGGGGAGTGTTAGCGCCTCAGCCCACTAGCAAACACAGGACCGAGCCCTTGTTGTGCATTGCTGCTTTTCAGAATAAATATCCGGATAGAAAATACAGTGGGAGAAAAGAGTTATTCATGTGTATATAGCTCTTTGTTCAGTCAAACATACACAAGGAGAGAGGAATGCTGGCTTTCGTAGCTACTTTACTCCTCTTTCTCCCTTCATTCCTCTGTCTCTCTCTCATCCTCCACTGTACCCTGTGTGTTTTGGTATTCATACAGATGTTTGAATTTGAGTGGCAGTTTCTCCTGATACTGTGCACAAGTGACTGACTCGTCTCATCTGCATTTTGCATCCCAGGAAAAAAGACAACAGAAAGAATCAGCAGGCGGACTGTGTGTGAGTGTGTGAGAGAGAAAGGGCATGTGTTTGCATGTTGACTGTTTGGTTTTGGCAGCTTAACCGGCACAGTGTTGTTGCTGCGTGATGTTATATATTAAGATGTTATATATATATATAATGTGTTATGATGTTATA
The DNA here is from genome assembly GCF_033026475.1 of Channa argus. Taxonomy (NCBI): domain Eukaryota; kingdom Metazoa; phylum Chordata; class Actinopteri; order Anabantiformes; family Channidae; genus Channa; species Channa argus. Next base: position 10,737,589 of record NC_090204.1, read on the forward strand.
TATATAATGTTATATATTAAACATTAATATAGTTAAACATTAATATAGTTTCTGTAACCAATTATACATGTAGTTCCATGTGCTACAACATGGCACCACTGTGGTTGGTAATAGACACATTCACAACATCTTACATGACGTCCTTTAGCCTTCCCAATGTCAACACAAAACAGTCTTTGATAGTTATTGATAAGCATTATGCTAAGTAAAGTCCAAGTGCAGCAGAAAGGGGTGAATATGAAGGTCCATCTGAAAGACAAGCAAAAGTCTATGGAGAGAAAAGAACAGGAGAGGGAAAATTGGTTCAGTAAAAAGATGTATACAATCTAAAAGATACACAGCTGTCCAACACATGTTGTCAGAAAAAAAACATTGTTGCAGAATTTTCTGTGGAAATCAGCTTCTATATGTTACCTCCCTGGCACATGCTACATTAAATGAGCAGAGATAGTTTCCTGTGGGCATTTTCAATAACTCTGCACTGTACAGCAGTTGGGGGGATTAATCTGCTCGTTTGAATGCACACCACACTTAATGGCTTAGCTGGTGTGCCGCAGGCCTCGTCTGTTAGCTGCGCTGATATACATTTAGGCTTTGTGTCTCAGTCTCCTTTCCTCCTGCTGCAGTAGGAGCCATTTCTGATTGCAGCACTCTCACATTAAGTTACACTGAGATAGATTTTCAAAGATGATGGGATCAATACAAATTCTCAAATCAAATTGATTGTGTAACTAGCAGAAACTTTCCAGGCGTCCAAAACTGACTGAAATAGTTTAGCGAGTTGAAATGACAATATAGTAGAAAAGAAAATGTATCCAGGTAAATAATAATACAGCCCAAAAGTGCAGGCTACCTGTTGTATGAAAACTAATTTGATGAAATAATTTGATTTGTTATCAACACAACAAGGTTGCCAAAAGATTTGTGAGAGTATATAAACAAAGTTGCAGCTTGTCTCTCTATCAGCGATTTAGTAACCTCCTCTACATGTAGCTTTGAGTTATTCATTGCCTCCATCAAACAGTTTACTCATTAGGACAGATGATGGACGGCTGCCCTTTTCCCTCACAGCTATTTGATTAGACTGAGCCGAATCAATAACCAGATTAGCTAGGCATACACATACGCACACATACATCCACAGACACACACTCGCACAGTACCCCAGGCTGTTGAATGAATTCTTGAGTACAACGGTCGGTTAGTGTCTATGTGATTTAGCTCTGTGCCTGTGCTGCAAGGCAACACACACGCAAAGACAAGCAGGCTGTGTCTGCGATGGAGCTGATGGGGGAAGCAGTGATTAGATTAGGAAGAGATCTGACTCTGCTTAGCAGCCAGGCGAGGGTTTCTCTCGCTCGCCGTTGTTCTCAGTCTATGTGCTGTGCTGTAGGTTTTGTTCTTATCTTACGCCTCCAGGCTGTTTATAGCTTTCTAAATACCTGTTCAACAATGCCAATATTACCAATTCCAGCCTCAAAACAGTTTTAATTAGAGCTCCTACTACACATTATGGTGGAAATAGAGTTCAATCAGAAAAGTTTACATGCTTTTTAGTCTGCTGCTGTCCCCTTTTGAAAAGGTTGCTTTAACCGATTTCCTTCTACTTTGTCCTGGTGCACTTGCAACAGCCATGGCCAGAAGCATTGTGTTTTCAAGTTGTCAGTCCGTCCATCCCCGTGTTGTGAATACAATATCTTGGGACAGCCTCGAGGAGATTTCTTTAGCTTTGACTCGTCTCACCAAAGGACCAACTGATTAGATTTTGGTGGTTAAAGGTCAAAGGTGAAAGTTGCTGTGGCCTATTCCTGTCGTCACAATATTTCAGGAATGCTTGGAGAGAATTTCAGTAGATCTGGCACAAATGTCAACTTGGGCTCATGGATGAACTGATTAGAAAATGAGTGTAAAGATGACATGTAAACTGCAGCTTAACTTTGTGGTGGAGACATACATTCACATGACAGTAATTCTATTTGTACATGATTGTAGGTCTGAGCAAGTGATGAATGTACAGTTGTTTACTGTGGGTTGCAATAATGTGACAATGCTGACTTGCTTGTTTCTGGCCTGATACATGCAGGTGGGGACAGTAATGATGTATTGCTGGCTAACTGAATTGAGTGAATGTGTGTGCATATTCTATATGTTTATCTATATGCGGTTGTAATTTAGTGCGTTTTCCTAAAGATAGGAGCCAGCATCACTGAAATGGCATGTTGCCTGCACAGGTGCGTGGCCACATTCACCTGCCAGCTACTTGTGGAGGTGGTGTCTTCGCTCATGACACATAGTGCTGACTCAGAAAGATCAACTTGCCGGCTCTCCCTGCCTCACTGTTTCTGTGTCCTCTAGCCTCTGTCCCAGCCCAGCTAAAAGCAACTTCAGCTTTACAAAAATGAGCACTGCATGGAGACACAACTTCTTTTGGGAAATGTAATCCATTGTGGTGCAAGTTTTTGTCATTGCAGTGCTACGGACTCTCTTGCAGTGTCACTTACTGTATATTTATTCAGTGAACAGTCAACGTAAATATATGTAACAAAGTGAGATCTTAACACATGACAAACATGCTTGTGTTATGAAAAAGGAAGATAGCAAGTGAAGAAGGCAAGGGCCCTATTGGGAAGAATCAACCTTTTATGCCATGTTTAGTGACAGGCATAATTTAGTCAGGATGACACTGTTATTCCTGTCTCTTCTCTTTGGTTTTTATCCCTGCTCTCTGATTCTCAGTGTTTTGGTTTTGCTTACTATCCACTGAAATATGGTTGATATTTTCCTAATAGGCCATAAAGATTTGATAGATATTATTGACACTAAAACCTTTTAACCACATTAATGACATTTAATTAAGCATGGAATTCCATGTAGGGGATAAGACGAAGCTTTAGTGCTTTTAATCCACAGAAATGTCCAAGCTGAGGGCTTGACAGCGATCACTTCCATCCGTCACACACAGGGATTACAGCAGGAGAGACAGCAATGGGTAGCAGAGACATCTTGCTTATTTGTTGCTGCAGCTTGAACTGGAAAAAGGGTTGGCAAGCTGTTTATGAGGATTTGATGTTGTTCAAGGAAACACCACTGTTCAGATGAAAACACTGCACTAACTTGCAGCTGAGTGTTGGATAGAGAAATAGAGGTCAGGAGCATATAGCTAGGGGCACGGGGTCTGGTCCCTGCACAGAAATGAAACTAAGGGAACTGTGATGAGGACCTGAGAGGCCAGGGCAGGGCTGGGGCTGTGGGACAGGGACTTGGGCTGACAGGCAAGGCCAGACCTTCAATTCCAAGGCCCAGTGCTCCAGGTTTGAGCCAGCCAGCTAGGCAGGTGTCCAGCTGATCTCACACCCCCACAGGGGAGGAACTGCAGAGCACCAGTCACTAGAGCTGCACAAATTGATGTGTCATCTCCAAAGTCAAGATGCTCACCAATTTTCTGCATGCGTTGGTGCAGAGTTGGGATTCAGCCAGTGGACAAATGGCTCCGGTTTCGCCTACAGTTTGGCTGAGCAAAGGAGACTGCGGTGTGTGTCTGTGTGTGTGTTTGTGTGTTTATTTTGTCTGTGAGAGAGAATGTGACTATACATGTATACATGCACTGCCCCTCGGAGTCATTGTAATTGAAAGAGGTTCTGTCTCTTCACAGCTTGTAATACTGTTAGAGAAAAGGTTTTACATGAAAATTGTTAAGTGAAATATGAATAGAGTTGAACAGGTTACATTTTATAATTAGTTTTGTTTATTTAAATGGAAAAACAAGCCAAATTACATTACATCTCTTTCTTAAGGCTAAACACAACACATCTGATATTTATATCAGATATGTAATACAATGTGATAATGTAATGTAAATATTTAACATTTGAAAATTAAAAGAGACTTTTTCTTTTTTAGTCGTGTGTATAAATCTTGATACGATTATGTAGATTCTATCTGACATACCCTTTGGCAATTGACCAAACCCTGTCATCTTGTGACCTCTGACCTCACCTAAGTAAGTGCCAATTACTCAAGGGCTTTGAGGGAGCTTGTGGAATAACTGCATCGATCTTACTGAAAGGCTGAAATATCACAAAGAGAAGAAAGACAGGAGAAAAAGTCAAGCCAAAGTTAAATGGAAAAATTGCTTATGTACGCATCTGGTGCATTCTGGACAATATATTATTCCGAGTCACACGAGAGAAAAGCGGTGGTGGAGGAGGATAGAAGAAAAGACGAATCCATTTGGTAAAGTAGATGCAGATCGATGAGGCTGAAGGCAGGCAGGCCAGAGTGCAACAGAAGAGGGGTGTGTGTGTGTGTGTGTGTGTGTGTGTGTATCAGTGAGTATCTGATGTGTCTCTGTGCATTTGTGAGCATGAGGCGTCCCAGATTACTTTCCATGATTGATCCGGCCCAGCATCCGTCTGACCTGCAGGACATTTCAGAGCTCGGAGGAAGCTGGTGGAGGTGAAGAGATGGTGAGAGACTCAGGAAGAAAAGGAGAGGAGAGGAGAAAAATAAAAATCAATATTGTAGAGCGCATTACAGAGAACCTGACTGGTTGAGAACCTGAGATAGTAAAGTTGTAATAATCTCCTTGTGTCAATTTGATAGGAACTCCAGTTCAATAGGACCGTGGAGGACCAGGAGGCAGATTTAGTTTGAGTCTAGATTTAGTTTGAGTCTAGTAGTATCAACTTTGTTGGATTATCTAAAAGCTAATATCTAATAGAATTTAAATATTTTCTTCCATCCTAGTTTCACATTTTAATAATTCAAATAATGTTAACATATGAAAAAAAAAACACATGAGGCAAAATGAGTTCTCAAATAATATCTGAAACAAGATGCTGAGGCAAAGTCTCTTAAGTCAGATGGTTACATGCTGGCTTCATTTTGTAGCTGCCAGGTGCTGTGTCTATCAGTAGAGAAATCCTGCATCACACTGTCTACTCCACAGTCTCTACCAGCCTTCATCTATCCTGGCCAAGTCAGGGAAAATTGAATGTACTGTAAGAGAAGAGAGAGAGAAGGCTGCAGCAGAACAACAATGTATAAGTGGTGGTTTTGCGGTTGTAGAAGGAGCTGATAAGTGACAAAAGTGAAACGGACAGGAAAACAAAAAAAATTTTAGCTTATGCTATAAGTGACACGGGGCTGTGTAAAAGAAGAGACAAAAATCTTTGCAGTAATGTAGTAATCTTTGAGCACAGTATGTGCAAAATGCCTTACACAATGGAATCATATATAAACTTCTTGAGCGTTTGGTACTTTTGAACAAGAGATGTGTACTCCCCTACTTTGCTGTGGGCAGAGAATACTACTAAGATTTGACTGCAGTACAGACACCAGTGGCCAGGAGCCCAAAGAGACAGGAAGCACTTTTGTAGCATTAAATATTAATGGTGTTATAGAGTGTATTGATTTTATAATAAGTTTTCCCAGCATCTGAGCCATGACTGAAATATATCCCCTCAATAATTAAAATTGCATCCATGAGCAGTTTTTCATCTCAGTTGATGTTGAATGTAATTGCATTGCAAACGTATTCCACTGATACAGTATTTGAAATTTTATCCAGAGATCCACATGTATTCAACTTGATAAATGCAAAGGCAATTAGAATATGATGAAAGATGAAAATGTGTTTGCATGTCTGTGTGTTGTGCCTGATACTTGTCAAATGGTTGAGCATTCTATTTTGAGCACCGTGTAGTGTTTTGAAAATAAAATGCAGCGGCTTAAACGCCCTTCTAAGAAATGCAATATACCTTTAGCCGACATTGCACTATACATTAGCTGTTGAAATTTGTTTGAGACTCATATACATCTGCTTGCTGCTTCTTACATTTTTATGCCCACATTTGTACATGCTACGATAATGCTGCACTGTCTGCTTGCTGCGGCACACCATCAACTTCCACAATGCCATAGTATGTAAAATGACGGCATTGCAAGATGGGTGTAAAATGGTTTTGATGTTTCACCTCTGCCTAACATTTCCTTTTTTCAGGATAGCTTTTTAACTTTGCATTTATTGGATTGTACAAGTTAATTCAACACACAGCCTTTACAGTATGTTGTCCTATCTTCCGGAGAAGATTAATGTTGGTCCACTATACTTGATGTGGTGGCTTCGAATTGTTGGAACAGTCCATTTGTAGCTCTAATTGTTTTATTACACCTCACTGGCTTTTGACTCAACACAACTAAAAGCTTGAAAATGGTTATTTGAAATGTAAAAAAAAAGAAAACAAATATTCTTTTCCAATTTGTCTCAATGCCATTTACACTGTGGACATTTTTTATATTTTACACAACTATTATTCACCAATAATCCTTCGGTTTTCACCAGACTAAAACAAAAGGTGGCTCTCAACTTGATATTTCTATATAATCATCCAGAAATTATCTTCATATTCAATATTACCTGCCAGTGACTGCATGTATGCCATGTCCTTCTTTTCTCTGACCTCCCTGCCTCCTGTATCTTCTTTTTCCATTTTAAGCTGACAGTTCACTCTCATTTAGACTTCCATTATGCATTCCTGCCTAAGTTTACAAGACACATTGACAACAGAACATGTACAGACTCTCTCTCTCCTCACCCACCTCTGTCTCTCCCTATCTTTGAAGTACTGAAAGTGTCTTCCCCATTATTCAGCCCTTGCTTTCTCTTCCTCCTCCCATCTGATCCTACACTCCCTCTCTTCATCTCTCTAGTAGTAAATGAAGTCAGAGGTCATCCCTTCTCTTTTACTCTTCTCCTGCTAAATTGGCTGCTTGTAGCATCTGTAGATAGCTGCAGGCATTTAAGCTCCTGCTCTGGAGAGCTAGTGAACTGCTCATTTGTGGCATTTCTGTCTCTTCAACCACAGGCTTGTTTACCCACAGAGAGCAATAGGGAAACCCTCATTATAAACTCTGCCAAGGTCATTGCAGTCACCACACCAATCTGCCAGCTCCAACACACACACACACACACACACACACACACACACACACGTTTATTCAATCAAGCTATTCATATAAAATGTAACATAAAGTAAACACCTGAAGAAATAATACCTTTACCATATTTCTATCTGAAAAACTCCTAAAAGAATTAACCTCTTCAACAGTTTGAGCAACACAGTCTATTTCCCCTATTCTCCAATGACAAACCATCTCACCCAGACATTATCCCATAAACAAAATTCTAGAGCCACTCTTCTTTGTTTTAGTTTGACCGGTGAAATTACTAAAAGGATATTTTTCTAGTAAGCCACCACATTTCTAATGCTCCCAGTCTCCCTACTCCCTAAATCCCACTGCAACACTAACCTTGTAAAGTGAGTGTATGATGTTGACGGTGGGCTGTGCACCCTCCCTCCCTGTGCTCCGCTCCATAGGGGTCGACAGAGACACAGTGGCGTCAGGCAGAGCTCCCACAGCTCCAGGGCTGGGCAGAGAAGGGATTGCTGACACAGCCAAAGATGGTAAGGAGACTACTGTTGCCAAATGGATGGCCCAGCCATTTTACACACCCATGAAGTAATATGATCTGATACTGTACTGTGTTTGAATTAATACACAATAGTGGTGATGCTGCTGACTGAGACAGTAGGAGCTGGAGAAGCAATTGATGGATGGGGCAATAGATGGAGGATAGGAGGGAGGACAAGCAAAGGAAGGAAGTTGTGCTGAGCAAGTGAAAAGTATTATTTAGCTGCTGTTCATATTTTGTATATATTCGAGGAACCCAATAAATAATATTGCACTCTTTGCCTGGTATTTCTTCACTATGTATATTTGGATTGTTTTAGTACTAAGTATTTCTACTGGACCTCTAATTTCCTGCACATACATTAGGAATTATTTGACTTGTTCAGTGCTGTCATGGTTGGTAAATGGTCTGCACTTATATAGCGAAAATTGAAAAAAATTGATTTATCATTCCTAAAATGCCAGATTTAAGATGACTATAGGGTGTACATCCATTTAGAACAACAATTTCTTCTAAATTCTAACACCATCTCATACACTTTGAATGTTTTGAAAACAATTCCACACTTTCTACATGTATTAAGTAGTGTTTTCACCCTAGTATGTGAGTGAAAGAAGCTGCATCTTGAGGCTGAGATGGTTCTGTGTTGTTGCAAGTCAGCAGGACATGCAGTGAGTTCTGTTCACAGTACTAGACGCCACAATGAAACAGGGACAGCCAGAGTGTTCACAACCAACAAGAAGTGGACTGCTGAGCGGCACAAATGCTGGTGAGCAGGGACAAGGAGAGGAATATAATTGGCCACTGGGACTCGGCAGGTCCCTGTTAATTAGAGGCAGCCATTTTGGTGTAAAAACTCCTCAGAAAATGTCCCATGGAGTTGAAAGTCTCTCCGACAGAATGGAGCCCAGCAGGGAATGTAAACAGACTTAATAAGGCCCTCTCCAATCAACTCTGTTATGGCTAGATACTGTTCTCTCATTCCGCTCTACTCTCATTCTCTTTCTCTCTCTCGCTCTCTCTTTCTTAGTCTGTCTTTGTATATCTGTTGTGGTAGAGTGGGGAGTGAGTAGGGAAGGATACTGTCAAAAGAACAATTTGCATGCAGCTCTCATCTTGAGAGCTTTTAGATATCTCCCTGTCTGTTTGTTTTTTGCTGTGGGCTTGGACCACTGTTCTCTCTCTGTATGTGTGTCTGTGCATGTGTATGCTTGAATATTTATTCTTACACCCACTGCAGATGCCACAGAGTGTGAATGCAAGAAGTGTGTGTGTGTGTGTGTGTGTGTGTGTGTGTGTGTCTGTAAAATGAGAGAATGGAAGCAGATGTAGGATTGACATTTAGTTACAGCTGCTCACTTAGATGGAGGAAAAAAAGAACATAATCTCATTTTAATAGTCCTCCTTAAGCCAGAAAAGTATTATGTTTTGACCCATGCATGGCCCTGTATGCAACCCAATTACATTGCTGGTATAGTTACTAAAAGAAAAACACCATCTTAAGTACTCCGATAAAGATCAAATGCTTTTCTATTGTTACTAATTATAACGTCTTTATTTTTTGAAAGTAAATCGACAGACTGTAAATTTACTTACCAAATCAGTTGGTTAAACCTTGAAAGATAATCTCACATTTATGTATATTTGTGATGTCTTTTCCATCATGAATGAAATAATAATCCTAATAAATAACCTGATATGTTTTTAAAATAAAATGTTATTATATTAATAGTAGTATTATTATATTGACAGGGGTTCAATTTGTTTACCTGGTGTATGATTTATAACTTCATGTAGTTAGCTAGATAAATGTAAAATGATTAAAGCCAATTGTATATGAATCTAAAATGATTTTGAAAACTATTTCTGGACAAACTAGGAAATTTTTGAATTGTGCTTTGAGATATATTATTAGAACACAGGTCCAGTCTTCTGATGATCCAGAAATAGAGTGAAATACGACTCCGTTTCTCTTTTGCTAAAACCAGCCCTACTTCCAAGTGCAGCAGCCTGTCTGCGTGTACTTTAGAATAGTTAAAAATAGGCCGAGAGCCGAATGGTTGAACAGTGGAAAGGGAGAGATCTGAGTAATGACTTTAAAATTTTGATTGAATAAGATTAAAGAATATTTGCATCTTAATTTGGGTTTCAGCATGTTAGGTCATTACACTGCTGCAACATGATGGGTACTTCTCAAATGGGAATGGACAGGGTTTTTTTCTGGGATGGCTCTTTATGCAGAATCTGAATCACCCTAATTACTAACAGCAAGAAAGTACTCTACCTACATAAAATACAGGAACCACAGGCTCTAAGAAGTTATACGAAGATAAAGCAAGTTAATATTCAATCGACTGTCTCCCGGTTTGTTCAAGCATGAGCCAAGACAGAATGATGTTCTCATTGCCTTTGTAGCAGTGCCTCCATGTCTTTTATCAGGTTTATCTTCCCACCATTTAGTGTTGTTAGTTGTTTTTGCTCTTTGCATTTGCAAAACACCAGAACTCCCCCACACACCGACACACGCTCACATATACACTACACAACATAAGCCATTAATTTCATCAAACAAATGATTTTTATGCAAATGTATGAATAATTTCACTTCTCACATTGTCTTTATTGAAGCATATGTGGCACAGTAAAGTGTAGCAAAGTGTAGCCTACCTCCCTCTTCCTCCGACTTTAGATTCTCACTTATTCTCACATTTTTTGGTTTGTTTGTTTCCCTTCCCTTTTGGTATCCTGAGATGTTCTTTAAAACCATACAAAAAAATGAAATCTTCTCACTGTCACAGCAGCAGCATCACAGTCAGATGCCTATCTAAAGGCCTGCCCCTGTTGCTGCCTCCTTCCACAAACTTCAACAGTTATTAAAGAATTTCTTTAGAAATGTCTTTTACTGTTTTTAGTCTTCTACTGTTTAGAGGTTAATCTTTACTGTGTATAGTGTTTGTTGTATTTATCAATGTTTTAAGATGTGGAATGTAATGTGTAAAGTGTGTGCACTTTATGTGTTTGTTTGTTTGTTTGTTTTTAGAAAGATTTAGCATTATTTTGATAAAACGTTGAGGACGATTGTGATATGATTGGTAATTTATTTCTTACAATTTAATCATTTTTGACATGCTACAGTAACTGTTCACAGGTATCTTCTCTGATCACTGTTAATCTTTTCAGTGTTATAAATTAATTTATAAAAAAATTTGGTTATTTCATGACATTATTGCAAAATCCTGTAAATCTAATATTGATGTAAAGCTTTCTTGTTTGTATAATTTCCCACAATGGCCTAATATAAAAACATTCAGAAAATACTATATAAAAAGTTAAACTGCATATTTTAATTTGCTGCTATAAAATTTTATCCCAGTCAGACAAACAAAACTTCTTCAAAATATTTCATGCATCTGGAAATAGGTTTTTAAAGGCCTCTTTTATTACATTGATTGACTATTGATCTGACACAATGCAATAAACATAATGCTTTTTAGAAAATATGCAAGTTTCTCTTGTATGCCTTTTTAAATATCATTGTGTTATCCCTGTCTCCTCTTCTCTCTCTTGCTACAGATCATCAGTAACATGGAGGCTCCAGTGACAAATGGCCCCAGCGGTGGAGGCACCACAGCCAACGGGCCAACCACCAACAGCCGCGGCTGCCCCTCGCCCATGCAGACTGGCCCCACAAACGACGACAGCAAGACCAACCTCATTGTTAACTACCTGCCCCAGAACATGACCCAGGAGGAGTTTCGCAGCCTATTTGGTAGCATCGGTGAAATTGAGTCATGCAAGCTCGTTCGCGACAAGATCACAGGTACAGAGCAATGACTTTTTATATTGTATTGTTGTGTTGGTGTTCTGTGTAGCAACCATTCAATCTGAGGTTTATGTAATCCGTTTCAAAACTACATCATATTCTCAGAGTCTTCAGGATTGTCTCATCAGTAAAGGTAAATACATGAACAAACATCACCTTAAGACGAACTCAGGATAAAAGTTAGAGCAAGCTACAGTCTGGCCATTTACTTTGTATTGTATATGGACTGAACAGGAAAGAATAAAAAATGACATGGATAGTTTGACACATATAGACATGTCCTCGGTGCAGTATTGTTTCAAACAAGTAAAGCGTTTGAGAGAAATTACTGCATGTGCTGTCTTCTACAAGGAAAACCTATCTCTGCCAACAGTGTTGATATCTGCGACTCAGCAGTGCAGCAAAGTGCCACATGTTCTCCAGAGGTGTTTAAATTAAGCAGCACTTCGCAGTGCTAATCATGGCTGTAATCTGGGCGTAGTGGCTGTGTGGGTGGCCATAAAGCAGATGGATTGGGGGATTGGTTGGTGCAGCTCTGTGATAATGCTCCATAATGGCTTTCATTTTAGATCCTACTTACTGACACTCTTCTCCTGATAATCTCATTAAAGAGCACCAGGCAGGCAGTCGAGATCGCCAAGTCAGCTTTGGATAGCAGGCAGGCACAGAGTGTATAAACACACATTAGATTTCCTGTAATACATTAAGTACAACCAAAAGTCCAATAGCAATGTCAATAGAATAAACCAGAAATGGCCACTGGCTGTGCCAACCTTCCCCACTTCTATTGTCTCATTCTTTTGAAGAGTATTTCTGCAGCTCAGTGACTCCTCTTTAGGACCATCTTCCTCTTCCTATGTAATGGGCCACAAAATGGAGCCTGAGAGTCAGATACACCAGGATAATGGAGGATGGTGTGTACAAAAATAACATTGGGATACCACATGCTATCATCATCACCATGTTTCCTCCCCACCCAATTTTCCCCTTAAGTGTGATTTTACAAGCAGAAGTGAGGAACCAAGCTAACAGCAGATAGTTGGAGAGAGTTTAAAAAGAACAGAATTCCTATAAACCTGCTCAGGCCTAAATGGGGACGGTGAGCGAGAAAGAAATGTTTGTTCGCTCACATCTAAACCATTTACAGTTCTTCTCTGCTCTGCACTACAAGGTCTCTCTGATGACTTAGCATGAATGCAAAAAGTTCTAAATAAATCTTGCCCTCTTTCTATCTCCCCCTGTGGTGTATGCCTGGTTTGCTCTCCCATGGGTGCAATTTCCTCGTGCATACTTTTAGGCTAACAAAGCACAGATCCCCTCTTCCAGCAGGGAATGCCAAGAGGCTTCATACTCTCTAACAGTGATCCAAATCATTAACAGACTAAGCCAGGTTTGTGAGTGGGAGGGGTAAAAAGAAGGATGTGGGAAGTGTAAAAGAGAACAACATGAGGAGTTAAAGAGAACAACATTTTCTAAGGCTGATATGTACACATGTACTGCACATTTTCACATCCTTCAAAACTATCTGCACAAAGACGTACAACTCTAATTCCAAAGAAATTGGGACGATGTGTAAAACCTAAATAAAACAGAATGCAATAATTAGCAAATCTCATCAACTCATATTTTATTTATAATAGAAGGTAAACAACATATCAGATGTTGAAACTGAGACATTTTACCATTTGATGGAAATTATTTTGAATTTGATGGCCGTAGCACATCTCAAAAAAGTTGGAACAGGGCCAACAAACAGCTGTTAAAGTAATTGCCCCAAATCAAAAACAAATGGAGGAACATTTGACAACTAATTAGGTTAACTGGCAACAGGTCAGTGACATGAGTTGGTATAAATGGAGCATTTTAGAGACGCAGAGCCTCTCAAATGTAAAGATGGGCAGAGGTTCACCAATCTGTGACAAATTGAGTCTAAAAATTGTGGAATAATTAAAAAAAAAAAGTTTCTTGACGTAACATTGCGAAGACTTTTAAGATCCCACCATCTACTATATATAAAACCATCAAAAGATTCAGAGAATCAGGAAGAATCTCTGTGCACAAGGGAAAAGGCTGAAGGTCAAAACTGGATGCATGTGATCTTCAGGCCCTCAGGCAGCACTGCATTAAAAACAGGCATGTTTCTCAACTGGACATCACTGCATGGCTCAGGAACACTTTCAGAAATCACTGTCTGTGAACACATCACTGTGCAAAATACAAAAAATACATAGACGCTGTGTCCTGTGGACTAAAGAGGAAAGGGACCATTCCAGCTTGTTATCAGCGGACAGTTCAAAAGCCTGCATCTCTGATGGTATGGTGGATGCATTAGTGCCTATGGCGTGTGCAGCTTACACATCTGGAAAGACACCATCAACGCTGAGAAGTACTTTGAGGTCTTAAAGCAACACATGCTCCCATCCAGACAAACGTCTCTTTCAGGGAAGGCCTTGCATATTTCTGCAAGACACACAGTCTTAACTTCTTTGGAATTGGGGTTGTAAAAAGTATCCACTTCTGCCATTTAGAGCTGATCATTTCTGAGTAAGTCAACACTGAGTGAGCAAAAGATACAACCTACTTATGTACAAAAGTCTGAAATAAATCTTGAGAATATGTCTGGACGATAGTGGGGTTCTCTGTATCCCATCCATATTATTCATATGGATGGGAATAATAAGGCCCTGCTGCCATTATAATGTATGATGCAGTGTGAAGAGCATGAATAGAAAAGAACAAGAGAATAAAAAAAAAAGTGTTTTTTTTTTTTTTTTTTTTTTTTTTTAACAATGGTTTCAACATTTTAAAATCACAAGATTCAAATATTCCCCAAGTGGATCAATTATCAAGAAGATTTGTGGTGCTCATACCACTGGCTATATTAATTTTTTTGTTGTACTTCTGTATACAAGATTATTTATTTTAAATGTACTCACTGTACTCACTAGCAAGCATTCATCAGTATTTGTGTGTTTATATCTCACCGTTTCCCAGAAGTGTGAGTGTTTTCTGACAAGGTGTGAGCATATGAGTCTCACACAGGTAGAAGAGACAGACAGGTCCTCAGCGTCCTCTCAGCTTCCTGTGGACTTGCTCCTGTCAGCTCCAATGGCGCCAGCGTGGCATGAGGCTCAGGCGGGTGCGGGCAGGCGTAGATACTCCAGCTCCATCTGTCAACCTGGCTGACTTCAGTTGGTAGAAAAGCCACCTCTGGGTGTCTTTCTTGCTCCTCACACACCTGCCTACTTGCTTACCTTCCTTCCTGCTTTATATCTGCCTGCCTCTGCCTAGCACTCTCATAACACACCAGGGACAAGCAGGTTAATCTTTTATTTAAGGCTAGCTTACACGCACCTACACTTACACTTGCAGCCCACACACACTTGAACACTAGCTTCAGGCCTCCATCTGTGAATTTCCTGTCTGCCTGTGTACTCTTAAGGAGAAGATATCTTAAGTGTTTCGTTGTTTGAAATAGGTGTGCATACTGTACAAGCTTTTACTTTTGTCCTCGTGCATTCTCAACACAGAGAACGCTACACAAATAAATACTTGCGTCAAGAGCATGATGGTGTAGCGACGACCTGCTTTATAGATGCACAGTACAGCACTCTGTATTAGTGTTTTTTTCTTTAAAGGAAGATATGTATTTAATCTAAACATTGCCAGTCTGCAAGCTGACATCTAAGTAACAGTGGAAGTGCACTCACACATACAAACCTTTTGGAGAAGAAACCTGTATCTGGACCTTGCAATGTGCTAAGTCAGCACTTATGAACATGTACTCATGGCAGTGCACACAGCACATGCACGCACACACACAATTTGAAATGAGTAATCATTGTCAGTAAGTCATTTTTTGGGATCAGTGTTGTGCATCACATGCATTTCTGCCAGAGAAATGAATGCATTTATTTTCATAGTGGCATAGAGGAAAAGAAAATAGCTTTTCATGCTGGGAAAAAAACCCGACTGCACTGGAGAGGCTGGTGAGGAAATTTTATATTTATATAGAAAACCAGTTTTGCATTCTTGTGTTGTACCAATAATAACAGTAACCAAACACTGTCTGACTATATGTGTGTGTGTGTGTGTGTGTGTGTGTGTGTGTGTGTGTATATATATATATATATATATATATATATATATAAAATAGCCTGACTATGTGGATAAATAGATGGGTATTACGCATGAATATGTAGTAAACAGTGAACACCATCTTAATCTGGTGCTATGTGTCTGCCCTGTCAGTGTTACTTTTTTCCTCAGGTAGTCAGAAGAATTATTCTGTTTATCCACATGAAATCATTTTTAAAGACATTATCCCTGAACACACGGACTAATCTCTTTTGCGCACACTGCTCTAGTCACCTTCCACGTGTTGGTTTTATACTTGGAATCTAGGGAGCTGATGCAAATCATAGTGACAATGTAGCAAGCCAAGCAGATGTTGGCTATGAAAAATACATGGACTGTGATGTCAGCTGTAGAGTAGTTAAAGCCAGAGCACCTCTGACAGACATCAGCTTCAGTACCATGTGAAAACCTGCTTTGAACCCACTTCTTACATAAGGACAGGTTTGCCTTATTCATATACTCTAGGTGCAAAAAGCATTTCAAGTTTGCTGGATTTGGCTTGTTTTGCATGCGCAACCCTGTTGTTCAGGCAACATATTTCCATTAGTTTCATTGTCATTCCATGTCTTTTGTGAAACATCAAGTGCACCCACAAGTATTACAAACATCAAATATGCACCAAGACAGCAAAGACAGGTGGGTATAGCATATCTCCTGCATAAGGTCTGTAATGGGTGGTAGATAAAATATTCAAAGTATAAACCTGTTTTCCCTCATATCTTTATTACTGCTCAAACATACATTGACAGTACACAAAGGGGGAAAGCTGATTCTCTTTGCACTTTAGATTGTAAGCTGAACTGCTTTTCACATTACTGGAGTGATGGTGACAAAACTCACTATTATTGCTCTGTTTGTCCTATGATGAAACCCACAGCTTCAAAAAAACCTAAAAAGCACAAATGCAGTATGGTTCTGTTTAGTGACATTTTGGCAAAGAAGATCTGGGGCAGTGGCTCATACAAGCTGCATATATCTGAAATGGGCAAGAAATGGGCAGAAGGCTGAAGATAGAATGAACAAAGCTCACAGGGAAAGAGATGAAAAAAGGATCTGACATCTCCAAAGCCAGGTATAAGAGGGCTGCCAGGCTCAGAAGTGCAGGCACAAGCAGGCAGACACACATTAAAGTTTTAGAGTCCCAGGTCCCAGTAATGTCCTGTCTCCCCCTGCTTAAAACCCACAAGTGGACGTCCTAAGAGCTTGCTCTGCTGCTGTGCTCTTCCTGTGACCCACACTTCAGACTTCTTCTGTCCCTTCTCATTCCACTCTGAGTGCCCTTTACATGGAGCACAGAGGTTGTAACGTCCCCTGTGCCAGCCTCTGATCCAGAGATTTAGTGTGCCTTAGGGCTGGTTACATGCCCTCTGACCTTTCAGTCTGAGTGCACTGTACCTGAGCTGGAGAGACTCAGAGTCCCTTTGTCTCTACTATGAGTGCTGCAGGACTTGGGACGGATGGGTTTGGTCTTATGGGCCTATTCAGTCAGAACTATGTTCTGAGATGAGATGCAGGTGGAGCAGGTTAGACTTTATGACGTAACAGGGTTATCCGAGACTTAAAGGGGCTTTGCTGTCTGTCAGCTTGCCTTGTATTTTTCAGCTGCACTGCCAGCCAATCAGCCCACACACTGCAAGCTGCAGTCCACTGGCCCCAAGGCTCAGGGAGCCACCACGAGGGGGTGGTTTATGTGTATGCGTGTGTGCGCTTGTCCCTGAGCCTTTACGTGGGCAGGTGTGTGTCTATGTATGTGTGTATTGGAGAAAGCAGGGCCTTGGGAACTGAGAGTGGGAGCCTCCTGACTGCAACAGTGGCTGCTACCTTGGCAACCCAGGAGGGAAAGATGTGTTGAATGAGTGAGTGGGAGATGGAGCTACAGTAGATGCGTGTGTGCGGGGGACGCAGCTCTGTTTATGAATTTCGTTTTTAAACAAGCTCAATATATGCCACATGATATGCTTTAACAGTACTGTTAGTATTTAAGGCAATGCAATCTTTTGTTCTCTTTGTGTTTATATTTTCGCAAACTCACTCAACTCTTCAATCCTGTGGAGTTGACCCTGTGTAAGGTAAGTGAAGTGTATTATGACATGAAGCTGGTGACAGAGTGCTTTTTGAAATGTTAGGTAGTGCTGGCCCATCAAAAATAGCACTACCTTAAGTCGCTTTGGCACAAAGGGCCAGACGTCAGTGGATGGGAGAGGAAGGAAGTAGTGAGTGTCACACATTTATTTTGACAAATTGAAATGTTTTATTTCTTTTTTTCTCCCCTCTGCCTAATGGTAAAATGTCGGAAAGTTTAAGACTGACTGAATGGATTTGCTTCTTTTTGGGGAGAGGGCACCGGGCCTCTCAAGGTGCATTATCATCACTGGCTCAGAGCTTGGATGACCCCTGCCTGCTGCAGTACCCCCCATATCCCTTTCGATGCTTCTGTCCTCCAGTGACTTCCAAATGACAGATTCTACTGATAACAGGGTGTTGGATTGTGGGAACAACTAGAAATGTTTTATGGATAGCATTTACAAGTTGAATGATTCGTTCATACCTATATATATATTGTTTTGTAGACTGTCTCAAATTCATGCAGAGCTGTTTCCATTAATTTGGTACCATACATAGTTCTTATATGTATTCATGCAACTACTCAATACACAGAAATACAAAACAAAGAAGTGAATAATTCTAAGAAGTTGGCAGTCGTGTCACCACCACAGAATACTTTGCTCCCACTACAAATTTATAATGTCTGTTTTGACAACATGGTGTCAGCAGTTCAAATGAACTTTTTGATTAATGGCAACACAATTTCACAGATTTTTAAAAATGGTACATTGCAGCGAGGCAAGTAGTAAAATAGAAGGTTCTTGCAGCGATGTATTTCATTCGATAGATACTACTTTAGATCAAAGAGTCTATAGTGCATTGTGTGGAGCCTTTCCTGATGATAGCAGGAAATGATGATGCTTTCATGTCTGCAGTACAGTGCTCTTAGTCACATAAGAAACAAAGAAGCACAAAATAATGACAGGCAATATGCAACTTGAATGTCTTGCTATGTGTACCCTTAAGATTGCACCTTACAGTGTGCCTCACAGTGCTGAATAAAAATGTTTAATTTGATTAAATGCCTTTAAACTTAGCATTGCCATTCATACATCTGTTTTGCTTTGGTTTGTGTGTAATTAAGTAATTGTACAGTATTGGCATATGGATATTGTGTACATTTTCACTTGCATTCCCCCACGTGTGTATGTGTGTGCACTGAAGGGATATTGGAAAGGTGAAATTACATAGTTGGACCATCAGGCAGGACACCCGCTCAAAGTACACACATTTTCCCATCTCGTACATTGGGCAACCTGCTGCTCCTCAGGAAACAAATAATGGCTGAGTCATAACACCTCGCCAACACACCAAAGAGCTACTCACTAGAAATAGCTGCGATTTTACCACTGAAAAACATGCCCACCTCCCTATACAATTTATGTCAGATTGTACAAAAGGTCTGCCAAAAGAGTGGAGGTGGGTCAAAATTGCCCCCCACCTCATTACTCCTGCACCACATGTGGTTAGTCTGTTAGTGAGACTGGACATGTGGCACTATTTGATAAAGCACTGCACTACTAGAATGGTACCTAAACCTGTTGAATATATAATGGCAGCTTTTGGCTGATGTTCAATGGCATACCTATTGTCTACCCAGAGAGTATATAATAAACAAACATAAATATTTAACATACATCCCATTAGGCTAAATTATTTAATACAAGACTTATGCTATTGTTTTACTCACTTTTTTTATTGCTGCCAAGCATTTTCCAGATTTTTCTTTTTACAAGTACTATAAAAAGGCCATGACTGCCAACGAATGCAGCTGGAAAAATCATAGGCAAGTGAAAATCTTATTTAAAAGCCCATTATGACGAGCAATGCATCATTTAGGTTCTTGCTTTTAATTGACAATTCAAATATATACGTTGATCCATTAATCTAACTGATCAGCACAAGGCAGCTTTTTGTGTTAGATCCAAACTCTTTAAAGAGCATTTATCATGCATTTTAATAGGTTCTCTATATTTACTCAAATTCAGTACTTTGTTTTATAAATACCAGTCTCTCTAAAAAAAGGCACTTATTTTTTATGTCTGTTTAATTCCATTCAACTGCAGTGAAGCAACACCTAAATGTGTACAAACAGCTTTCTCAGTATCACCTTTTTCTTCATCCTTACAGTTATAAAGCTCAATGCAATGCAAGGACCATTGCAATAAGACACCGTACTAGGCTAACGGATGCCAAGCCGTTAAACTGGAACTGAACTGTGTTTAGCCACGGTGTGTTGAGCCGAAACAGAGCGGGGCACTGTGGTGGTGTGATCCAAATGCAGGTTGCGTGCAGGCTTCATCCTGCTGGGAAGTACTGAGGTGAAAAGGGCAGGTGTTGTGAGCAACTGAAGCAGACTCTGTATGTATACATGTGGTAAAGGTTAGAAATAGACTGTCTTCGACATTGTTTCAGTGTTGACACTTGCTAAACAGTTTAGGAATTGTAATACCTCATTACACAATGACGGAGTTACTTCTTAACCGCCAGCCACTCCACTCCCCACTGTCCTGCTGCGAGGACATACTTTACTGCTTGTGTTTGTTTGTGTGTACTTCTGTGATTGAATGATTACATGTTTACTTGCATGTGTGTACCCATGTGTGTACCCATGTGTGTACATTTGCTAGTGTGGTGCGTTGGCGTGGTGTCTCCCACCCATCCGTGAAGATTCCAGGCAGCCAGGCAATCTGCTGGTGGCTTCCTGCTGTGCTCTGTAGCAGGCTGGAAGTGGTGGGTGGAATCCCCACCTGAAGCTTTCCTGATGCTGCAGGCAGATGTCTCCCACTGTCTCCCTCCATCTCCCTGCTCACCTGGGGACCAGCAAGCTTCACTCCCACACTTTCCTCCAGCCCTCGAGGCCCTCAACTTTGCCAAGAGGGAGTGAAAATGGGAATGGGGGGGGTGGGCCGATATGCCATTACTAACCTAAGCTCCCCATGCAAATAAAATAAAAGTGTGCGCATACAAACATCATTTCTGGTACATATACGTAACAGCTGATAAATACTGTAGGGCTGTAATCCACATAAGCACATTATTATGTTTTTAAAAACTGTAATCCTTGCGTACTAATTTATACAGACCAACCTGCACAAACACACACATACACCCCCCTATACAGCACTAGTGTCCATGGCAGCCAGTGTGGCCCTGTTTGGCTGCCTGGATGGCTCCATGAGTACTAAGTGTTTCTGTACTATTAAGCGCCAGCCAGCCCATCTCTATTGCCCTGCATGAGTGCTCTTCGCCAGCACACTTCATTTTCAGCTAACCTTCTGGTAGCTCCACTTGTCGAGCCTCACAATTCTTGTTGAAGATGACGGAAGGGTGAGGAAGGTGATGGGAAAGTGGGAGTTGAAGGTGGGAGAGATGGCAAACACCAGAGAGGGGCATTGCAGGCGTCAGACTCTTAGCTGTTGCACCCATATGGAGTTTCCATTGGTAGTTTTAAAACTTATTTATTTCGTTGAAACCATTCCATTTATGTGAATACTGTACAATCAGGGTAATTACGATAGCGTTTATGGGCTACCTTGGTTAATTAGCAGCATAAATACTGTACTTCTCCTTTGTCTGTTTTGTTGTTTTGTATTTAATAAGGAGGAGAAGCAACAAAAATGATTTTGTGAGTTATATTTAAACTGCCAAACTTAACACCCGATGTCAGCTGAGCGTCAGAGAGGAGGAGGAGATGGAAGAGAGGAGGGTTAGTTATAAATAGCAGTAGTCTCTCCAGGATGGCAGGTTTTTAATTAACAATAGAGAGTGTCTGATAATCCACAGTTAATCCAGAGGAGAACACGGAGCAGAGCAGAGAAGAGAAAATCATCAGCTATTTGATGTTAGAACTACAAGTCCCTCCTGGCCCTTCCACTGCTTGCTGCTGAGCTGTTCAGCGCTGTGATATCCATAGCCCAAATGTATTTATTTTGTGAAACAGCCATGCTCCATATTTTGTGATTCACTTTGTCTCTGACTAACCGCTGTCTGTTCCCATTAGTGTGAATATGTGCATGCCGCTCCTCTTAAACTGACTGGGATTCTTTGTGCTTGTGTGTGGTGTTAGTGGATAGGGGCTGTTGTTGAAAACTAGCCGACTGAAGACCCTGATGACTGTAGGCGTACGCTTAAAGTCCTACGCCTGTTGAAAGGCTTGATCTGTCGGGGAAACACTGGGAGATGTCAGGCCTGCTTCACACTCAAAGGGAGTCTGCTAGACATGTTGAGCTTAGAGGGAAATGGGGGTGGTATTTTTTTCAGTTTTTCAGCACAGCTGCAAAGACAGTAACAAATATGTTGTTTGTACTTACTGTGATATTCGAAATTCAACAAGAATGTGATTGTTTTTTATGACCTATTTGCTGCAGTCAGTACTTTATTAAATTTACTTATAAGATTTATTTCTTGATTGATCATTTAGAAACGTGGTAGTGACAATTGTCCCTAAAGAGAACCAAGGATGTGGAAAGAAGATGTTTCATCCATCACATGTAGTAACAGAGGACGGTCTCACATGACACACAGCTGACAAAAGTCACACACAGACTCTTGATGCTTGCGGCACAAGTCACTGTGTGTGATCTGGTCAGTAGTGATGAAGATATGTTGTAACATAACATAACTTAACAAAAACAGGATTGATTCACAGTTAATGTGAATCACAAGTTAGAAATATTTTAATACTGAAAATATCAATCAAATGTTTGTTTCCATTAAAATATCAAATCTTCCAGTGCAACATCAAGTTTGTTTGAATACAGTATCATTATTATTATTTTTATGGGTATGCTTAGACATGCACATCACTTGTTTTAGAGGGAAAAAAATTGCAACAAACATGTTTGTTAAACTTTTTTTTTTTTAATCATCTTTGCAGTTTAGCTGTCTTTTGTCATTTTGTTTATTTCTACAGTTTTAGAATGGATCAATTATCAAGGATAAAGCCTTGGTAAACAAACCACACATATTACTGATTAATCCAAATCTGAATTTACCTTTTCTCCACACCAAATATTTTAGGAAAACATACAATGCAACTAAAAGTATTAATCTTCCACTTCTAATAATGAGGGGCCATTTTGTCTTGCTTTGCTTCTTGTTATTGATTTGAGAAGTGAAATATAAGAATCTGCATAACATTTTAAAAACTTTTCTTTCCCTTTTCTGACATTTAGGACAGAGTCTGGGCTATGGCTTTGTCAACTACATTGATCCAAAAGATGCAGAGAAAGCCATCAACACGTTAAATGGACTCAGACTTCAGACCAAAACGATCAAGGTAAGTCAGACTACTGTATGTACAGTGTAATTATTTATTTATTTTTTTATTTTATTTTTTTGTTTGTCCTTTCGGCTTATCCCGTGAGTTCAGGGTCCCCACAGCAGATCATTGTCCGCATGATGATTTGGCACAGTTTTTACAACACATGATAATTATTTTCATTACATACACAATTGCTTTGAGTGACAAAATAACATAAAAAGAATTACTGCAAAACGTAAAATGAATTGCCAGATAAGTGATCATAGCAAAAAGTTGTGGTAGTTAAGGTAAACTAAATTATAAGGCTGCTTTCTTCTTTTTCAGAGCTCTTTTAGATAGTGATGTTGCTAATGAATGAGCTGGAGGGCGAGATGGGATTAACATGCATGGGCCTCAGAAATAAAAATGACCATTTAAATCAAAGAGACACGTTAAAAAGAATGTGACTATGGCTGATATGCTAATTGCTTTCTAAATGTCAAACTGCAAAGGTGAAATCATATAGATATCTCTTAGTGAAAGGAAAGAAACACGTCAATCACAACATGTTTTCCAAAATAATTGAGGGCTCTGTTATTGCATTTTAATGGCGTGACTAACGTGCAGGCTTGGTGGTGGTTGTCACAGAGGTAAGATGCATAAATCAGTGCAAACGCTGTGCTCTCCCTCATCCAAATATGATTTGAAGACTAAAAATTAAACCTCACAAACCTTGTTTCTAAATGTTTTGCAACAACATATCAATCTTCCTGCTGATCTTTTTTTTCCGCTGCTAACTTTCCCTCCACTATGTGCCTGTTAATATGTTTAGACTAGGCAGTAAGCTGTTGCTCTGTGGTAATCCTGGGATTCCCAATTTATGTAATCTGATAAAATCTAATCTAATAGGGTGGGATTAGGCTGTATTGGTGAATGGGAAATTCCACTGAGAATCCCTTGACAGTGTATGCTGGCTGGTGTAGCCTTTGTCTCAGCACAGGTCCCTGGCTCCAGGGCTAACTTGAGCAACAGACAAAGGCAGATGGAGCGTGATGTGTAATTTATGTGGCATGTATTTTCTGCATGTGTTGTATTGGTGAACATTTCTTTGTTTGAGGAGGTGATTCGATTTGCTTCTTTAAAAGTCCTTATTATTTCTTTCCAAATACGGTGCCTGTATTTTTCACGCTTAGCTTAGGGCACTAACAGCCATTATTTCACATTTGTGCAAGTGCTGCTCTCTGTATCTTGCCAATACTAAATATTGGAAAAATAATTAGCTAAGTGGGCCTTTTAAAAATTAAGGCATGTAATTGTCATCTCATGGCCAGGAAAACGGATGAGCTTAGAAATCAAAAGTTGAAGCGTGCCAGTAAGAAAGCTACAGTTTCCCCAGCAAGCTTCATGGTACATGGTATTCATGTAGACAGAGGAATGTATGTAATGTGTACAATGTAAAAGCATACAATATGTACAATACAACGCACATCAAGTTATGCAATATAGACAATTGATAGTAGCCTTTTTTGTTCAATGTAAGGATTGTGGCAGTCATAGTTCACAGATTTTCACTCTCACACTCTCATGACAAAAGAGGTTGCCTCAAGTTATTCCTGACTTACTAAAGGCATGACAGTTTGTAATGACAGTAGACAACTCTGCATCTCTGTCTGGCGCTATCGCTCCTTCACACTTCATTTCCTCCCTCCCACTACCCTCTTTCTTCGCCGTCTCTCTCTACAACAGACTGAAATACCCTAAAGGTAACAAGGTAATTAAAAGGCAGCATGGTAATTTTAAAATTAAGTTTGTACTCCTTCGTGTCACACCTTTCCCACACTCCACACTAGACTTGTGAGGAAACGCTTGGCCCAGAGATTCACATGCTCTCGGGCGATGTCTCTCTGTAGTGTCTTTGAGTTGGTTTCACCGCTGTGGTTTCCTCCTTCATGACACCTCAGATTTTGTCAGCGATGGCTGTGATGCTGCTTTCCTACTGAGGTGTGAGGGGAAGCAGCATGCCAAAGGTGAGAGTAGCTCACAGTGACGCACATGCACATAATCTAAGACGCATTTATACAGTGTGTGCTTGTGAACACTTTAATCTTCACACTTACAGTTTTCCTAACTTTCCTGCACAAACACACACACACACACTCAAACTCCTGTTTCACACAAGCAGCACACCACACTTGTACACAATACCACTCACAGCTTGAGGAGGTGTTGATGGATTAGACATCTGGAGCTGGCTGACAAGGAGAGAAAATGAGGGAGAGCTGCATGGAGAAGAAAAGAGGACGCAAAAAAGAGGAAGAATCTAGAAGAGAGAGACGGTTTAGTGAGGCAGCACGTAGGAAGGAAGGAGAGAGGCAGAAGTAAAAGATCCAGGCACCAAAAAGGAGAGTGAAGTGGAGAGGAAGAGGAAGACATAGGAGCTGAGCAGAGTTACCATAGAGTGAAATGTGTGAAAGAAAGTGAGACATGGGGAAAGCCAGCTGTTCCCAATCCCATTCTCCCACTGTTAGAGTTCAGTAGGATTTCCATGCTGTTGCTCAAGGATATGATGGCATATCGACCATATTTGCCCGACTTTAACCTTATTTGATGGCTTATGTCTCCACATGTCAAAGGTAATGAAAGTATTGCAAGGGAAAGCTGCTCCAGTCAGCAGCAGTAGTAATGGGATTCATGCAACTTTCATTGACGCAAAATCAGGTCTACACTGGAAGATGGTGCGGACAACATTTGCCAAATTCAGTAGTAGAGAGCTACTACTTTGTATCATTAAAGATGACATTCACACTGTATATTCTAGATAGAACAATGTTAAAGAAAATAGCACTGAAAGCTATTGTTTTTGCATGTGTTTAGGGATGTTATAAGTACACATGTAGAAATAAATAGTGAAATAGTGTGGGTGAATGATAATATACATCTTTTTACTCCTTCTCTGGGGTAAATGTCCACGAAAGTGTTGTAAGAGAGAGAATATAGTAGCTTTTGTGTGTTTATATGGTCGCATGTTTTTGCAGCACACTGTATGTCTAATGAGTTACAGTCACAAATTATTTGCTCCCATTGCAGATTATCTTGAGTAGAGAGTAAGTTAAACATTACACAACGTACCTGCTTAATAACACTAATGTGTGAAATCCACTCATCAGTTTGCAAAGCTAAAAGGTGCTTGGTAAAAAGCTTAAAGGCTTTTGGCTACTTAGTATTAGGCTAATATCTAATGTGTTAAATTACCCACTGAAAATTGACATCTGCAAACACAACACATTAACTCTTAGCTTTTATTCATCCATATTTTAGCTCAGAACAGCACTTGTAAATCAGTCGGATGAACGAAAAGACTTTTTGGACAAAGTCATAATACTATTAATCCTTTTCCTTCGCTACGAGAGCTGCCCTTTCAAATTAAAACACCTGTGGTTTCTACTAAACAAAGTTTCCTGTGCGTCCTACAGCAATCGACTCAAGTTTGATCTCTCCAGTGTTCCAAGTAGCTAAACCTTTTCTTGACAACAATAATCCCCAAGGCGAGGTGTACTAAGACTATTTAATCAAATTTGCCCCCCGATGGGGCCAATGACCCACACTCTTACCCATCTAAAATGCATACATATGAAAATCCCTGCATCGTTCACATTATAATCCTGTTTATATTTTAACCCCTTAAGAATTTAATAAGAAATAAAGCACAGGAGTCCTCATTTCAGTCCTCATTTTCAACAAGCCTAAGACTGTTTCTTCATCAACAGGTGTCATATGCACGACCTAGCTCAGCCTCCATTCGTGATGCCAACCTGTATGTCAGCGGCCTACCCAAGACTATGACCCAGAAGGAGTTGGAGCAGCTCTTCTCCCAGTATGGACGAATCATCACCTCTCGCATCCTTGTCGACCAGGTCACAGGTATCCATGTGGCAGTGCCTCTTCTATCTTAACAATTTGACACACATACACACTATAGTGGGTGATGCTAAGCACGCACACACACTTAAACTGCATGAATTAAGCTAAACACTGCATGCCACTCATAAAAATGTCCTCCAGCTATTCACAAGCAGTTTTACACATTTTGTTAACAACTATTTTTGCATGCCGCTTGCACAACTCTATGTACAGACACATGCTTCGACAAATTCATTTTATTTGCAGATTGACTGTAAAAAAGCTGCTTTTCATAAAGATAAATTAAACAACTTGCAGCAGTTGCAATATTTAGTAAACAGACAACTTTATCCAAGCAACGTAAAAGGGACATACACGCACACACACACACAAACAAGCACACACGCACGCACGCACCTTCACTGACATCCTTCAGGACACTTGACATGAGGACAGGGGGAACCAGGTAC
Source organism: Channa argus (assembly GCF_033026475.1). Lineage (NCBI taxonomy): Eukaryota > Metazoa > Chordata > Actinopteri > Anabantiformes > Channidae > Channa > Channa argus. The sequence goes on from NC_090204.1 coordinate 10,764,744, forward strand.
TAAACTGCCAAGTGTGCGGTTGGTGTATAATCTGCTCCACTTTTGGAGCCACCACCACCCCAAGTCTTTTCCAGCTTTCTTAAATACTCTGTCCATAATATATCCATCTGGGTCAGGAAATATTCAGTGCTGCACAACATTTTTTACCGGCTGCTCTGGATCACATTTTCTTTAACAAACAGGCAGCTGTAAGTGCCACAGTATTTGTCTACCCTTATCTTTACTGAAACTGTAAAACACTCATGTATCTAAAGTAACTGTTACATAGGCCTCCACTTGATCAACACCTATGTAAATTGACAGTGAGAGCATATTCACAGTTTATTGCTATTCCTAATAGACCACCCCTTGCTTCTCTACATTTGCATAAAAGTAGTTTAAGTAAATGAGCATTGATGTATTAAAAAAAGACATGCACTCAGTTGCGGAGTATAATAATAATAATAATAATAATAATAATAGTAATACAAATTTGTGTTAATAATCTGAACAAAAAAGGATAACCAACGACTGTGTGGTGAAAAAAGGTGACAGAAAAGATTAATTAAAATTCTACTATTATAATATTTTACAAAATTAAAATCCATGAAAATTGTTGCTATACAAGTTGCTGAACACTATTCATACCACTTAAATGGGTTAATTTATACTTGTTTTTCTATGCATTTGTCATATCATGACACAGTATAGTGTATGCAAGTATTAGATTATGTTCTCATAATAATGAAATTTCAATCATATCACTGAGCCTAACCATCCAGCTAGTATGTCTGGAAGTGTGCGACCTCAGTTGCCAGTTTCTTTTTTTGACCATACCACCGCTGAGGGCGCTATGGTAAAAACAATGATTAGTATAATATACGTGCTCAATTACACATTCCACTACATCCAGAACACATGAATGAATCTCATCAGCCCATTGTATTGCAGAAGAACCCCTCCAGCATGTCTCTTAGATCCATTTCAGGGATTGTGTGTGCGCCTACAGGCTGCAACCTGCTCCAGTGTTATGTGCAATGTGTACTGATGAAGCAGAAAAGGAGCAGCATGCTGTAAGCCACACTCATTTGCCTAAGCAGAATAAATCACTGCTGGCAGTGAAGTGCACGCCTGTCTGTACACAATGAGCAGAGGAGGGGAGAGGGTAAGGAAAAAGGGGAAAGGAGAAACGAGGAAAACAACAGAGAGGAGAAATAGAGACGGGGGGAGTTTAGACAAAGAGGGAGGAGGCATAGAAAATGGAAGAAAAGCAAGTAACACAAGGGGTAGATGAGCACAGACGTGGGAAGGAAAGGAAATGAGAAGCGTGAGGAAGTGAAGGGAGAGCTAGGGAGGTGTGGCAGCGGAAGGGAAAAGTGGAAAAAAAACCCAGATAGGGCCATTTCTACCCTCATCAACTCACATTGAGATGATGAGGGTAAAAATGGCCCTATCTGTTTTAACTAACAGAACTGTCATACTACTATGCTGTTTAGACCTTGGGGACAGGGCCACTCGACACAGAGAAGATACATCTGTTCAACCGCAGCCACGTAAAAATCTCTGATTTCTAGCTTCTCTGCTCGGAACACACATGCCACAAATAAAACAAAACTTAATGTGGGCAATGCTGGTCCCTGGATAGATGCTTTCAGTATAGGTTGCGTATTCACCACAGGAGACTGAATAATTTATTGTGTTCAGTTATAAAGTGGCATGTTCTCACCAGCATGTCCAGATAAAGTGCTGCAGCAGTTCATTTATATCCCTTGTAGTAATGCGATCACGCAGATCAAAGAAAAATGTTCAAATAAACTAAAAAATATAAATGGAGTTTTACATAATCATTCCTTTCACATACTGTCATTTAGGGCTGACATTTAAAGCTTTATTGTACATACATTTCCCTCTTAAATAGCCTTTGAACCTTTAAAATATGGTTTCCAGCCAATACAGTGAGTGAGTAAAACAACTCAAGTATAACCTTTTTACTAGACGTTACAGCTTGCTCCCAATGTAGCATATCTATACCCTTATTTTGTCAATTTGTTTTTTGTCTAAACTAAATAATTGTATTGCATCGTTTTATAAATTGCTGAACAAAATAAATGCATATTAATTTAAACACGCAATCCAACTTATCGCCAAACTTTTATCTGTCATGGAATTTCACAGAGGCTGGCTCCAAGATAGTATCACAGGTAATGAAACTCTTGAGAGCAGAGAAAATAAATTTGATTTCTGACACAGCAACCACCGTCACCACAGTCACTCCTCTTTTCCATCATGTATAAGCTGGGTGGACTGTATCTCTGGTAGGTAAATGATTGTTACATGCACCAGTTTACCAAGGTGTGTTGGTTAGATCTCAAATACAGTGTGCAAGAGGTGTTTTTACACCGTGAGCCTCTCAACACCCTCAACTACTAATTGCTGTCCTTGCTATCACCTTACCCACCTGCCTCCAACTTGAAAAACACAAAAGTTCAAACGTACAGTACTGTATCCTCACACAAAGACACAAAAATAATGTGAGCATGAGATGTTCTCCAAGGTGCCCCCAGAGGGTGAAGGATCAGCAGGAGAAATGTTAATGATTAATTAGATGTTAGAGTTGCTGGTGATTAAAAACAGAAGACTTTAGAAGGGCCATGAGAGTCATATGCTGTCATCATTGACTCATCTTTTCTTGTTTCTCTCTTACTGTACAGGCATACGCACATAAGATATAACACACACACACCCACACACTTGTTACCATTAGGAGAGAAAGGGGCTGCAAATTAAAACTCTCCTGTGACTGCCAAATACGTGAGTACAGAACAAGAAATGAGAGACAGAGAGAGGCACAGCCTGGTTTGTGGTGTGTGAAATCTATTAGTGTTGATGCATAGGATGTCCTAATATAAATTAGCTTTCAGCTTCCAGCTATATAAACAAGTGTAGGTGTGACATCATTATTAAGTGGTGCCCCGAAGTCATGACTCATGTTTATTGAATCAGTGACCTAATCAGTGCATGCAGTTCAATTTGGGAGTGATTTGAGACACACCCTAAAACTGTCCACAGAAATTGAATTGACTTTAGAGACAAAGGGGGTACACATACTGTATGGAATACACAGAAACAGAATGCTACATAAAGTTGCAGAAGATGAGAACGTTCTCCTGTGACCCTTGGCAGATGGGAGGATGATCCCCAGCTACTGCACTTCTAAATTGGGAACATGAAGTCTGTTCTCTAAACGACCTCCTCATCAACAAGATGCGCCCTGCAGTCACTCTTCTGTTCGAAAAGACAAGAATGAACTTTAAAAACATCACGGTTAGCATCATTCACAGCCAGAGGCAGCTGAAACAATCCACTAAAACTGCCCAATTGCCCTAGAGACCCAGAGACTGAACACAACATTGACTTGACAAGAATATATCTCCATGTCTTCATGGCTTCCCCTCACCCTGCACCCTCCTCTCTGCCTTCCTCCATCGATTGTTTCTGAATGAATAAGCATATTTTGGCTTTTATCAGTGCTAATAGTGCAGGCTGGATTCGACGTTCCATCTCTCTTATTAACCTTTAGAGAAGGCAGCCGGGCTGTGATCTTGTGCTCTGACATCTGGTTTAGGCCATGCTCAATTTGAAACAGATATAATATTACAGACAGCACTGGATCAATAGTGGCTATTCCTAGATCTTCATCACAGACCTGTATGTGAGCAGAGGTCAATGCTTACCTGATCAATGACTGCAAATATAAGTGATCCACAGACTTGCCTTCTGCAAACTGCAGCTCTGATGGGAAACTAAATTGCTGCTCAGTGCATGTAAGGGTTGGCTGTGAAAAGGCTGATGTCATGTTCCCTTCATGTGGGATTGAAGGAAACATTCCCATGGAAACAAGTCATCATCATAGTATTGAAGATGGTGCCTGCCAGTGTTATTAAGATGTATTTTGCACACTGACTGAATACGAGTTCATGGAGCTGTTCCTGATCAAAATAGCCCTAAATTGTGGTTTATAGTAGTCAACTTGGAATTTAGCTCACACAAGGCATACATGTTTGATATCCTGTCAGACAAGTTGACAGCTTATTTTTTTTAAAGTTCTATTTGTGTATTGTAGCTTTCAAAATAGAAAAAAAAAATCTCTCACTGAATTCACCACGACAAGAACATAACCTTGTTTGAGAAGATCATTGCGCAAACAAGCAGCATTACAAAGACGCTGCTACAAACACACAATGTGCTCTTTAAAGTTTAATTTTTCACAGAGGTATCGAAGGTCCAGCGATTTTGTGTTTGGAGTGCATGACAGTGCATGTTTTACTCAGCGATCAGCGTTAGGAACTGTGCAGTTACTGAATCTGTTGGATGCTATAAAAACTGTGATTATGTTTACGTACAACAATAATGGCACTGCTGCCAAAATTGTCTAAAGATTACTGGCTTTGTGACTCACCCCTGTAAAATTTCACTGAAGCTTTTTTAGTTATAACTGAAAACACCATTTACCAGGTAATTTGGAAAGAAGAAGCCAGAAAGCACAGCTACTGTCCTCAGTAATCAGTTTTATTTTTATGAGGAGTAGAGGAGAGAAAGAACAACAGAGACAGAAATAGATGATTGACAGAACAAGAACCCATTGGTTGTTCATTTTTATTGTCTCAATATTTGTGATCAAACTAATTTAGACGTTTTCCTAGGAAATTGTAACTGACTAGTTTCATGTGGGCGCATGCATATTTGTGACATGATTCTGCAGAGGCCTGGTTTTGGTTATGTATGATACACAGAATGCATCAACTTGCATAATATTGCTGCAACTGGCATAATAACTCTCAGGCTTTTTGAACCAATATAATCATAAAATTAGTAATGCATTTGTAGATCATTGATAAGTGTTAAGTGCTGAGTACAAACTGCTTTAGCAGCATTTTCTCTAAAGTCACAGTGATGTTGATTTTAATATTTTTTTGAAATATGGTGATAAGTTTTTTGGTTTAAATTTAGTCTAATTTTGTAACTGCATTTCTGTCAAATTTAATGAGGTCTCACTGATCAAAGTTGCCTTTTGTTATGTAGCACTGGAAACAGAAAACAGATCAAATGCTATATTCTCCGTGCAGAATTGAAACTAATTTTCACGAATACTCCAACACCTCACTGTCCTGCCTTATTTGCATGGAACTTGTTTCTCTCTTTTTGCCCCTCCCTCCGACTTTGTGCCATGCCTGCTGCGCTGGGTGCGAAAATGCCAAAACAACAAACATTTCAAGGTCAGGGAAATGCCACTTCAGAGTGCTGCTTGTGCCAACCTTCCCAGTGCCATGAAAAATGGCTCTGCTGTTTGTTTTTTAGCTTCTTCTTATATTCCGACCATTTATGTTTTCATGGTGAATTTCAAGCACACAGTGTTTTCTCGAAGGAATTATCCTTTCTCTGTACAGTTGGTATGTGCTTTCCTCTGTTGACTTGAATAATGGATGTTCCCCTTCAGACTGACACCACATCCCTGTTCTCCCCCTGTCCAGCAGTAGAGAACAGAACGGTCAAGGTAACACATGTGGAAACGTGCAGCCTCTAGGTGGGATGACTGCAGCCTTGACTTGAGCTATCGCTATTGTTTCCCATCTCTCTGCCTTTTGTTTTGTACTGTAATCTTCAGAGTGCATACTGTCTCTGTGGGAGGCAACACACATGCACACACAACCACATACAGATTTGCACATCGATATGTGCGCACACACACCAGACAGATGGTTGAAACTGTGCTCTGACAGAGGCTAAAGCACAGGGCACCTCCACTCTTCAAAGTCTCTGCGTCTCTCCTCTTGCTGCATTTTCAAACACCATCTGTACCCAGCCACACTAATGTTACTTAAAACAAGGACATTGCATTTTTTTCTCCCTCTAATTAGAAGACAGCAGGAAGAAGGTTTCTTTCTGCCTCTGCCATATTATAAATCTTTCGGAAAGGCAAGTCTAATCATTTCATACAGCTGGCACACTATAGCTCCTGAAATAAAAGATAAAAGGATGGGAGATGGAGAGGCTGAGTACCTGAAAACATTTTAAGATTTTGCTTATGCATGCGTGCATCGGTGCATGGGTTTGTCTCAGTAAGTGTATGGGTGTGCTTACAAGGATACAGTGCACTAGACGGATGAACTGTGTGTGTTTGAGAAGGATAAAGCAAGTGTGTGTGTTTCATTACCCGGCAGCCAGGTTCCTCGCCTCTCTCCTCTCTTCTGGTCTCTCAGAGGAGCAGTCATTTCTCTCTGTCAGTCAGTCAGTGTTTGGGGAAATGATAGTGGGTTTTAGAGAAAGAGAAGCTTTGTTTGGGCGGGAGCAGGCAAGAATAGCACTGTTTCCTTTCATCATCATCCTTTTACTGTCACCTCCTAACATTCTCCTCTATCACCTTCTCTGATTTTGCCCTTTCCTTCCTTACTCCTAACTCCCACTCTTTTCTTTTTTCTTTTCATTCCTGTCATTCCCATCCCCAGCCCTAGCATTTCCACCCCTCACTTTTCGTCCCCCCAATCTCCCTCTCTCTTTCTGTTACCCCCTCCCCAGATTGAGGTAGCGTGTTATTAGTAAGGCAGCCAATGTGCCTGTCTGTGTGTGTTAGAGAGAGATAAGCACAGGTAGTGAGAGTTACATAAGCCTCTGTTGATTACTGTGGAGGAGAGGTAGAGCAGAAAAGGAGGGAGAGAAGAAGAGAGAGAGGAAGAGAGACAGATTGCTGTACCTTAGTAAGTACATTGTGCTCTAATGTTGGCTGTATGGCTGGCTGGCCGTTGATAAGTAGCCTAGGCTTCTGGAGCTGGTTGAAAGGACAGTCATTAGGTTGGACTTCCTGCACTGGCAGCTTGCTTCATAGATTGCAAGTTTGTTTTTGTTATAATATTTAACAGGAGAAAAATACACTCAAGGTTTTCTACACTGATATGGTATAACTGAGTGGGAGTAAAAACTGTGTCATGTGGATTCTTCCAGCAGATTTTTCATTTATAAGTTTATTAATTTCATCAGCAACCCATCGGCTTCTCTGTAATCAAAGCCCATTATGACTTATTTCTCTGTGCCATTGACCTCCACTGTTGTCAACATGTTAGTGAGCTACTGTACACTTGTTCTTTTACTATGACCACTGTAGTGGTTTTAGTCAATCTGTACAATCTGTACCTGAAAGTTGCACTTTTTAACCATGTGGCAAAACTACATTTTGCAGGCTTTTCAGTTACATTACTTAGCCTGTTTCCTATTTGTGAGGTTTTTCTAAGCTTTTGATTGTCAGCAGAAACCAGTAAATTTAAGTTCAAAGCTTTAGGACAGTAAAGTCACAGAACTGAGAGACAACAAACTAATTATGGAAACCCAGAAAAGATAAGAGACAGAATATACAACCCTCTTCTGTCTTCAAGTCAAATGAAATTGTATCAGTGCTTTGATTTAACGTGACAATTTCAAAACACATAAACCTAAATCCAGTCTTGGAATATTTGACATACTGATGTGATTCCTGGTGAACTTTGTGATGAGGAAGGAACATTTAGCTTTTTAGAACTATATGCAGTGTTAGGGATAATAAGCAGGAAAAGTATTAACATGTTCTTACAGGATTCTAAAACTAAATGTGCAAAGCAATAAATAAGGCCACATTGTTGTGGAGTGTTAGGTCAAATGGGCAGAATAATGATTGATTAACTCTGTTTGGTACTTCACATTTCACACCATCAGACACTAGATACTTCTCCTGCGATGCCCCATTGACCCTTCCTCCTTTCTAGTGATACTAAACAGAGAACAGCCTTTTACTGTTACTGAGGGGCATCTTCACGCTGCTGTGTGTGAACTAAAAACATCCACTCATCTGTTCACTAGCTGAACTGGTTAGTGCTCTTGACAGTGGCTTACTCTTATTCCACGTTTCAAATCTTGAACAAATAGCTTATGAGATTCTTTAGTATACTGTACATGTGTTACACTAGCCTATAGACACAACAGATGCAAATTCAGTAGGAGATGATAACACTTCTATGTGCACACACACCTTAAATATGGGTCAACTGGTTCCTGACCTTTTTCACATCCTTACAGTTCTAATGTATGAACTCAAGAACAAGAGTACTCGTTACACTCTACACACACATACACATTCTGCAATCAGTCACGGTCAATTGCAAATGGTCACGGACATCTCTACTCCTCTTTTTACACTTCATTCTCAATAGCACCTCTTCAAGTCTGTGTCTGTGTGTGTGTGTGTGTGTGTGTGTGTGTGTGTGTGTGTGTGTGTGTGTGTGTGTGTGTGTGTGTGTGTGTGTGTGTGTTTGTGTGTGTGTGTGTCCCATGTCTTCATCCGTATGCTGAGCATTTATATACAGCCCCTCAAGCCAAAACCAGCTTAGTAGCAGCTCAAGGCCAAACAAGTGTCAGGATTAAAAGACGAATACAGTCCTCACTTCTCACCTCTCATCTCAAGCTGCACATATAGCACACAAGATTAGATTGCGTGTGACAAACATGTTCTCCCACACTGAAAATATGAGGGGTGGTGCCTGTGTAGAGCATTTAGGAGGCAGGACACAAAAAGTATGCCATAATAATCGCAGTGTGTGTTTACAGCACACTGAAGATTGAGCACGAGGCCTCCCAACCATCCATAATAAATCCAGTTTTTTTACTGTTAATGTATTTTGTCATCTCTCCAATTAAACATTTTTTTTTATTAGCATCTTTGAGTTAATGATTCTTCTTTACCCTCATTCACTTCCCTCTGACTTCCAGTGGAAGTGAATGAACAATGCTCTCCTCTTCCTCAGCTACTGCTATGGTGCCCTTAGGCAAGGCTCTTTGAGTCTCTAAGTGTGTTACAGCAGTATATGTTTTGACGTTGGGCCGTTTCCATTTTTTAACGGCACACATATTTCTATAAAACTGCAAATTTCCATCTAATCATAATAACAACACACAACAGTAATCCCCATTTTTCCCACACATACAGGATATTCATGGCAATTACAGTAATAAATAAAGAGAATCATATGAACAGCATTGGATGTTGTTTTCACTGTGTATATCCCATTAGAATTGTTATTTTTCTGTTTCTGACAAGCTAATTAAAATGTACAGGTACAGAGTTGGCACAAGGGGAAGTAAGGGAGGAGAAACTGTGAATGCCTGTCAGGGGAGCCAGAAAGGTAAGAAAGAAAAAAAAATAGAATGAAACAAAATAATTTACAATGAATAGGAATTAATTAGATCATCCAACAGGCAAAAGGAAAATACTGTGCAGGTGTGTATGTGTGCGTGCGCACGCACACTTAATGACAGCAGTGAGATATTGAGTTGGAAAGTAAGAACCTTGTTGAACAGACACCTATAAAACAAGGGTTGGTGTTTTTGTTTTATATTAAAATGTGTGAGAAAATGAGTAGTGTCAGGTCTCTATTTATAATGTCAACAAAATTATATTTGAATGTTATAACTAATAACACATTCTATGGGCAAATATTAGACAATGAGATTTAGGACATTAATTCATTATGTTTCATTCATCTTATTGCAGCTTGATTTGAAAGTAAACACAGGTAACAGAGTGAGATGGTCAAGGTGTTTCCAAAAATAAGAATACAGGAGAGCGAGTGCTATGAGACAAACCAACAGGAAGTATAAAAAATACGGGGAGAGGGATGGCATGTACAAAAATGTGGAATAACAATAAGGAGGACATTTTCTATGTGTGAGAAAGAGGCTGCAAACAATGATGCTCAAACACAAAATTCCCCTCTTTCTCACTACCTCTCTTTTATTCAGTCTCAGTCACACAGACATGCCTGTGTGCACACAGTATTATGTAAATAGTCTCTTCAGCAGAGTGCTGCTGTCACTGAGCAAGTATCCTCTGGGCCATCTAGGCAGCCTCATTAAAACAAGGCACAGCATCCATTAATAGATAACAGTGCATGTGTACACACATACATATATACAGTCAGTAACACACAGTATTCACAGACACCATTAAAGGACCTCCCAGGAATCGCGTCTTTAAATGTTCCTCTCAGGTGGCAGTCAAAAAACATCTCCAAGGAAACGGTTCAAATGTCACCGAGAACAATGTATGAATATTGTGTGTAAGAATTGGCTGTGACTTGAGCTACCATGAAGGAAGAAAAGACTGTGTGGCTTTAAACGGACCCAGGGCCAATGCTAACATACAGCTCTATGTGGTCGGTATACAGCTGGTGTGTGTTTCGGTCCCTGTTATTTATCTGTCTTCTGTCTCACTCCTAAACTACTGCAAATGATTGTGCTTCATGCAGCACTTTAGCTGTGGTTTCAGAACGGGGTGGGGTTGATGGGATAAGAGAAGTCATATAATCGAATGAAACCAATCAAGAAAAAGCAAAAAAATAAAAATGATATGTTATAATCAATTTAAATTAGAATTTGTATGTTCTTTGTTTTCTGCCTAAATTAGTTTGTAGAGCTTCATTTATCCATCAAGATCTCTTACAAGAAAGACCTGGAAACAAATGAAATGCCAGATGATTTACACACACTGGTTACTTCAAACACCCTCGTAAATACATTGGTCATAATGCTTTTTACTATCACTTTTTCTCTTACGTCCTGATGATAGAAAACCATGTTAGTGTGATAGCGAATGTTTTAACAACTTAATTATTTTGTCACGCTGTTTTTAATAATACTGCTCTATTGCTTCACATAAAGCAATGCTTTGTGTGTTATCTTTTTCCATCCTGAAACAAACTATCACAGTTAATTTCTGTAAATTAAAATCTAGGCGTTTCTAATTGCACTTCATTTACTGTCAGAAAAGGTCTTTATAGCTAACAGGTTTAAGAATTTTCAGCGATTAACAAAGATTCCATTGGAGATACAGTGTTTAACCCAACAGCAAACATTTTGCATGTATGCAATGTATTGGTTTTACTTGAGCCCTGTAAAATAAAATGGGCCCCTGTTTGTTTGTGATCTGCTGGCCCTGCAGGTGGTTCCCGAGGTGTGGGCTTCATCCGCTTTGATAAGAGGATAGAGGCTGAAGAGGCCATCAAGGGCCTAAATGGACAGAAGCCATCAGGTGCCGCTGAGCCCATCACGGTCAAGTTCGCCAACAACCCCAGCCAGAAGACCAGCCAAGCCCTTCTGTCACAACTCTACCAGTCCCCAAATCGTCGATACCCAGGCCCGCTCCACCACCAGGCTCAGAGGTTCAGGTGAGAATCAGGGCATGGCATGGAAAGATTAATAAGAAGGAGGTGGGCCAGAGTAGAGACATGATTGGGTGGGAAAGGTTTAAGGGCTGAGATTTTGTTTTATGATACTGTATACATTATGTGCAGCTAAAACCAAGCTTCCCAACCTTGGCAACTGACCCAGCAGAACATCCTCTGATTATAAACATCCATAAAAGGTCCAAATTGCTGTAATATGCAGTGACTGGCTAATTTTGAAAGTAAACCTCTAATATAACAGTGGAAATGAGGAGCTTACTGGTTATGGGGGTTGTTTGTAGGGTTGTGAAGTTGGAGAAACGGTTCTCGGGGCCATTGTCTGTAGAAGTCCCATACATTTACTCCAAAGACACTGTTAAATGACTTGTAAGTGCTTGTTCTATTAAGGTTTTGATGGTTATAAAACTCTTCTGGGTGTCAAAGGGTTTGTATAGATAAAAACCTAAACAAAAAGTGAGACGCTTACCAGAACTATTGAGTTTGTGTGTTGCTAACAGTGAATGGAAGCTAAAGGTAATGCTGTTGAGAAAACTCATAATACTCATAACACATAAATGAAATCACTTTGGGGTATTCTTGACGTTGATGGAATAAGTGTAACCATTCGGCAGCTGCAGTGCTATGTTTTATCACTTTGAATTTGCTACAGCTCTGTTTTATGTCTTTAACTAGCTTCTTACCTACCAGTACTAAGAGCCAGCAGCCATCCAGTCATGAAATACACACGATTCTCAGAATCAGAAAAATTTGACTCATAGCCAGCTATAGCTGGCTCCTCGTACAGCCCAGCTCCATTTCTGAGACATTATGATGAAACAAAATGCAACACAGTGCCCTTGACACAGTAAGATTAATAGTAAGAAATGGGTCACTAGATCTGTCTGCCTAAAAGGTTGGGAATCTCCAGGTTCATGGAACAATTGCAAAGCAAGGATTTACATATTTACTAGCACTAATTTATTCATACATATGAATGATTTATGAAACAAGTATGTTGTCTAATGTGATATAATTCATGATATTGTTTGAAAAACTCAGTACCATAAAATTCTGCTCTGTGTACAGTAAGTACTGTGCTTGGTATCATTAAATGGCAAACAAGACTGTCTAAAGGGTAAATGAAATATTAATATGATTCATCAGTTTTAAATTTGATGGTATTTATTCCTGGTGAACATAAATGCATTTATCAAGAAAACGTCTTTTATAAACAACAGGCCTGATTTGGAAAACATTTCCACCGAATGCAATGTTCAAACAGGGAATGTATTGCCTACACATACTGTAAAGAGCATGAGTCACAGCAATATCTATCTATCTACAACGATACAATTTATTCTCCTGTGAATATTCATTTTCACAAATACGTCCCCTTTATGAAAAACAGGTGTGCTCAGCACCTGGTGCAGGTGTCTGGTATTTAGGATCTGTGAGTGCTCTGTGTGGGTCCACCCAGGTCAGAGAGGAACTGTTCATAAGAGACTGTGGGGTTCTGTCGTTCACAACTAGATATTTCCCCTCATTTCATCATGCCGCCATCATGTCATCATTTCCCAGATCATTCCCCATTAGGCCTGGGTAAAACATGTATTTGGATATAAATATTGTACGTTTGTACGTGTTTGTTTCTAAAATGGCATTCTTTGGGTTTCTGACTTTAAAGTTTTAAATCTGCAGAGTGGGCTCATATTCATACAATAAACATATGTAGCTTGAGTCAAAAAGAATAACAGTACATTGCCGTAACAGTGCATTTACCAGACATATACACTAAATCAAAATGGCTTGCATTAATACTCAAATTATTTAAGAAAGAAATTCAAATAAAATATTCCTCAGCTGAGGTGAAGACTGGTTTTTAACTTTCTTATGAGTTAAGCAAGTATGAAGCACCCTAAGCTATGTCCAGCCCTTTTTTAAAAAGGTTTTTTGCCCAGGTCAGTAAGTATTACACCAAGATCATTTAACTTTGTTTATACAGTATACAGCTGATATACTGTATAAGGCATCATACCTGTTCATTTTCTGTCTGTTCATTTCCTGTTAAAATATTATAAAACACTACACATTGTTAGGATTCACTCCTCGAAGTCATGTTACCTTTCAAAGTAGAAACCAAGACATAAAGTGATGATTGTATTATATTACGCCCTATCATCTGAGCCAACAAGAATGTTTTCTGAATTGGAGACAGAATACAATTTCCTCTCTCTTTCAGTAACACTAAGCCGGTCGTGCTGTTTACTCTCCATCAAAGTCAAAGCTTGGAAGGTATTTTTCTTCTGGAGCAGCTTCCCTGGTGTGACACCTGAGTGAAGTAGCGTGGCTGTGTGTCTGTGATACGCCAAGCCAATTTACGGGCTCCGCAGGAGAGCTGTCGCTTCTCATCACAACTCACAACCACAGGACACTTCCTCACTGTGTCCCTGTGCTCCTGCGCTCTGCTCCCAAGCCCTCGACTAAAGCCTTAACACTTAAGAAGTCGTGTGCACAGTTTCCCTTTTTTAAAAACACAATATTTGAAAGATATCAGTACAAAAGAGCAATTTCTAATTCCTTAACATAACACATTTTAACTCCTTGAAAACACAAAATTACAGCTAAAGCTAACATATTTGACAATGATTGTATTTTCAACTTTGAAATGCTTTTAGAAAACTGGATTATTGATGCAGTAGATAAATACTGAAAATCTACTAGATACTGATTAGTCGATAAATCCCCCACATCCACACCTGTTACTGCACCTAAGTAGTAGTAAGCAGGTAAATTAAAAAAAAAGGTGGAGTACAGTACAGTCAATCCACATTTACACTTACATCCATGAAGTGTGTCTAAATCATGTGGGCCTGCTATAATACAGGTGAAGGTATACTGTTGCAAGGTCCCTCTCCAAGACAGCAAACATAATCTATTCAAGCACAATGCACTGCTCCCTGGATCCCTGCTTGTTTTGAATCCTCTTTTGTTAACTAATGGCACTAATTAGCAAATTAGCCTTATTATATCCAAGGCAGGAGCCAGTTTTAATTGAACAGATTTTTGTTTCAAAAAAAGAAAAGACAAAAACACCCATTCCTCCATTAACATGCATTGAGAGAAAGCACAAAAGCCCTATTGTTTATATCAAGCTTGAAGAGGCAGTGTGAAAAGCTGGCAGAGTGTTTGCGTGGTGAGCGTGCACCAGTGTGCACTCGTACGTGTGTGAGAGGGAAATCAAGACAGAGTGTTAGCAGCAGGTTGTTTTGTTGTGGCCCAATGGCCCGGCGGCCAGCAGATGTCTTCGTGCTCCTGAGCCTGGAGCGCCTTTCCTCTGAGCATCCTCTCCAATTGACTCATTTACCCACAAAGCAGTCTGGTTGTTCCCTATTCACATAATGGGCTAATTGTTGCTTTAATAATTCCCTATATCTTTCTTTACATTTTTGTTATGTTATGAGTTATGTTATGAAAATGACCTCAGCTGGTGTCAGTGTATGGATTCCAGTAATATATGACATTATTTATATTTATCATTTGCATCATAAACCTTTATATTAATTGCCATTTTAAAAGTTTAAGTAACCAGTAAACCAATGTTGAAATAATAGTTGAAAAGTTAATGTTTTTTTAGTGCTGCCCCTCATTACTCAGATATCTGCAGGATTTCTAATTTATAAGGTATTTAACTACATTTATTTTGCATCCTGATGTTTAATTGTCCCTGATTAGAAGACAACCGATCTGTTTTCATTAACACCCTATGCAACAACTATTATTGCTAATGTACAATTTATGACTACACTTCAAATTCTTATTGTCCTTTGTTCACAATTAACTAATGTAATTGTATTTACCTATCAGGGGCTGTTTGGTGGTGGAGTGGAGTCAGCACTAATAACTCACAAGTAGAAGGTCCCCAGCTTGAAACCACATGGCAGTTGTTTCCCTTCTGTGTGGAGTTTGCGTGTTGTATGGGTTTCCCCTGGGTACTGTGGTTCCCTCCCACAGTCCAAATACATGTGTGTTAAGTTAATTGGTGACTTTAAGTCACCCGTAAGTGTGAATTTGAATGGTTGTCTATCTGTGTATGTCTCTCTGTGTTGGCCCTGAGATAGAAGGCTGACCGGTCCAGGATGTACCCTGCTTCTCGCCCAATGATAGCTAGAATAGACTCCAGCCCCCTGCAACCCTGAACATGACAGATGGTTAAGATAATAAATGGACAAATATATATCTATATAAAGATTACATTTTGTTTTTAATAAATACCTTGATTTTTCCGTAGTAGGAAAGAAATAACATTTTCAGCACAATTCTGTTGTAACAAAGCAAGTACTTGTTGCCTGGAGGAGTTAGAAAAAAACATCCCTCATAGTCAAACCAAAGTCAGAGATTCTGAAGTGTTTTTCGAGAGGAACACGGAGTCACTGGCCAGCTGTTGCTCAATAAGCCGTGGCCCCTGT
Organism: Channa argus; assembly: GCF_033026475.1. Lineage (NCBI taxonomy): Eukaryota > Metazoa > Chordata > Actinopteri > Anabantiformes > Channidae > Channa > Channa argus. The sequence goes on from NC_090204.1 coordinate 10,780,432, forward strand.
CCATTAGGCCAGAGGAGTTAATAAGACATGAGACAGGCCAGACCCAAGTGAGGAATGAAGGTCATTGAGTCACCAGGCAGACTGCATCCATCCAAAAGGGCCAACATTTTATACAGCCCAAGGTTTCTGTAGCCCAGCTCACAAACCCAAACACACACACACACACACACACACACACACACACACACACACACACAGTCTGCCGGGTTCTTAGGCCACACACATACCCTTGTTGACTTCCATGCCAGAGCTCATCCCAGAAACCAACCCTTTATGACATACATACATTCAGCCACCATTTCATCTGACATGGTAGCTCTTAACAGGTTGACCCCAATCACAACAACAGCCATGCACAATTTCATGGCTAGTTTATGGTCTAGTTGTGTTTTTGTTGGCCCACATCATACAAAAACGAGCATCATCGCCTCTCTCGCTCATCATCATTCAAATGCCAAACCATTACACTGACAGAACTCTGGATCATTTTCTCTCAATTGATTAACACAAATTAAAGATCAAACTTTTAGAAAATAATTTTTCATTAACCTCCATCTTTTAATAAACCATTATGTAGTCGCGTCATTATATGGAGACTAACAATTTTCTGCACATAAATAATTTGCCTTTAAGTTGCTCCATGGCTACCCTAGCATCTTAGCATAGTTGCATAGTGCCATGGTATACCCCTGCATATGTGACTGCAATACTGAACACTGAATATAGTCATGTATTGACAACCGATCGTTTGCACCTACAATAAAGACATCACGCCTTTAGCCCACTGCACTGGCATTAGGTAGTGCAAGGCTATGCTGAAGCCTATAATGTTGCTCAGTGGCCAACCAGGCAAATGCCAACCACAGTGATGTTACTATAGACACACTATATGAGGATAGCATTTTCTGGTGGGGCTCCTCAGTGTAATGGACCAACAGTATATGGGTTTGTTTGTTCTTGAGTGAGGAGGACCATGCAGTTCCTACAGGGACTTAACATTAGTTCCATTGAGTGAGTCAACCATCTGCCCACCATTAACCCCAGAACCCTCCTTCTCTTTACAGGCTGGACAATTTGCTTAATATGGCCTATGGCGTAAAGAGGTAATTAAAAACTTCACCCAATGCCAGATGTCCATGTTGACTCAATGATTTGTCAATATCCTTTTTTTTTTCTGTTTACTTTTTAGTTTATGTTTCCTTGTATTTTTGCAGTCACTTTGAGTTTGACAATTTGTTCAAGGTCAACTGCATTTTTGTTTCTTTGATTTGTTTGGTTTTTCCCTCGTCCGCTTGCGTTGGTTTTAAAACCCTAACAACCACTTAAAGTGTTAAAAAAAAAGAAAACAATCAGTCTTTGTTTTCAGTGGTGATGAACTTGCTTTGTTTTGATTATGACAAGTGCCGGTGTTGTTTGGATTGTTTTGGGTTGTTTCTGTGTAGTGAATGGATTTTGTTCTCTGGTGTAAACTCCTAATTTCTAGGTGTGTTTTTTCTACCGGATTCAGGTTCTCCTGCCTTGTCACACTCCAGCTATAGCCTGGGGACAAATGTCTTGGTTTAAAAGCAAATTTTGAATCCAATATTTTATACTACAGATTTTTTTTACTACATGATAAGAGCTTTATGCATTCTCTACTGTAATAAACACTTCTGTGTGATTCACAACTGTAAAATAAAAAAGTTATATATTTCTTGAATTTATCAGTGGTACTTGCTGAGATCTGGCTAGGACATGGGACGAGGCTGGATGAACCTGGATCCCTGCTGGAAACAGGAAATGCTGTTTCACTGCAGACAGCTCCAGCTTTGGCACTGCTCTGCTCAAATTCGTTCCTTTTGCCTCCATGTTTCATTTTGCTTTCTCACTACCTTAGGTGTTACATAACCTAGAGTAGCAACCACTGTGGCAATAGATGTTTCATATTCTGGCTGTGGCATCCTGCATGTTGCAAGCATAGGGGACACCATTAGAAGTTAGCTTAGCTACTCAAACACAGCTCGAGTTTTAGCTTGAGAAAAATGTTCAATAAGAAAGTCACCCTAAAAGACTGTGATTTTATTAAATGAAGAAATTCATAAACTAGTTACAGAATTACACAATGATAGTGATTTATTGTGGTATTCACAGGTTTAACACTTAGTGCCATCCTGATTGCCTAACATGTCATCGAGTTAGAAGTGCCTTTGAGTGATCTCAGGTTATTATATGAAAAGAAAGAAAAGAAAGGTGTTAAGAGCTGGAAATGGTTGGCTTTAGAAACGACAGAATAGATATCTGGTCAGCTACACTGTTGCTATGCAACCCCTGGTCTCGTCTGTAACATTGGTTAGTGTTTGGTCCCGCTCTGATGGGTACACTAGCATGCACATGAAATTGCACACACACACACACACACACACACACACAGTCACACACAGGCACACATGTACATGGAGATACACTCATCTCCATGTCGTCAAAGTCGCAGTATTAGTTAGCTTCTGAACCTCCCGTGCTCACAAACATTCCAGCTTTTGCTTAAAAATATAAAGACAATGACATGAAGGACATATAGGCATATAATTCTCTGAAAAATCTTTAGAGCTTATTGCAAATTACGTAGTTTGCTGCAGTGAGCCTACACTATTCCCTTATGTCTCAATCACATAGATGTTTAATAATCCTTTTGTCTCATTTAAAGATATTGTATACACTTATATAATGGCTTTTTCTGCTACTGTACTACCACTACTGTCAAATATATAATTCAATAAAGTCCAGAGTGTAGAGTGCAGAGACCCCTTACTACCAATGAGTTAACCACTGTAGGGACTTGTATTAGTGTACTACAGTGGTCACAAGCGGACCCTGTATGACCAAAGTCACGGAAGAAGGTCATAGGGATTGCTGGCCACTTATAGTTGTTAGAGGAAGAAGGGTGGGAGCCCTGAGCAGCAAACAGCGTAATCGATCAGTGCCACAAGCTCTGCGATAGACCAGAACAGAACACCCTGCAGACTGGAGGAGTGGGAGGAATACACTTTGTACCTAAATGCCACTGGGGTGTAAAGTGCTTCTATTTTCCATTTAGTTTGTTCCTTCTTCACTCCCTCCCCTTCCCTCAGAAAGGGAGACAGCTGCAGCAAAGCGGAAATCTCAATTAAAGAACAGCCAATAATGCCCATAGTCGTTTCTTGGAGAGAGGTGGCATAAGAAATGAACCTTTTTATCTCATTTACCTTTTATTTAAAAGTGGGGATATTTTTTTCTCCTTTCCCTTTCCTTTGAGCGAAAAGGCAATTAAGTGAAGTCAACTGAGGATTCAAATCTCTTGCATCACAAAAAAAGGGAGAAGATTATGAGGCGAATGAGAACAGATTTAGCAGGCTGATGCATGATATTTGATGAATTTCTAGCAACGGTTTAATTCAACAACTTCCTGCAATTTAGCTCCTAAAGGAGCCACTCAAGGACACAAAAAGAGAACCTTCCCCTGCATCTCCTTCAGCATAAAATACAGCCCAGCACAGAGCACTGTCGTCGCTTCTGACAGGAGGCCTTTCAGAACTGAGGAGCGCAGGGAGGAATTAGTGGTAGCTAAGAAGACTCACATTTGAACTCATATATTTAGACCTAAACATACACACACATACAGTAAACATCCATGTGCTTGCATTCTAATTTATGTGAATTGATTTATTTGGCTTAAGAAGCAGCATCCTTGTGGTTGGTAAACAATAAATATTGACTGTTTAGGTTTGGTATTTAATATAGCTGTAGACAGGAGTGTGTCATGCAGGTGAGGGTTTAAAGTAATATTAGTGAAGAAAAGGCAAGATGAAGACTGGTCTGGGGGTTTCATCTACAGTAGATGCAGACACTACTTCACTGGGTGCTTTAACATGATCATTTAAAACCTGTTGTTTTTTTCTCTCCCTGTCTTTCTGGTCTCCCCCCATTTGTCCTCCACTCTGCCTGTCCTCTCAGGTTCTCCCCAATCACCATTGACAGTATGACCAGCCTGGTTGGCATGAACATCCCTGGGCACACAGGCACTGGTTGGTGCATCTTCGTGTACAACCTGTCCCCAGATTCCGATGAGAGTGTGCTCTGGCAGCTGTTTGGGCCATTCGGTGCAGTCAACAATGTCAAGGTGATCCGTGACTTCAACACCAACAAGTGCAAAGGCTTCGGCTTTGTCACCATGACGAATTACGATGAGGCGGCCATGGCCATTGCCAGTCTCAATGGCTACAGGTTGGGCGACCGTGTCTTGCAAGTCTCCTTCAAGACTAACAAGACACACAAGTCCTGAACTTCAACAGGTAGAAGCAGTTGCCCCACGACTTTGTCTGCTCCAAAATTGCCCCCAACCTCCCCCCTCACTTCCACCCATCCCTTAGCCCCTCCAGTCACGATCACCCTACTACAGCCATCCAACACAGCAAACTCAAACCGGAACACAAAGCAACCAACAAACCATCAACCTAATTGAACTAGAAATGGCTTATATTATAACTTTGGACCTATAAGCCAATGTTGCCTAAGTATTACAAAAATGAAATGATGAAAATGTTAATGAGTTTTTGGAAGCTCCTGTGTTAATGCAGGCTTCTCTTTGTTGTATATTCTTTCTGTTTGTTGTGATTGTTCAAATGATTTTTCTCTTCTGTGTAAACAGTAGCAAATCCCTGTACTCCCTTATTTCAGAGAAGAGAAAAACCCTTTTAGATTGAAACCTTTTCTCTGTCTTAATTCAGGATTTGTTTTTGTTTTGTAAATCCGGATCCACTGTCGTTAGTATTATATACCTCCCTGTAGGTGAAAGGGAGGGGGCTCTTTTTTAAATTGGTGAACCATTCAATCATTTTTAGTGTTTATTAAAAACCTTCCCTTATCGATTATAAATGGAATTCCACGATCCCGGTAATTCTGATGTAGAAAAAAAAATGTTTCTAACATTGTTTTTGTTTTGTATCGCAAACAAAACATAATGTCTTTCCTCACAGGGGATCAGGGAGATGGGGCGAGGGAGGGGATGGGTTAGCTTTGCTGATGACACGTTCAGTAATTTAAGAAAAAAAAATAATACTGTTGCCAAAGAGAAGATCTCTTTGCTTGAAAAAAAAAATGCGTTTAGAAAAACATAAAAATAAAGAAGATCTATTTTTATAAATGATAATTAAAATAATAATTATTGAAGAATTTTTACAAGAATCTGGATTTGAAAAAAGAGAAAAATATTTTGACTGGCTAACTAGGGGGGGCCGGGGCGGGAGGGAGGGGGTACCACCTTGTCTCGTTGTTCTGCCGTGGTACTTTATAGGATCAACGGTTGTTTGTTTTTTGGGGAATCCAAGTTGGCAGTGATTTTGTAGATGGAAGGTTTTGTGAAAAGGGATGCAAACTGAGGCAGGTGATTTTGGTAATTTTTCACATATGTATTAGTGCGTAATTATTCAACAGCGATACCCAAAAGGGAAGGGAGAGGGGTCTTTCCAAGGCCTAACCATCCTTATAGTCCAGAGCCCAAAGCAAGAAGACCCTTTGTCCATTTGTTTTCCTGTTTTTGTCATCAGTCAATGTGAGATATCAGTAACTAGCTATATACACATCTATCCATTTAGAGAGCATACTATACATTATCTAAATCATTTTCTTCGCTCTGCGTTTGTGAACTTACATTTAAAAAGAACTTCCTTTTAGCGATCAACACTAGGTGCTATATTACATTATTCACATATCTTAAATATCCAAGTTTGTTGTTCTATGTGTTGTTTAAAGAAAAAAATACTTCGATGTTGGCATTGAATTGAGCTGCTGTTCTTTGTTTAATATTAGTTTATTGTTGGCCCAGATATCTGGTAATATTTTTTTTCTTTGCTGAATAACCAGATAAATTAATTTGGGCCTTGTAAGAATCACTGGACAAATTTTTATTTTGTATTTTCTTTTGTTTGTTTGTTTGTTTGTTTGTTTGGCTTGCAGACATTTAGGTTACTTGCTGAGCGTGAAACGTTTGTCAAAGCTTAATGATGATTAGCTAGTTCTGTTAGTCTAGATATTTGTTTCCTTAAAAAGGATCTATGACAACTGTGTCTTTATTTGCTGTGTACAAATAGATGATATATATAAATATATATAGTCTACATTTGTTTTACAATATCTACTGTACTATCTGAGTTGTCACTGTTCTTTTGTTTGAGCTTGTCTTTTTCATATGACAACTTATAATGAAGTGGTGGTTCAGTTACTTAGAAAAACTTGTGAGGAAACTGTTCAATTGTTGTCATGTTACTTGTGGAGAAAAAAAAAGATTTGGATTAACTTTCAGTTAACTACTGCGGCAAAAGAAACCAAACAAAAGCTTAGACTATAATTGTATTTGTTTTGCTGTTTGTTTACTTTTCTATTTTGTAAACTATTTATTTTTCTATTTATTTGTATTTATTATATATTTATTAATTTATCTGTGTATTTATGTATTTATTTGTTTCATTGTCTGTGTAATTGCGTGATTCTGGTACAGGGAGGGGGGCGTTTCTGAGCAAAAGGGAACAAAGCGACTAGTGGAGAGGCTCTTCCAGTAGTCCACTGCACTGAGAGAACTTTTAGTATGTTTATGCTTTGTACCAATATATCAAAATTACCATATAAAAAAAATCTAAAAGTCAAGAAAACTGAAAAAAATGTCTGGAGGGTTGGGGGACGCTCTTCCCTTATTAGAAACAGTTACTCGCTATGCATAACCTAGTTAATAGTTAAATTTGCTATTGCTTTTTTCTTGTCTTGTTAAAATGAAATCTTTAGATCTTTTTCAATAAAGTTTAGTCTTAATAGAATGTTATAAACAGTCGTTCTGGTTCAATATAACCTGTGATAAGTTTGTGTAGTTCTAAAAAGCCACTCCGTCCACACCCTCCCTCCACTTACTACAGCTTTGTGATGAAACCTTATGCAAAAATGTGGGCCTGAAAGCATAGTTTTCAGTTTTCAGTAGAGATTTTATGTAACATTCAGCTCTTGGAGGCTTGAGAAGATCAGTTCTAAAAAGGAGCAAATGCCCATTGTTGTTTGAGGGTCATTCATTGCACTGGACTAAATCAGTTAAAATCACTTAAGAGTCAAGACTTATTTTTAAAAATATTCATCATGTTTTCAAATGACATACCAACAAATCTTTAAAATGAGAATTTGTTACCATTGCACACCAACTGTTATTTACAGCAGTTGTTGCTATACTTAAAAAGTACTCTGGAGGTATGAAAAGGGATTGTACCGATTCTATATTTTATATACTCTAATATGATATATATTATATATTTTGAAAGGTAAGGGAATGGTTCCAGAATTATAAATATGAGGAATTGGATTTTTTTGTTTGTTGTTAAGACTTGAAAACATGAGGGAGGTGTGTGGAGAGCATTTTAAACACTCAGACGCATGCTTGCATAAAGTACACCCTTCTCTCTCACACCTCAGTCATCTGAAAAGCCGGGTCATCCAGCATCATCACCTTTATCTCATCATCTATGCCATCAAATGTTCTAATGTCATAACGGCAACAAACCAACCAGACCCCTTCATGCTCCCCGCTGTTGTTGGGAGCTTGAATTATGCAACGACCCCAGTAGAATGTTGTTCTGATGTGTGAACTAATTTCCTACACTGTATGACTTTTGAACTCTAACGACGTGTGCCTGAGTTCCGCCTAGACCCTGTGTGCACATATGTGAGCGCGCACGTGTGCATATTTGTAAGCATGTTCCTTTATGTAAAATTGTGTGTGTGTTTTGTGTTTGTCCTCATATGTTTGGTAGCGTGGAGTACATCCAGGTGTGTGTATGTACAGTATATACATATGTTAAGTGTGATCATGTTTGTGTGCATTTAGGTCTGTTAAGTGCACATGTATACACATGTATATGTGTGTGCCTTTGAGTGCATGTGCGCGCGTGTGACAGAAATAGCACATGCGATTCTTGAAGAGGTTTGTGTGTGACTGTGTGTGCATGTCAGGGTGTTTGAAACATGGGGCTGCGTCACCTCGCTCTATGCCCAACCCCTATGGCTCACACCATCCCCTGTAGCGCCTTATAGTGGCAGCCTGCCAGTAGGAACAACGCAGCCAGTAGTGGAGGAGGGAAGGTGAACAGAGGAACTAGGCTCTTCTTGTCAGTTTTCATTTTCCTCCTGAGACGTGTTTGTTTACTATCTGAAAAATCTATAAACGAAATCTTTAAAGACAAAAAAGACGAAAAAATGTTCACAGGGCCCCATGACTGCGGCTCTCTCTACTCTCTCCTGCTTATGTTATTACTTAACAATTATCAATGATGATTATTATGATTATTATTGCTATTATTCTTAGTATTCTTATTCTTATTATTAATCCAATTACTGCGATGAATGACTTCATGTTATCCTTGCTAGTTTAGGTCATTTCTGAAACTGGAAACAAAATAAAAATCTTGCTGTAAATGTTTGTTTTTTCTGTTTCATAAAACTGTTGTGTTTGAATTATTTGTACTTTTGAATGTTGGGACAATAAAATGAGGTGTTAAGAGCTTGGATGTCTCTTGTCATGATGGAGAAAGCATTTTACACATCTTCCTGGCAAATCTCTCCCCAAGTTGTTGGCCTCTCCTTTGTTATTTGTAAGATTTATTAAGTAATTACATAAGACAAATTATCTCATTACTATGCTTAGTGTCCCTAATACCTTTTATACACAGTCTATTGTGCGAGTGTAAACTGGATGTGTATATTTTGCATTTGTCAATTAATCCATTAGATATTTCAATTGAGAGCAGTTTTATATATTTATTTAAGAGAATAATTGGGTGTTTTGTATCCAAGAAAATGCTTCTCAAATGTGATCATTTGCAGCTTTTATCAGTATAAATATCTGAGTTTGAAGGCACATGCAGTTTGAAGCTGAAAGGATTCTTTGCATTGCATTCTGTTTTAGAAGCTATTTATCAAATAATTAACCAAAGCGTTGCTCAAAACAAAAATAATCAGTAGTGGTACCTGCAGTGTATTGTGCTCAAATCTGGCTTTTAACATGAGAGAAATGTCTCAAATAAGCAAAACAACAACAGAACTGCAACAGTAAATCACACATTTAACCTGCATTCACTGTGACCTTTCAGCGACTGAGGGACAGTCACACACATGCAGCTGTAGGACAGCAGCGAAGAATCAGGTGTTGCTACATCAGTGAGATAACACTGCCCCCTGTATCTCCACCAGAGTATCCTGGACCTCTGCTTCCCACGGAGTAAAAAAAATATACGTGGTTAATTTGTGCTTTTCATGTCATATCTGAATCAGACAAAACTGAAGCAAAGAGACCAAGACATCATTTGAACAGGGAGAAATACGACTGCCCCAAGCCACATCTGCTCATCAATAACCACGTTCTCAGTGATGTCCAGTGATGGGAACCCAGCTTTACGCCTTTATAATCAAAATCACACCAGAGATCATTACAGTAGTGGAGGAAATGATCGTTGTTAGACTGTGACATGTCCAGCTACTCTTGTGTTGTGTAGTTAACAACCTAATGATCCTCTACTCTCATCAAGGCCACAGTAAATGGGGAGGACATGAGTCAGCATGTGCTCTCAAGTCCCCTTTGAACTCTCTCACTGGAGATTTAAAAGACGCGGACCTAATTCAACCACTGTTGATGAGTTTATCTTACATATTTTGGAGCTGAAAAGAGTTACAGTTTTCCTCCACTGTGACACAGACATAGAGAACATAAAATACAGCATCACTAAATATATCTGATGCAAACAAGATGTTTAATTTCCAAAGGAAGTGAAAGTGCTCTCATTACAGAGAGTTGTTGGGTTTAATATGGCTCACTTCTCACCATATTCTGTCACCAGGTGCAACCATATGATACTCCCTCTCAGTTTCTATATAAACCGCTTTTCATCTGCCTGGGTGAGAGCTGATCACACTCGTTCCATGGTGTGAATGTCACCATCCTGCCGTGTTGTGATGTAGAAGGCAGTTCTGCCAAATGACAAGCATGAGCCTCACAGTCGGAAGCACATTATTTCATAAGAAGCTACTTGTCTTTGACAAATCTTCTCTAGTCAAATCTGTGCAGTAGGGAAGCTGTTGTTGCCCTCTAGCTCTCCTTGGTACACACTCTGACATTAATGGGATACCACACCTCGCCCCTTTGTCCACTTTAGAGATTTCACACTGTCTAATCAACAGACACTTGGCTTCACTGCATGTTATTTACTGAGCTGCGCTCTGATGAGTGTGTGGTCCACTTTATTTTCTGGTTTGGCATGAACACACTGATCAGACTGATTGGACTCTTGGTTTAATTATGAAGTTTGTTTTATGCTTTACTTTGCCTTGAATAATGCCAACCATTTTTTTGAGTTGGTCTCTGAATCTGAATTTCTGTTGTGAGTACTGTGTTAGAACGTCGTCTGATTACTGCACTTTAGGAGTCGTTCCACCAGAGACTTTTTCCAAGTTCCCTGCAACTGCTGTTATAAGGTAATAAACATCCCTGTAATGAAGCCTAGTTTTGGAAATGTATTACTGTGACTACATTTTTAAAACAAGTTTTCCTATAGTTAATGTTTTTTCTTAATGGTAGATGTTCCTGGTGACAGTGGAAGATCCTTGGTATAACCCTCAATGATAAACTAATACAGTGCGATTTATAATAATATAAAATAAATCACATTATTTCTGTCTAGAGCAGGTTTGCCTGTTTTCATAAATAATTTTAAAGTCGGATCTCTAACCTCCAGTTAACACCAAAAACCCTCTTGCTCCAACATCTTCTTCAAGCCCAAGCAAATCCCAAAAGAAGTATTACAACTTGCCTCAGTTAATCTGTGAATTCAAAATTAATCCATTGTAATTAAAAAAATCTGCTGGGTTACATTAATAAATATAATAAGCAAAGGTGACCCAGATGGTCAGCATTTTAGAGAAATTGTTACTTAGATACTAACATAACTTTCAGTATGATCAGTTTAGTAAGAAAATGTATTAAAAACATAAAATGAGCTGTGTGCAATAGTGCCCATTTTAAGCCCTCGACTGTTTTCCCATGTTTGTGGTGTAAGAGGAAGTGGTCTATTTTAGGATCAATTTTGTTTTGAAATTTGTTTGCTTTTGTGCATTTCATATTGTACAGGACTCTAAAAAAAAGATTAGATTAGGACATGGATAATAATCTGTTTCCATTCGTGACAATCTAATTGAATATTTCACATCACAACACTGTATTTTGATGTTTTATATGTTGGGTGTTTTACTGAACTGGCAATTACATGCTGCCATGTCGTAATAGACGATTAAAGATTTTTCCTTTTATAGCTACTTTTACTTGTATCTCAGTTTCAACAGCCGACACTAGAAGCCATTTTACCTTTACTCTGGAATCTTCTATAGTTATCTGAAAAAAAATCCCATTAAACACTTATCTGCAGTTCCTCATCATCATCATCATAGTGACAAATTAATGAGAAAAACATTCAAAAACACAGAGAGAGAGAAAAGGTCCTACAGTGAGCCAAAGTGAGTTATAAACTTAGATGAAAGAAAGTGAACATGCTGCTCCTCAGGCACCACTTTCACCACTTCACTACACTACAACTGCACTCAGATTCTCTCAGGGTTTCCTAATTCTATCTAGGATAACTTAATGCCCATTCAAGTTGTTTCTACTCTGCAGGTAACTTGATGCTGTGTTCAGATGGTAAACACATGCGCTGGCAGATTCGTCTCTCTCAGTTTATCAACTTTCTCGGTGCCAAGTTTTTTCAGCATGAGATCTGTGAACGGTGATGGCACTGTCAGTGCTGGTACTTCCTTTGAGAGCAAGTGACACTCATAAGGGCTTGATAAAGCGCTGGATCTCATTCAGCAAGTTTCAGTCCCTCTGGGAACTGCTTGCAATCTGCTCCCCTGTGAAGTCTGTTAATTTCGATGCAGTATTTCCAGCACCATGGCATCACACTGTTCTTGGTTTGGGGGGGGGTGGGGGGGGCATTTACTTGTACACACAATCTTTCACCATGTTGTGACGTATACCATGGCATCACAGCAATGCACGAATTTCCAATGTCACGCTAAATTAAGATGCTCAGCTGTGCCTGACCACAGTGGGAACCACATGCAGAATTTACTGAAGTAAGCTAACATCAAGCGAATAAGAGTTTAGCCTCAAAGCTTCCAGTTGGTGTCCTGTTTTTGATGATGAATGCCTGCAGAAATACAGGCTACAGCTGTACATAGCTGAAAAGAGTGACCCATTCCCAGCCATGTTCTCAACTGGAGCACCATGCAGTAGCTGCACCGGAGGGATGGGTGAATGCCAAATTCGGTGCCAGTAGAGAAATTTGTGTCAATTCAAAGAAAACATCCCGGCTGTAGTTTGTGTGGCACGACATAAAATTATTTATTATTACTGAAACATTAATCATTCCATGCACATTTTGTGTCTAATGAATAGTATGCATAATATAAACACTTGAGATCTATTTTTGATCCAGTGACACAGTTTTCCATTACTGAAGTATGTGTGGGCAGAAATATTTTGTTACAGTCAGTGTGGGCTATGCAGTTGTAAAACACGTAAGGACAAAATTACAAATAACAATTAAATCATTTAGGGGCAGATTTAGTGATCTGGGGGCCCTTGGCAAACAGAGATATGGGCCCCTCCATGTTTTATTCTGCCGAATTCTCTAACTAGGGTCTTCTGCTAAGGTCTTTATTTAACCCAGAGTTTCAGTAAAAATTTACAAGTTTCTTCCAGTTTGTATCAATAGCATTTGGGGGCAGAATAGAAGCATTAATTAATTTGAATCAAATTAGTTGATTTTAATATTGCGAGGAGCTGCCACACCTGTTGCATAGTGATTCACAATATTCAACCATTTCTTGATAAACTAGTTTCTGCAGTCCAAATGATTAGGAATCACAGCAAATTAAAAACAAAACACTGCAATAACAAATTCAATTTCTGCCAATTTCCAGGAAAAAACAATTTACACATTTGACTGCAATGTCCAAAGTAATATCGGGCAGGGCTGACAGTAAAATTAGCCAATTTCTTGTTTGGAAACAAAAAAATCAGACTCAACATGTAAACATCATCCCTCCCTCCATAGCTGCATTAATCATTACTGACAACTACCAAGTCATGCTGAGACAATCATAAAGGTTGCAGGACCGGACTGATCAGTCAGCCTAGAAAATTTTATCACAAATCGGCCATAAAAATCCAATATGGATCATTTTCCATATTACGTTGCACTACACAATTGAAGTGTCCAGAATTTTAAAAGCCACTGAAGTTAATAAAATTAGTGTCCACTGAGTTAAAACCAGCTTATAGGTCAGATGATATACTTCCTCCTCAGTGCTGTCTGCTTACAGTCGGGGCGACTGTGACGCAGGAAGGTAGAGTGGTTGTCCACCAATCTCACAGTTGTTGGTTCAATCCCCGGCTCCTCCAGTCACATGTCGAAGTGTCCTTGAGCAAGACACTGAACCCCAACTTAGTTGCTCCCGGTGAGTGTTGGCCAGCTGCATAGCAGCTCCCCCCATCGGTGTAAGAGTGTGTGTGTGATTGTGAGTGTGAATGGGTAAATAAGCAGCAGTGTAAAGCGCTTTGAGTGCCAATAGGTAGAAAAGCGCTATGTAAGTGCAGACCATTTACCATTTTACCATTTTACTATTTAACACCTGAAGGCTGTCAACTTGCAGTCCAGTTCAGTTTAACAACCCCTTGTTTAAAATTTGCCACGAAGCAGAAATGGGAAATTAACTATTTGTATCAGTTTTACTGATCACAGGGCAGAATGTTAGAACCACACAGTGATGCTGTTAGATTTTATTGAAACCCGCCCGCTGCTGTTTGTACAGCATTAGTTCAGATCTTGATCAGTTTAGGTGATATGAAACACCGGTAGCATTTACAAACCCACTGTCTAAGAAACAAGGTGGTGTGTCAGGCTAGGTGATAAATTAGGTACTTTGTGTACATTTTGATAGTTATTCCAGAGTAGGCTATAAACGTCTGTTTTTTGGGGGCCTACTTTGCCTAATGGTAAAGTCAACTTGGGATATTACTGTATTTTTAAACAGTACTATTGCATCCCTATTGTATGCTTGAAAGGGTACTTAAGAATTAAAAACAGTTTTAAAGTATTCTAATATTTTAAACAGCCTTATTTTCTCATCTCATTTGCATTCATACGGCATCATATTAACTAAGCTGTTTTGTACATTATGCAGATGAGACAAACAGGACATGGTTTCATCTGCTGATGACTGGACCAGCAGATGGTGTATAAATAATGTACATGGTCTTGTGGGAACATCTAAGTCTGTTTGCTTTGATGCACCAGCCCCTCTCCCTCACAAAATTGACCCCCGTAAGGGTAAAGACTGAGTCAGTGTTCATTTCTCTGTAGAGCTGTATGTGTATACAATATCATATTCCAACTGAAAGGTACTACCCACCAAAGGTTTTCGTCCGTTTTAGTTTTTCCCCTGCTTTAATTTATGTTTCACATTTCCATTGTTATTTACACAACAAGAACATTTTTTTTATATATAAAAAAAGCTCTTTTCACTTGCTTTATTCCAAAGGAAAGTCAGGCAACCTACTCACAGCTATGGAACAGTACTCCTGCTGCTAAAGCTGTTGGGGATTCAGTGTCTTTCTCAAGGGCACTTCATCTGGGCAGATTCTTGTCATCACGAAGGCATTTTCCAGTCACAGCGTGATTTCCCAATAAAGCCAACTGCCAGGACATATGCTGAAAGTAGTAAGGACATCCTGATCTCTTTCCTGATTCCTCTTTCTCTCTCTTTTTTCCCCACAGTAATGAGACACCCCCAGCTCACTACAGACCATAGCTGCAGTAGTTTGACTCTGATGTTTGAGTTTTGGTCTCGGCAAAAGCTCATGTGGATGTGAAGACCTTGAAGTTGGCAACCTATTGGCCTTTCAACAGCCTCAGCAGTTACAAAGAAAACCAGCTTAGAGGTCTCTTGATGCAAAAATTACAGCCAATTCCAGATTAGAAATGGTGATTGCAGATGCTGGCAGTATGCAAATACAAGGGTATGTTTGTAGAAGGATTGTTGATTGTTCAGGCAAATTTTCTCTTTTTTTGTTGTTTTGTTTTTTTGATGATGAGGAGGATGGTTGTGATAATGGTGGTGATGGCAGCAGGAGCCAAGATTAGATAATGACACATTGGCCACTTTTCTGAAGCAAGAGGACCGTGTTGTCTTCAGCAGAGATGATGATTGGCAAACAGGCTAAAATTACACTTGATAGCAGGCTTACTGAGTGTAAAACAGACCAAAGAGCTTAAAGAGCAAAAGTGTAATAAGGAGGAAAAATTGGCTACAGTTGATATTTGATTTATCCTTATTTTTCCTAGGAAAAACGTGTCTATGTTGGCCACTATAATCTTTGGCAGAAGTGACAGTTGAGACCAATTCTAAACAATTCACATCATAATTAATACTATGGTATGTAGTAAAGCAATTGTCATTCCTATAATGTAAAATAAAATGCTTAGCCCATGAAGCTTCCTCACTCTCAGCGTACAGTTCCCTGAGTGACTGAATTCAGCATGAACACGGTGCTTTGCATGTTTTTTTGTACACAATGTACTCCATCATTTTTCAGGTGAATTCCTCAGCAGTCACGATCAGTTTACATATTTACCTGAACCCGAGTGTTTGGTCACATTTAAATGGTTTTCAATGATTCAGTTAGAGTCCAGTTCTGTGCAATGTGCCCCAGCTTTCGAACGATGACATTCCTAACAGAAACATATAACGAATGAATGGAAACAGATGTTGCATTATCCACCAATTCTGTAACTCAATATGTAGAACTGCTCTTATGAAATTTAAATTGAGACACCACCCCTAAAATATCTGTGCATGCACCTGTTCTACATGCAGTATATATGTTTTGCCCCTCACGAACAGACATACCTTTGTTGCTCTGTCTGACTATTTCACCAGCGCCTGCCTGGATGTTTGGTTTTGGCATTAGTAATGGTGTGCACTATGGCAAGCACAGTGGTGTTATTTGTTGCTGCGACGTTGATGGCTGTGATGATGGTGGCAGTGACAGTGAGAGCAGTATTGGCTAGCAGAAGCAGCAGGCACCAGATCCCCTCCTGTTTGTTCAGAGAGACACACAGCAAAGCTTTACTGTGTTCAACCCAAGGCTGCAAACCCCCAGTAAAACCAAAACACTGGCACTGGTTAGAACGCATATTGTTTTCATGCCATTTTCCAAATTCATGCCCGTCTGCCTGAGTGTTTGTCTGTGCATCTGTCTTGCTCTCAGGCTCTGTGTCAATTTATTTGCCTGCCTCTTTGAATGTCATTATTCTGTGCTCATGTTTGCTTTTGTAAATATACAATATTCCTGATTGTCTTTTCTCTTGTTATTACCACAGACACACTATGTATATTCATAAAAAACCCAAACTGTCTTAGTATGTGTTGTACTGTGTGTATATATGGATGGCAGTGCATGCATGGACATTTTGCATGCCTTTCTGAATGTGTGTGTGCTTTTGTGTGTTTTCAGGCCTGTGCAAACCCACATATGTGTGAGTGGGTGATTTCGGCTCTGCATGCCCAGCACCCAACCATCTGTCACAAAGGGGCCACCGTGTTCTGAAGCCAATCATCTCCTTCCAACAGCTTCTAGGATCCTCGCTCTGCTTTCCAACGATGGTCCGGCATGCCAACTACACATTCACACACAAACAATGACAACGTCTGCCACATGCTCTATCAGCAGGCACACACACACACACACAAACACACACACACACACACACAACTTACCAATCTCACAGACGCTTGCATGAAAACTATTAAGGCCCCTTTCCTCATTGGAGAAAATCTGTCTTTTATCACGGATCCAAGCAGTTGCTTGTGTGATTGGTTACTGTCACTCTGATTGGTTACTGTCATCTGCTGAATAGTGTTCAGTAGAGCCAACAAAGACAACATGTATTTCATGCTAATCTATATTCTGTATTCGTCTATTCTCAAATCAGCATTGTCATTTCTAATTAACACTTCTAAGCAAATAGATGTACACTTAAGGAAATGCATTTAATAACTTGAATATATCGAGAATATGCCGTATATTTGTATGTGTGCAAAATAAAAATTTAACTACAGACAGCAGCTGGTTAGCTTAGCTTGGAGACTGGAAATGGGGAAACACCTACAGTAAATTATGTCCAGAAGTAACAGCAAGTCTGTGCCAACTTTTCCATAGAGAATGTGAAGTTGACGTCATGTCCAATTAACTGTTGGAAGATACAGGCGCCATCTCGTGAGCTTCCCTCTGCCTCGGAGGCAGCTGAAGGGTTTTGACTTTGACACGATTCTGAGAAATCACACCACACTAGGTCAGTGCCGTTGTCTTTGTGGGTCAGTAGAGCTATTTTAACAACTTTTTAGCCAAACAAAACCTATGCAGGTAAGCAGACACCGATAAACAGATATACATCACGAGATAGCGCTGCCCCCCTGACAGTTGTCATGACGTAACTTCACATTCTTGAAAGCTTGGCAAATGACACATTAAACCTCTTTAATTTTTAAACTTATTACTACTACTACACAGATTAAAGGCTGTCTTTTGACTGAGCCTTTCCTAAATCTAAGTGTGCTGCATGCTGTATTGACTACAAAACCTTCTGAAACAAATGTGATTTTCTGTTATAGCCTATCACAAAATGTGAGATTGCTGAGATGTTAAAACAGGGTGACATTACAAAAAGTAGGTAAAATTAGTCAGCAATCATGAGAGGTCTGACAATAATCACAGCTAATGGTTATGTGGAAAGGTTAGTACCAAGTGGGGTGATAACGTTTGAAATTTTTATTACTTTTAAGATACACTATTTGTCCATTTGTGTTTTCTGATGATGAAATGTTATTATGTTTTAGGGTTTGGTTTATATCCCCTGACAATAAAACCGCATATGGACGTATGCAAACTTAACTTTAGACATATAGTACCATAACAGTACATATTCAGCTGGTACAAATTCTTTCACCATCAGTGGGTTTTGCCAAACTCCTTGCTAATATTTCTTTGGTGACAATAATGTGTTGGTGTGTTTAATGTACTTTGTGAAAGGTTTCTCAAGTGTTACCCATCACTTGTGAAATTGTTGGCACTGCCCTGAAAATAAAAAATAAAAAATATAAATAAAAGATTTCTTGGGATTTTGCATTTTGGACAGTAGAAACTACAGTTCTTTCTATTCGTAATAAAAAAATCCTTCATAATAACCATAGCAGTGCTAATAATAATGCATCCCATCCACTGGATAAAAGCGGTTTAAAACCTGTTCAGTTAGAAAATGTATATATTGCACATGTACCTCCTGAAAAATGGTCCAGGTAATGGATCAGAGAATATTTCATTCTATACGGAAACCAGAAAATTACTGCAACAACAAAAAAGTGCTGAGCGTTTCCATATGAAACCATATTCCATATTTCCATATTGGAAGTGAAAACAACATACTGGCAAACAGATGAAGAATAATGATGGATCAAATTCCCGCTTCCTACAGTCTTCCTTTTTTCCAAGAAATTAGCTCTTTACCATGTGCATGTTTCTTTCAAAGGCAGAAGTACCTGTGTGCTCTTTAGTCCCTTTGGCTTGTTTTTCCACAAGGACAAAAGAGAAGCTATTCTGGGCACAGTTTCTATTTAAAGGGCACAGAGTAGTCCATGTGGGACATAGAATAGGGGAGACATGACAGCATGACCCAGGTAACTCTAACAGGTCATAAATTGATCCCTAGAGTACAGCACCGGATGTGTCCTTTTACAATGTGTGTGTCCTTAGGCAGAGAATAACACACAGCTCTCTCCAAATTCCTCTAAGTCTAATCTACTTAAAAATTACAGGTGTGAGTGAGCACAATGGTGTCTTCTCAAAGATGACTCAGCAACAATCATCATGCATGTCATTTGTGTGAATGTAAAGAGGAGATCCATCAGCTCACAGTAACTTTGACCAAGTGTCTAACCATAGCCCCTGGAGACTCTCTCAAATGGCTGAAGTAGCTTATTTCATTGAAAATAGAAGCTAAGCTGAGGCTGTAGTTTATGTAGATGTCTGGAAGAAAGATTGCACTCAGGGTACAAATATCCAAAATCACCAAAACCACCGAGTTCCCAGGTAATTACTGTATAGTAGCCCCTCGTACTTCACTTGTGCATCATGACATGTTAATACATTACCCCAATTTTAAACTACTATTACAGAGATGTAGAATGGTTTTATTATAAAAACATCTTCTAATAGTTAGAGATATGAGCCAGCTACATAATAAAAAACTACCCTGGTAGAAAGTGTGTTTTGTTTTGTTGCTTGGTTTTTTGTAGATGACACTGCATTTAATAAGTGACACTTCTGGTTTCAGCATGGCAGTAATTAAATGTACGTATTCTGGCAATTTACAGTTGTGAATTGCTTCCAAATGTCTGAAGGTCCTGGTATTGCTCGAAAACAACACAGAAATAAAAATATGATGAGCAATGATACTGTATGAATTGTTAGAGGAAACTGATTTGTATATTTTTGGGTAACTAGTCTGTGGACAACAGTGTAGTAATGTGTAGATGGAAAAATAATTTTAACTTTGTGCAGCATGTGATTTCTTATCATCTTATTATCTTAGCGTTTTTGTTTTCAAAACAGATAAAGCATGAGTTTTTTTGAGGGGTGTGTGATTTAACCTTATTTTATAGTCTGTCCAAATATAATTTAAACCTGTCTATATTTGGCTACTTTGAGAATGACTAAATTCTCATAAGTTGCAAAAGTTTAAGTGAAGTTGTCCAGCAACACAGACTGCAGGAGGGAAAATTCTATGGTGATCCTTCAGTCAACAACGCTCAACAAAATGGTGCATTTTCCTCACATGGTTTAGTACCACTGCTCAGCTGAAAGGACCAAAAAACTAAATACAATTAAATACAGTGACTAAATACAAACCCAATAGGAGTGGTCACAGGGCTCTAATCTGTAGGGCATGAGTGCTCACTTAATAGTTTGATGAATATGAACGTCATAAAAGATTGAAGGCCCAGATGCTTCATGAGCAATAGAGCTGAAATGAAGGCGAGCACTTGTTGTCCAGTGAACAATGGTACAGCCCACTCTTGTTCTTCATATAAAATGTCCCATTTATATTTAAGGACATTTGCTTATTAACTTTTAAAGTTACATTTAAAACAGAGAAATTCAGACATTCTACTAGTCTGTCCTTTACTTATTAATAACACACCATCATGCAGGTGTCGCCAACTTGCCAGGACAAGCCTACTATAGTAACAAGGATGTGAAGAATGCTCTCCATTTTCTCACTCACAGCCACTTCCATCTACTTATTTCAGGGTTTCCCATCCAGTGATCTAAATTAATGACCATAGTGATAATTTTAATTACAAACCACCAACAGAATTTTTTTTTACACATTGGTGCATTAAACATCCTCTATGAGGTGATTATTTTTACAGTTGTGCTCGTTTAATGCCACTATGATCCTTGTCTGAGTCAAAAATAATTTTACAGGGTAACCTAAACCCTTCTATACCAGCCACAGGAGTTTTAAGTGGAAGCCACATGACCTAGGGGTCGGTCAGCGGTTTGAGGGTAAATCCGCTTCATACAGCAAGACTGCAGCGGGCATTACATTTTCATTTAATTTTTTGGCGTGACCATACTCTGTGTGTATTTTCTCTTAATTCCTTTGCCCTGATTTTAGTTTTGGCCCAAGTCTTATTTATTTTGCTCATTGTGTTCATATTATATGTTGCACTTTTTCAACCATTCACATTTTCTATTTGTCATTTGTTGTCAGTTTTTCATTATATTTTTGGTAAATGTTATATACGATAGTAAGTTTCATTTGAATTAATTTTATGTAATCTTGTAAAATGTGTTTATTGCATTTGGAGATCTGTGAACAAAGATGACCATTGATGTAATATTGTTTCCCCCATTGGCAAATTTGACAATTAGTGGTTATTACTTTTCACTGGGAGAGGGCTAGCTTGTCCACTCTTTTTAGAGCAGGTCAATTAGAATCCAACTGAGTAGTGCACTTCAGTGATGGAGCACACTAAAATCTTTGACCCTCCTATTGCACTGTGTGTCCACTAACAGTATAATGGGCTAAGAGTGCTGAACTACTCATCTACTGTAAGTGCCGGCCATTAAAAGTTAGAGGGACCATATCTAAGTCAATATGATCTACGAGAGACTTAATAGCCACTCAAAATTTAGATTCATTCACAGCACGGCCCTTGGATAGATGTAGTGGTAATTGATTTTTACAAATTGTGGTGCAGCAAAAATGTGCAGGATTTAATGTACGACTGTGTTTGCTTTAGTTTGGCAATCTATCAAATTTGAGCTTTCTTGATGGCTATATGCATCTTCCAAAATCAGCAAAAGGTTGCAAACATTACTGTAGATGTAAAGAAGAACAGACAGTAAGCCGGTGTCATTTGTTTTATACAACACCCAGCAGCAAACAGCAGACAAAAACTCTATTGGTAATACATACAGTATCTACTCAGCAACAAAGTTCCTCCTCCTGCACAGTTGAAAAGGACATGCTGCCATTCTCAGGAGTCAGCTCTTCTGTCTGCTCTGACCATGGTCAAATTCCTTAAACACATTCGCAAAGACAAGGCTTCCTCAGCAATCCGTTTGGATAGCTGACCAGCTCAGCTCCTGCCCTCGGAGTTGTGCTGTTTTATTGAACTGGTATCTGATTCGCTGACCTTCTAGCTGCCTCATGCCTTGCTAATGTAATCTAGTGCTGCTGCTGCTGGCTCATGTCTCTGTGCCTGCAGCTTGCCTTCATTTTCCCTCTTCCCCTCTCTCTCCTGTGCATGTAAGCACAATCAAACACTCTTGCAAACAATAAGCTGTTTAGATTGTGTATGTGCTTTTTTAGCCTTTCCCTTAACCTCTGCCCCTGCCTAGGGCTGAATG